>NC_050089.1:5358322-5672697 GCF_009764565.3 Dermochelys coriacea
TAAGGGTAGTTAACCTCTGAAACAGGCTTCCAAGAGAGATTGTGAAACCCCCGTCACTGGAGGTTTTTAAGAATGGGTTGGACAAACACTTGTCAGGGATAGCCTAGGTTTACTTGGTCCTGCCTGAGTGCAGGGGGCTGGACTTGATGACTTTTCGAGGTCCCTTCCAGTCCTACATTTCTATGAACTTCTGTACAACACAGGCCATGGAACCTCTCCATCATAATTTATAGAGCATATCTTTTAGAGAAACTTCCAGTATTGATTTCAAAATTGTTAGTGATGGAGAATTCACGACCCTTGAGCAGCACGTAGCCAATTTGTGGAGGAAATCTGCACTGACTGGATTAAGATCACTTTAAAGTTACACACAGAACCTGCACAACATTGTGTGCTAAACTTATAAAGTGTCATTAGAGTTAAAATGGCAGGCGTGAACCAGTTTACAACATGTATCAGTTCATGCTCTTGTGGCTCTCTGGAGCTTTCTAGCCTATATGACCCAAATCCTCTCTGGACGGTATCCCAGAGTGCACAGGAATTGGGTTTCCTTCAACACACCATCTAAAATGTCATAACAGGCTCATGATCCTGATTAATGCCCCAAGGGTTCCCTGTTGCCACTATCAATAGTTTATGATAAACTCCTTCTTTGTGTGTGCCCAGAATTGGGATTTGTTTTCGATGTTTCGGAAAACTCTTAGAATGTCCTCTACATTACATCGTCCTACATCACAGCAGCTGCTGTTCAGGACTCCTTTTTTGTAGACCATCCCCACTCCACCTGAAATCGCCAGTGGCTTTTTTGTTTTTTTTTGTTTTGTTTTATTTGTTTTCAAACATTTTTTGAAAATTTTCTTTGTTTCCATTTTGCAGGGTTTGAAATGTTCTCAAATATCAGAACCAGTTTTGGTAACTTTCATTTTCAGTAAAGGAAAAATTTCAATAGCTGTTTCCATGGAAAATCAAAATTTTCAGTCAGAATTTTCTAGTTTCTGGTTTTCAACCAAAAAAACCCATGTATGTGTTTTTGTGTTTTTTTTTTTTTTTTTTTTTTTTTTTGTGTTGTTGAGAAACTTTCAACCTGCTGACATGCAGAACTCCCAAATACCCCAGCCCTGACTTTTGTGTCCACTGGGAATAAGGAAGGTTCAGATTCCTATGTATTTATCTTAGGAACTTGTATGGCCCCCTGCACCTCACAGTCTTTAATGTGTTTACGCCCAGAACACTCCTGTGAGGTAGGGAAGTGTGTTATCCCCATTGTAAAGCTGGGGAGCGGAGACCTAGGGAGGCAAAGGGCCAGGTTTTTAAGGGTGTTTTGGTGCCTAACTCCCATTGATTTAAAAAATCTGGCCCAAAGTGACTTGTTCTAGAAGTCTGTGGCAGAGCAGGCAGTTGAATCTGGGTCTCCTGAATCCTGCACTTGTGCCCTAACCACTGGACCATCTTTCCTCTCATCTGACTCCTCCCACTGTGTCACTGGCCCTCTTGTTTTTAGTTACAGCATTGTAGGCTTGATATCCATGGCAGGCTGTATGATCAACAGCAGTGGTAGTAACCATTCTCTCTAAACAGCATAATCTGCAGTGTCCAATCAGCAAACTAGCCATGCTGGTAATCTATATCCTGGCTGCTAGTAGCCCACATCCCCGTCCTCCTACAATCCCATGTCTTTAGACTGCCTAGAAAATGCAACAGCTGCATGAAGACATTGCCAGAGCAGGTCTGTCACATTCTGTCTCACCAGAGCCCGTGCAATGACTAAAGAGAACTGAATTCCTTTCCTAAAGAAGGATGAGAGGAAAAGGAAATGAGCAACACCTACATAAGACAGGAGGGAGATGCAGAGGGAGGGATGTTGTTGGTATTAATGTCTTTTCCACTTTAATAAGACTCAAACTGTAGTTCTCCAGTCTAAAAATACCCCCTCAATCTCAGCAGCACGTCACAGCCATGATAATGAAAGGGTAGCAGCATTCCTCCGCTACTGGCCTTTGCTCTGGGATTAGCAGCAACGGTCACAGCCCATGCAAACTGCAAAAGCAGATTTAATGAAAACTCGAGGGGATCTATAACCATAGCTATCTGCCTCTTGCTTCTCTGATATAGCCAGGTTGGTCCCAGACACCTACCTCTGGAAGAAGGCCACAACTTGGAAAATTGTTTCTGCTTCCGCAGAACTGGGCTTAAGTTACGATTCTGAAAAGTCACTTCTCTGAGCCAGCAAGCAATACAGAATGTGAAAGCAAAGGGCACTTGATGGCATCAAAAAGGACAAATTCAAAACTAGTCAAAGCAAATACTTTTTCTACACAAGTCACAATTAGCCAGCAGCACTTGTTGCCCCAAGATACTATTGGAGCCAAGAGCTTGGCAGAATTAGGAAAAGAGGTTGGACATTTATCCAACTCACCAGAACATCCAGAGTTGTTGGTGATTTGTATTCTAGTCACAGCTTAGATGCTCCAAGTGAGATCAGGGTCCCTGTGTGCTCTACAAACGCACAGTGAGAGACAGTCCCTGCCCTGGAAAACTTGCAATCCAAATAGACAAGGTAAACTAAGTATGGGAAGTGAAATAAGCACTGAGAGGTTAAGTGACTTGTCCAAGGTCACCGTGTGTCTTTCTCTGACGCTAAACTAGATGATCACTTATTTCACCTGAGATGGCAATTCCTATGTTCTCAAGTAGCATCTTGGGTAGTAGCATGGTGGGCCCCAAACCCCCACCTGTCTAGAGACCAGTTGTCTCTAGACCAGCATAGCTAGCTCATTAAGGTTGAGAAATTAAGCTAATGAAAGTGGGATGTAGGGCTAAATCCCACACTATGATGTTGTAAACTATAATGGAGACTATATTCAGCCCAAAGTTTTATTTGGCATAAACTCTGTCACGCTGTGTGCTTGTTGTCATAAGTTTAACTTCTAAATTGAGTTATACCCCCAGTCCCAAGGAAAATGGGAATGGAGGTACTGCATGGTCATGGATGGAGCATTGGATTGGGACTCAGGAGACCTGGGGTCTATTCCTGGCTCTGACACAGGCCTGCTCGGTGATCTTGGGAAAGTCACTTCTCTCTATACCTCAGTTTCCCCATCTGCAAAATGGGGATAACGATATTGACCTTCTCTGTAAAGCTCTTTGAGAGCTACAGAAGAAAAGTGCTATATCAGAATTGGGTATTTATTACTGATGCTACTGGAGAAACCTTAAGTGTCCCGATTTTGAGTGTGGATTTGTTTGGAGGGTTTTATTTTTTTTTTAAAACCTTAACTGCAGGAAATTAATGCACCTATTATGAAAGGAGAGAGGAAAGTGGAGGGTTGGGCTGGAAGTATGCTTTAATACTCCTTCACTGGACAACAGTGGCCATGACTCTGGAATCTGCTGATTTAGAGTCAAATATTCCTTTTTAAGCACCATAAGTGGCCAGAAATGTGCAGAGTCTCTTTAAAGAAAATCTGGTGAGAAGCATCACAATGGTATCACAACTGAACAATCTTGGAAATCTGCACCTTATTCCCGTGTCTAAATGGGAACAAATCTGTTGAGAATTTGATCCCAGTTGTGGGTGCTGAGCGCTCCTCCCCACTCCCCCGCCAAAATCTGGCTCTGAGCTCTTGTGAAAATGTGGCTTCTCGGCATGCAGGGACCTATGTATTCAGTAAGGTCACCCATTGAATTGGCAGAACATACTGGAAAGGACCCACTTATTCAGTAACCACTCCTCAACTGGAAAGCACTGGGGATCCCACAGTATTGGGTATCTGTACACTAGACTCTCTTGATTTCCAATTACCTGAACCCTTGGATAAGCCACAAAACTTTGTGGCCTGCAACAGACATTAGGGTATGTCCAGACTAGCCTTTACTAAAGTATTAATTACTTTGAATTAATTGGCAATGTTGGTTAGGGGTTTGTGAGTACGTGAGAGTGACATTATTATATGGCCAAAAATCGCTAGTGTAGACAGTTATACTGGCATAAAAGTGCTTTTGCCAGGATAGCTTATTCTATTTGGAGAATCAGTATAAACTGTATTGGCTTTTTTTGCAAGTATGAGCTATGTCTGTATCAGAAAGGTTTGCTGGTGTAGCTATAGTAACAAATCTCTCTCTCGTTTAGTTTAGACCTGGGCTAGAGGTAAAAAGGCATGTGTAGACATACCCTCCCCATTATACACCTGACATCCAGCCTTGGGGAAAGAGAACTGTGGAATGTTGTTGTAACCCATAGGCATGTGTGGTTTTTGGTTTTTACAGGTCCCTCTCTGTGCCAATCCACAGAGGATATGAGCTATTACAGGCCTCATCCACAGAGCTGTGGTGGCTTAGTTCACGTTTTTAGCTCTGGACATCCCTGGTTCAGTCCCTGGTGTATTGGCCAAGATGTTTCCCATCACATTACATCCCCTGAGAATATTTGGTGTTCTAACCACAGAGCGCAGTTGCCTAGGTTACACGGGCTGGCTAGGGCCTGGCTGATCTGGCAGGTCCCTTGTCAATCGGGAGGAACTCGGCTGGAGTCAAAGGAGCAATGCTAGCATGATATCCGAACTGGGATCCAGCTCTAAAGGGTGTGCCTACACTGCAGCTGGGAGCCACCCTCTCAGCCCGGGTAGACAGAATAGCACTAGCAGGCTAAAAACCGTAGTGTGGACGTCATGGCTCAGGCTGGAGCTCGGGCTCTCACACTTATAGGGGTCAGGTGGGATTGGGAGCCCGAGTTCCAGCCCGAGCCGAGACGTCCACGCTGCTGTTTTTTAGCACACTAGCTCGAGTCCCGCTAGCATGAGGCTTGCTCCCAGCTGTGGTGTAGATGTGCCCAAAGGGACCCACAGAGCAGGCATCCTTTCCTGAATGTTACAGGGTCTTCACGATAACATTAACCCTTTATATAGCGCCTACAGTATAGCGCATACAGTTGTCATTGCCGGGTAGGTCAGGAAACCGATCAGCCTTAGCCAAGGCCATGCAGCGAGACCCCTGTCTCCTGACTCTCATCCCAGGCCTATGTTCTGCCTTTCCTCTCTCCTGGCAGGTCCTCTCTTCACTCCCCTGATCCCCTGCACAGAGACTGTCTTCCACTGCTCAGCTCACTGTTTCAAAGGGAGGAAGGATCCTGTATTGTTGCTCTTTCCCTGGAGGCTGAATGTCTGTTTCCATCAGCACTGAGTAGTCTGGCTTGACTTTTCTAACACCTCTCCAGGAGCCTGATTGGCAAGCTTTAGACAGCGAAGGTGGCAGAGACAAGCTTTGTAACGAGTTTCATTTCTATTCCTAATTCCACTGCACTCCCCCAAGAGGCAGAAACAAGGGCTGCCTCTGAATGTTCCCAGGTGGGCGAGTTTCATTCACAGCCTTTGCTTCCACTGGTACTTGCTGCCAATGGCTTTGATTTCTCAAAAAGAAAAGGAGGACTTGTGGCACCTTAGAGACTAACAAATTTATTTGAGCATAAGCTTTCGTGAGCTACAGCTCACTTCATCGAATGCATTCAGTGGAAAATACAGTGGGGAGATTTATATTTTCCACTGAATGCATCCGATGAAGTGAGCTGTAGCTCATGAAAGCTTATGCTCAAATAAATTTTAGTCTCTAAGGTGCCACAAGTCCTCCTTTTCTTTTTGCAGATACAGACTAACACAGCTGCTACTCTGAAACCTTTGATTTCTCAGCGTTCCTTGCCAGATGAAGGGAAGATACGGTGATTGATCTGCTGCTACCAGCTTTGGAGCCAGCAGGAAAGAACACCCAGAGGTTCTGAGTGTTAGTTGGAGTCCCTCGGGGCAAAGGAAAAATTGATTTTTCTCTCTGCTCATTTGAAGCTCCCCATCTCTCTTTGTTTTGCTTATGTAATCCAAGCTGTGCAAGGGTGATGCCCCCAGCAGGGATGGGGAGAAAGCACCCTGGGGCTGGGTAACAATGAAACTTGTTTCTCCAGCTAATCTGCTCACTTCAACTGTTTAACCCTCCCAGAAGTAAACCACAGCTCAACCATACAGGCAGCCTGTTGCCTTTCTTAGGCCTTGGGATTGGTATAGAGCAGAGGTGGGCAAACTGTGGCCCATGGGCCACATCCGTACTGCAGGACTGTCCTGCCCTGCCCTTGAGCTCTTGTTCCCCCCTCTCCTGCAGCCATGCCGCCAGCACTCTGGGCGGTGGGGCTGCACACTCCTGCAAGGCAGCGCATCTGGCTCCGGCCGAGTGGCGCGTTAAGGGGGCTGGGGGGGGGGTTGGATAAGGGTCAGGGGCAGTCAGGGGACAGGGAGCAGGGGGCGGTTGGATGGGGCAGAGGTTCAGGGGGGGCAGTCGGGATGGGGAAGAGGGGCGGGGTTTGGATCAGCATGGGAGTCTGGGGGGGGGGCTGTCAGATGGTGGGGACGTGGATAGGGGGTCGGAGCAGGCAGGGAGGCTGGGGGTCCCAGGAGGAGGCAGTCACGGGACAAGGAGCAGGGGATTGGATATGGGGTGAGACACTGGGGGGGGCACGGTTGGGGGTCCCGGGAGGGGGTAGTCAGAGGACAAGGAGCGGGGGGGGTTGGATTGGTCAGGGGTTCTGAGGGGGGCAGTCAGGGGGTAGGAAGTGGAAGGGGTTGGATAGAGGGTGGGTCCAGGGTGTTTGGGGAGGCACAGCCTTCCCTACCCAGCCCTCCATACAGTTTTGCAACGCTGATGTGGCCCTTGGGCCAAAAAGTTTGCCCACCCCTGGAGTAGAGGTAACCCCAGCCTGCAGCAAACACGGCAGCGCACACAGACCTAGCTGAAGGGGATCACTTAGCCATGCCAGTTTGTTACACTGACGGGGAGACCGCAAGTGAAGGGCTACGGAGATCGAGACAGGGACATGTCCCAACCACACAGTCTTCAGTTCAGTGTTCAGTCGCTGTGACTCTAGACCAGGCTTGCTGTGGGGGATCAGAGGAAGGACAAGGGAGTCTTTTGTCTCTGAGGAGCTAGGAGGAGGGGTAATAGGTAATGCAGTCCTACCCTGCTGTCTCCTAAGTGGCTTCATAATTTGGAGTTTGCAGGGACTGGTGTTGACTCACAATGAGCTGGTCAAGAACATGCAAGGCACAAGAGAGGCTGACAGAAGGCCTAAGGAAAAACAGCTGCAAAGCTTCCTGCCTGAGCAACCTGTGTAATTAATATTCAGTGCTAGGTGGGGGAGGGATTGGAGTGGATTTGGCCTCAGGAGCCAGGCAGAAAGAGGCCTGAAAGACTGCAGAAAGACTAGGCAGGCTAGTTCCTTGTTTCTCCTCCTCCTACCTCTCCATGAGGAACCAGAGTTGCTTTGCACTAGTACTCTGGGAAGGATCCACAATTGATTTCATTCTGCAGAAAAAACTTACTGCAGACTTCATTCTTGAAAGAGCAGCATAGATAATGTAATTGACTCCTGCCAAAATCATGGATAGCATGGAGTAATGGCAAGAGCAGGAGGTCTTGGAGTCAGGACACCTGGGTTCTGTGTGTCTGTGGGCCAAATTCTTTTTCATGTTCATTTGCTTGCTCACCTGGGCCTAGCTGCTCAAAAACTTTGACTTTAAATCGCCCATTTCAGTCACACGCGTTTAATGTTCTGCTGTCAATATACATGACATAATTTCTTGGCACCTCATATAAGTCTGCCTGTAAAGGGAAGTGGGGCTGCCTCATTCTTTGGTTATCATGAGAAGAGAACATTTTAATAAGGTATATTGTATGTGGGTATATATGGGAGAAGACAAAAAGCAGCATGTGACAAACTTTAGTTACATCACTTAATAATAACTGGCTTCTATCAAGTGCTTTTCATCAGTAGATATCAAAGTGCTTTACAAAGGAGGACAGTATCATTATCCCTATTTTACAGGTGGGGAAACTGAGGCACAGGGCAGGGAAGTGACTTGCTTAAGGTCCCCCAGCAGGCCTGTTGCAGGGCCTGGAACAGAACCCGCCTCTTTGGAGTCATAGTCCAGGGCTCTGTCCACTGCATCAATGCACAACCCTCTCACAGATGAGAGGGGGAAACTCTGAGAACCCCTTGCTGAAATAACAGCAGAACATCCTTGCAGGGAATGGAGCACCTCGTGACTGCTACTCATGAGGGCTGCTCAGAAATAGCATTTTCCCTTTGGAATTTTTCACAAACTATATATATATAATATATATTTCTTTGAAAGCTTTTGCTGATTTTTTTTAATGAAAATTTTCCGTTTCAAATGAAGAATTGGAAAGTTTGGGAATCCGTGTGGGGAGAGGGAGACAACAAGGGGTTGGGGAAACAATCACAGCACTTTTTGTACTGAATCAAAATGCAATCATTTTTGTTTTGATGAAAAATTTCCAATAGGAAAACGTTCTGCTAAAATGTTCATGTTGTTCCATTTAAAAAAAAAATCTTGCAGACCAAAAGTCTTAAACTGACAATTTCTCAAGTGCTTCCCCCCCCCCCCCCGAGCAGTTCAGCTAGATCTGTTTAACTGTCTCAATGCGTTTTAGCATAAATATTGTGTGCCTGGAGCAAAAGGAAACTCCAGGGCATGTATGGTATGCGTGAGGACATGTTCAGGGATCTGTATGCAAATTTAGCTCTCTGTTCCCCTCTAGTGGTTGCTAAACATAAGAGGTTTAAGTCTTCTAAGGTTTCCAGCTAAAGGAGTTAGGGATAGCTTTTAAAGGTATTTAGGCACCTAACTCTCTCTGAAATCAAACCGAGTTAGACACCTAATTATCTTTTAAAAGCTGGCCCTTAGTTCTTTCTGCCATCTGATGTATGCTAATGTAGCTCTGAAGGTCCCAGGTTCAAATCCCAGAGTCCGTTACATAGTCAAGTTTTGTCTGTTAAATACTGTGGAACTACAGAGTAACTGGAAAAAAGCAAAGGAGGACTTGTGGCACCTTAACAAATGTATTTCAGCTTAAGCTTTTGTGAGCTACAGCTCACTTCATCGGATGCATACTTGAGCATTTCACATCCATGTCCAAGAGTAAATTACCATAGCATCTGGAGACCTGTAATGCAGAATTACCCAACACTGGCATATGGCTTACTCTGGGCACTGTACGGTTGAGACTTGGCTCTGAAATCCAGGTCCTAAGCACATTTTGTCTCTGTGGCTTGCAGTGTGACCTTGGGGAAACTGAGGCACAAACATGAACTGATTTGTCCATCTGTAAAATGGGTATAATACCTACTCTTGGGGCTGTTACGAGATTTCGTTAATACGATGCTCGTATAGTGCTTTGAAATTTGATACTGTAGGTGTGCTTTTATAAAGTACAAAGGCAAGCATTATTGCTAGAGATGCACGTCAGGCTTCAGCAACTCATAAGAGGAGCTGCTTCTAGAGACTTGCATGGATACCAGGCTTCCTGAGAGAAGTTTGGGGCCCTGGTACATCGTTTGCTGGGACTCCACCTCCTCCAAATTTATTTACACAGAGGACATGAGTCTCTTTTCCTCCCCCCCCCCCCACCCGAGCTCTGGGCCCCTGGTACAATTGTCCACCCCCTTTTTCTTCCCATCGGTCCTGGATTCAGTGCAGAGAAAGCTTAACACTGAGTCAAAGCAAGGTTGCATCAATTGAGCAGTCTTTCACATGCATCTCCTCTCTCTGCTTGGCACATTGTAAGATTTGCCAAGGGCTTTGGGCTCCAAATGAATGCAGGGTGCTCTAATTATGTGTCTTCATTATTCTCACTGTAGCTGTAATTAAATAGGGACCATTTACTCTGGGTCAGGGGACTCTCACATTTGAGCCAAAGGCTACCCAGAGAAGTCTCTGGACTTCTGAACATATATAAATCAAATAGTTGTTTCCAAAACTGCCTGGCCCCTTAAGTACAAACTGTGCCTTAAAGGAGCTGTCTTATTCGGTGTCAGCTTAATCTTGACAGGAACTCTTCTATCTGTGATAGACTTAGCACAACAGCTAACAGGGAAGGTCTTGGAGAGGGGCAAAGTGCAAAAGGTGTCAGTGGAAATGCAAGGAATAGATTGGAAGGATGATTCAGTGGTGAAGACAGTAGCCTAAGACTTGGGGGACATGGGTTTGAGTCCCTGCTCCATCACAGACTCCCTGTGTGACCTTGGCCAAGTTGCTTGGTGTCTCCGTGCCTCAGTTTCCCATCTGTACCATGGGATAATAGCACTGCTGTACCATACTGGGGGGATGGGTGCAACTGAGACCACAATAGAGCTGGAGAAATATCACTTTTGTTCTGACCTTCCGCTATTATGCAGGACCAGTAAATCCTTCCCCAACCCCAGGGCCAAACTCTCTTTGGCCTGTTGAGACCCTTCAAACCTGCCAGTTGAGTTTTAGCTGCATGGCTCCAATAACTTTCCACTCAGCTTAGCTACCAGGACATGCTCATCTCTCCTGTGGTGCCCGGATGAGTCAGTCCAGGGGCCTGTAAGCAGGCTGGCTGCATTGTCCGCTCCAGCTCTATGAAGCTGGATTCCCCCGGGACGAGGGTGCGACTCCACACTTGTGGCTGACAATGGCAGAAAGTTGATCACCCCAGCGATGGGGCATGTTACAGAAGCGCTGGCATGGAGACAATTTTTGGAACTTTAATTACGCTTACCAGTTTGGGGGAGTGGCTCTTGTAACTGCATACGATTAAAAAGAGAAGGGCAGGGGGAAAGTAAAGCACTGGAGTGGAGAGCAAGATGTGGAGAACTCTGCTGCCCTGGAGACTTAGGAACTTTATTTGCTAATCGTCGTGTCTCCCAGCCAGATCTGTCACTTCTCGTGCATCAGAGGCATTTCCCGGACTTCATGTTCAGGGTGGCTCAGGGCCGACCGCTTCCCTGACCTTGATTTTAATTGCAAACTCATAGGTGCTATGTTCTGGAGAATCATTTCGCCAAGGAGCTATATGAACCTGAGGAATTTCCACCATTCTGCTGTGTCATTAACGTGCAGGCAGCAGGCACTCGTGTAGCTGTGCACGATCCTTTGCTCTGTTACAGAGGCATTGCAAATGGCTTCTTGCCAGCTATTTTACATCAGCTCTTACCAGCTGTTGATTGGCTGGGTGGCCACCACACTAGAGGATTTTGGAGCTTTTGTTTCCTGAAGCCTTAGAAGGGAGCATTTTGATCATCTAGTTCTGAGCTCCGATCTATCACAGCCCATAGAATCTCACCCCGTGATCCCTGCATCACACCCATAACCTGTAGTTGCACTAGAGTGTATCTTTTAGGAAGACATTGATCTTGATTTAAAGACACTAAGTGACAAAGAATCCCCCGCATCTCTAGGTAAATTGTTCCACTGGTTAATTACCCTTTCTTTAAAAAATAAATAAAAAAATAAAATTGTGCCTTATTTTTAGTCTGAATTTGTCTAACTTCAACTTCCAGCAATTGGATCCTGTTCTGCCTTTGTATGTGGCGTTAAAGAAACCTCCACCTGTGTGGGTAACTGTAGAACATGATCAGATCACCTCCTGATCTCTAGAACAACTGGTGTTCCAGACTGATTCTTGTCGCTTTCTTTTGATCCCTCTCCATATTTTCAGCATCCTTTTTATTAAAGGGTGGCCATTGGAAGGTGACGGGGTATTCCAGAAATGGTCTTACTAATGAGGTATACGGAGATGATACCTACTCCCGCTAGGGAAGCCAATGTGGCTAGAGAATCCAGTGTCTTGCAAGCCAATCCTTGAGCTTCAATGTTATTTCTGTGCAGGGAAGATGCTGTGTGTCACTGCTAGAAAAGGATAAATGCATTGTAAACAGGTACCGCACACTCTGAGACGCCTTACCCCATGGAAAGCGTTGTTCATTACTGAATATATCTGATCGGGGGACACCCGCTTTAGTTTCTTCATGGCACCAGTTTGGACATGCCCCCTTCCACACAATCCCCAAACCCTCGTTCGTCCTACGGGAATCAAAACACCTGTGAGGGCTGATGATTGAATTTGTGCAGCGACCGCACTGAGGCTGGAGTAATGCTGAGACAGCCTCCGAATCTGTCACCTGTGCATTGAACTTGATCAGCCTTCGATATAAATATGGACCTTATTCTTCCACCTTTACTCATGGAGAATAATCCCATTGACTAGGATTTACCATGTGAGTAAGTGCTACTCAGCATGAGCACAGGTGCCAAAACCAGGCCCCTAAATAACTCCCTGTGGCATAACCTCAGCAAGCAGACCAGTGACTGGTTGACATTTATTTGGGTATGTCAGGCAGCTGTTCCTGCTTGGCAGGTGAGCATTTATGGCATGCTGCCAATCCAGACTAGCACATCTGTGATGGCTGCCATTTTGGCTGCCATATTGCTCCCCATCACGGAGATTGAATCAGGGACCTCCAGAGCTAAAAGCACGATCGCCAACAGCTTAAGCTAAAGAGCCAAGCCTCTGGAGCTGTATGCCTTGTTTCCTCTGTGGCTTGGCACAGAGGGGAACCTGTATACCACACGCTGCCCAATGGGTGGCACTTTGCATGGGGGACACTTAGCCAGCATGGACTGGGGCCCAAGTCCTTGGGGAAGCACATGTTGTGGGGAAGGCTGGCTAGGCATGGGGATGTGAATGTACCAGGGAGAGAGAAAAATCTAATAGGTGAGAGCAGGAAAGAAGTGAAGAGCAAAAGAAGCTAGTGTGTGTTTCCCTAAAGCACAAGTGCCTGTTGCATTCAATAGTTAGGAAAGGCCTTTCTTTATTTACAGTGTCCATTTCCATACAGAGAACTGCTGGAATTGTTCTAGGGATGCTGCCCACTTGTGCATGGGAGACATCTGAAGATGCAGCATCAGTCTGAGTTATGGGCCACATCTTCAGCTGGCACGAGATGGGGGCAGCTGCATTGTGTTCAGTGGAGCTGTGTAGATTTACAGCCAGCAGAGAATCTGGCCCTGGGTGTTGGCGGGTGGCTGTGTTTTAAAGCCAAACTGCCAGATCATTTTTCCACCAAATGCATCCGATGAAGTGAGCTGTAGCTTATGCTCTAATAAATTTGTTAGTCTCTAAGGTGCCACAAGTACTCCTTTTCTTTTTGCGAATACAGACTAACACGGCTGCTACTCTGAAACCTGCCAGATCATTGACACACATTCCTGCCTCGCTGATTTTCACTTGTACCTCAGGAAGGCTAATAGCAGCTCCTTCTAGCAGATGCCACGGGGGAGTGCTATCAGTCAGGCGTACAGCTGCTGTTGGCATCTGGGCACCCGGAGCTCTTCTCCCAGAGTGCCATGGATTCTTGACGCATTTAATGGCCCAGAACACGAACACTAGTCTCAGTTGTGCCAAGCACCCTCCACTCCACTGGGAGCCAATGGGAACGCCAAGGGCTCGAGTTAGTGATGCTGAGGGTTGCCAGGCCTAACTTTTAGGTGCCTAGAAATTCACAAAGCCTGAGTTCAGTGCCTGGGCTCCCTGTAGAGCAATGGGGAGAGGCAGGTACCTTAGACTGGGATTCACAAAAGCTAGCGTGCGAGACGGCTCCTCTCCTCAAGTAGCTAATGGCAGATGCCCAGCTCGGGGGGTGGGCTATGCTGTCCTTCTCTCTGGGAGATAGGAGCCTAGATCCAGGCTGCAGGGAGGTGCCTTCCTCTGCTTGAGATTCTTTGCTGCAAACCCTCTCTGGGCATTGGGTCTCAGCACCTACCCCACCCCCTCCCCGAATGGCAATCACCCAGCCTTGTAACTTTTAGCTCAGTGGTCATAACACTTGCCTGAGAAACACCCCTCCCCCCCAGTTCAAGCTCCTAATCCACATGATGGGGAGAAGGAATTTGAACTGGGCTCTGCTGTCTCTCAAGTGAGTGCCCTAAGCACCAGGCTATGAGACAGTCTGATGTCTGGATCCCACCATCTTTCCTGTTGAAACTGCTCCACTGTGGATTGTTTTTATATATATATATATAAATATATAAATATATATATTAAAAAAAAAAACCATTGGCACAGGGTGACTGGAGCCTGGATCTCCCACCTGCCAGGTGAGTGCCCTAACCACTGGGCAGCACCCCCTCCTCTGGCTATTTTGGGTAATCTGGTCCTTGGGGGCCGATCCGGTAGGCGAGCTCTGAACATGCTTACTGGCTTGGGCCCTGCAGGCAAGTTAGGAAGAGAAGCATCTCTTACCCCGGTTCATGCATCGCTCTGGGATGTAAGAATCCAGGTGCCTGGTGTGGGGCTGCAGCGCATGTGCTCAGAGGCAGGACCATAGGCACCCAAGCAAAAATGTAGGTGCTGAAGGATTTTAGGTTCAGCAGCAGCTGATGGGGGTTTTATGCATCCACATGCAGCCTGATTTTGGGATTTGGATGCTGAAGTCTCTGTCAGTCCTGCTCACAGAGCCTCCTAGAAGATGCTGAGTGTCCTCCAGCTAAAAGCTTCAATCGTGCAGCAAACTTTTCATGGCTTCCTATAAACAAAACCCAACCAGAGTTGGGAGATCTGACTAGGACACAATTTTAACAGTGGGGGCAGTTATCTTTTAGTAATTGGTTCCAATAGGTAAGGTACACTCTCAGTCCCCTGACTTCAGTGGGACTAGTTGCAAGCTTTAAAGTTAGGCGCGTGTGTCAGTAGTTCACTGAATCAGGGCCTGAATCGAGATTGCACATCTTTCCAAAAAAGATGCGCTAGTTCAGACAAAAGTTGTTGGGCTCAGCCCGGGGATCATAGGGAAGGTCAGCATAGATTACAGGTAGAAGTTTCCAAAAGTGTTGAAGTCCCTTTGAAAATGGGATTTAGGCTCTTAAATTGCTTAGAACCAAATTTACAAGGGGATTTAGGTGCCTAAAGATGCAGATCAGTGACTAGTGGGACTTTCAAAAGAGCCTAAGCATGCTAGGCATTTTGGAAAAATGAACAGGTGTCACTCTGCATCTTTGGGCACCCAAGTCCCTTTGTATACCTGTCCCTGAGGCACTTCGGAAAATTCTACCCTCAGTGGTCACAACGGTCCCTTCTGATCTTAAAATCTATGAAATGGGGGTCCAATTCCCAGCCTTTTCACAGATTTCCTGCAGGGCCTTTGGCAAGTCACTTAATCTCCCTTTTGTTTCTTCATCTGTGAAACGGGGACAAGGATGCTTCCTTACCTCTCAGGAGTGTTGAAAGAATAAATTCCTTAGTGCTTGTGAGGGACCTGGATACTACAGTGATAAGGGCTTTGTAAGTAGCTAGATCTAGCAAGGCAGCATGAGACCAACACAGATTGCACAGTTGCCACTGTTTTATAGAGAATATAAAATCTGTATTTATCTTTGATTATATCTCTGAAAATTTGTATCATAACAGAGCAAATTACTTTATAATGGTGGCCACTGTGTGTTAAATGGCAGTTTTGTTATTTTAAATCCCTTCTAATGGTGTAACAGCAAGGAGAGCCGTCTCTCACACTTCCTTAATCATGCTGTTTAATATTCAGCTGATGGACCACTGCCTCTCTTATTTTAGAGCTAGATTTAACAGAAGTGCTAATGGGTGTGTTAACGTGGAAATGAAAAGCTGATCCTAGTCTCCTGATGAAGACCAGGGTTTAATTTAAACAGATGCTTGGCTGATGCAGAAGGGCACAAAAAGATATATAGCAGACCCATGCTTTGCAGCTTGGTTCCTTTCTGCTGTAGCTGGGTTCTTATACTGCATTTCATTGCTATAGGTTAAATCACCTTCCAGTCAAGCAGTAAGAGACACAATTAGCACTTGTTACATGTGATTCACGTTCTCATTCTCATTCGTTGGCGCTCGCTCGTGCTCTCTCACTCTCACTCTCACTCTCACTCTCACACACACACACACACACACACACACACACACACACACAAATGGACAATTATATGAGGCAGTGGGTTTTGTTAATTTTAGGTTTGCTGTGCTGTGTAATTGTTATTGAAATCAAAGAAGCGAGCCTTACGCTTGCAATGCCAAGTGGTGACGCTGGAGATGGTTCTTAGTTCTTGGGGAAGTTGGTTCCACAGCCTTGGACCAGCCCCGAGAGAAAGGCCCGTCTCTTGAACAGACCAGGTTTATCCTTGTAGCAGGCAATTCTGCTGTGCCTAAGGAGCGGAGCTCTCAACCAGAGGGCTCCTTCTGGAGCATAAGGCGATCTTTGAGGTATCCAGATCCCAGAATATTGAGGGGGTTTAAATAAGAATGGAGATCTTGAAGTGTGTAAAGCCAGCAAAGGACGGGTTTGACGAGCTCATGGTAGTCTCTGTTTCAGAGATCAGCTAAAATGCTGGTACCTTGCTGCTACAGAGAAATGGTGTGTAGTGGTGTGTGTGTTGGGGGGTGGAGGGAGGTTGTCTGTGAAATAATTTTTATTGTATGGGTTTCAGAAAGTGGAGAGGCTTTTGTTTATAGAGTTCAAGGTCAGAAGGATCATGTCTGACCTCCTGCACATCACAGACCACAGAACCTCACCCACGTGCTTGAAAATCTGAGTGAAATCGCCAATTATGTTTTCATTTTCAGCTTCACGTTTTGCGTTTTACCACTGAAACAGGAGAGAGGGAAATGGAGATGAAAGTAAAAATCAAATCATGGAATGTAAGAATGGCCATAAATGGGTCAGACCAATAGTTCATCTAGCCCATTATCCAGTCTTCTGAGTGGCTGGTGCCTGGGGCTTCAGAGGGAAGGAACCGAACAGGGCAATCACAGAGTGATCTATCCCCTGTCGTCCACTCCCAGCTTGGAGAAGCTTGTTTGTTTCAGGGGATTATTGATTATAGGGAAATTAGTATGGAAAAGAAGAACTAGATAAGTTCCTGGAGGATAGGTCCATCAATGGCTATTAGCCAAGATGAGATGGGTGCATAATCCATTCTGAAAAGTGTAGCCGAAACTAGCATTGGGCAAGGTGAAGTGAGAGGGTCTCTGGAGAGACTGATAGGCAGATGCTGTGAAGTAACACGTAGCAGTAGAGAGGGGCTCAAGGTGCAGTGCTCAAATCCAGATCCCAAGTCCAGGGCTATCTGTATGTGGAGTGTGGCTCAGTCCAGGTTGGAAATGAAGTATCAGCGGTGGACATCTGGACTTGAATCTGAACTTTGCTTCAGTCAAGCTGCTCCTGCCAGGTGTAGGCTGGGGCTACTCTGCAGCTGGCAGATGGATGGGTGAAAAGATGTTATATGTAGCTCAATTGCTGCTATGTATAGCAGTGAAAAAAGTACCTTGGCTAAGGGATACTGCTCGCAGGAAACACCTCAGAGTTGTGCTCCGTAGCCTGATTCAGTTCATGGCGTACGCTTGACTTGGCTACATCAGCAGCTGCCTCTCTGTTCCCGTGATGCTGAGACCCTGGCGCTAGCAGTCTGCCAGGTTTGAGTGAATGGGTCTGGAGGGCTAGCTGGCAGGATAGTCAGTGAATAGGTCCTTTGTCTCCAGAACTCGCTCCACCCCTTGGTTGGATTGAGACAGAGTTAGAAAAGCAACAGTCTGAAATTCAACAAACTACCCGGCCTTCTGGAGAGAGGAGACAGTTTAGCCCCACTTGGGTGGAAGGAGAAGTGACCAGTTTTTGGCCTGTATCACTTTAAATGCCTCATGCATGTTTCCCCGTGTCTGTGATGGCCACATTGTATGGATCTAAATAAATAACTACCATGGGTAGATAAGGAATACTAGAGAGCTACTCTGAAATAATGAATCCTGTACTAGATGCTGCTGGACAATAGCCAGATAAGCAGACTGTGGATGGATGGGGAGATAAGGCTGGCTGGTGAAAGAATGAAGTGCTAGATTGCTAGAGTAACACTCCTTTGTCTATAGATTGAGGTACAGAGAATCTAAAACTAGATGAAAAGCTCTGTGCAGAATCCCTTAATTTCATCTCTCTGTGGTAACCATGCAACTGAACTGACCCTAGGTGGTGTCATACACACCAACTTGAGCGGCAAAGAGTCCTGTGGCACCTTATAGACTAACAGACATACTGGAGCATAAGCTCATCCGACGAAGTAGGTATTCACCCATGAAAGCTTATGCTCCAATACGTCCATTAGTCTATACGGTGCCACAGGACTGTTAGTCTGGATCTGTAAAAGTGGCAAACACGGCTACCCCTCTGATACTTGACACCAGCTTGCGTGAATGCCCCACTGACTAGCTAGGAGGAAAAATCCATTAGGCAGAAGCCAACAACAAGCAGGGTGAGGGAACGTGGAGAATCAGTCATGTGGTATTGCCTGTGGTGGGGCAGGTGAAATGTTCCCTTAGCAGACAACAGCTATATCTTGGTACCTCGGGAAGAACTCTAGATTAGGACCTCCTGGGTCATCGGGTCTAGTCTCTGCTATCTCAAGCCCCCGCCTCATATGATCCTGTTCCTAAATACCCTGGGCTAAGAGAGCGCGTGGAATAAATGCTGCCACTTTGCCAAACTGCACGGGTGCATTCCTCTCTGCACATCCATTCTCTAGGGACAGAGAGAAAATGCTGGTTGGAAGTTTTGGACAGAACATTTTTTCTCATTGGACAGTGTCATTTTGTCAAAGCCAAAATTGAATGGGAAAGGATCAGTTCTGACGAGCTTCCTATTTCAAAAGGCCTTTGGATTTTTCCCCTCCAAATGGGGCATTTCAACATTTTTTCAGATTGAAAGTTCCATTTCTCATTTTGAAACAAGTTTTTGGTCTGAAATGTAAGTTAATTTATAGCAAAATACATAAACAAAAACACACACAGGTCAAAATTGAAATGAAAATTTTCAATTAACCTGATCTGCATTTTTTGGTTCATGGGGGGGAAAAATGGAGATTGTTTATTCATCCTGTTCTTGATAAATGGTATAATCAGTTGATTGACCATGCTTTGGTTTGTTGTGAAATATACTCAAAAGATCACATAACCAAAGTCAGACAGGTTTGTTTCTGAGTATAGGAAAAACATTCAATATGATACCAGTCTCCGCAAAGCGCTGTTACATTCATCTTACGCGGAAGGTGTGCTCCCGGGTTGCACCTCTAAAGCTATCTTTTTATACCTTATTTGGTTACAAGTACAATGTACTGTGTATGTCATATGAAACTACATTTAACCAATCAGCTTTCTATCTTGTTTTTCTGGTGTCTTTGTTCTGAACACATGCATTCCAGATAGCAAGGAGCATGAAGGCATCTTCTGGGTTTGTACTAGGGTAGAACAATCCTGTCCACTTGTCCTTTCCCTTTGGGATGTTCTAGTACTGGCTTGTGAGAATAACTCTCTGCTTGTTGCCACGAGAAAATAGTCATATGTCCTGATCCTGACAGCTTTCCTGTTTACCTAAGCCAAAACTTACTTCAGCTGATGCAAGGAATTATGGGATACTTAGCATAAAGCAATGGGACTATAGTAAAGGAATAGGCCAAGTTAGGTGATATAACTGCTATAATATTTGTGCTTAATGCATACCAATATTTATGGTGAGGATAATACATATTATGATCTATAATATTCATGCTAGCCAGCATATATTGGTCAACTCTGTTTTGTGATTGGAAATTTTTTTGAAATCTCCTTTCTCTCTCCAATTTTATATACAATCAGATAGCTCTGTCCCCCTCGGGAGGCTGGGAGGGGGCCCGGCTCAGGATTAAGGTGAAGGAGGGAAGCAGAATCCTGGTTCTTGCCCAGTCCTGTGCTAGAGTACAATCAGTGAATTGGCTCCCGGTTCAGAGTTTTCCTGGCTTGTTGCTCTGAGACACCTGGGATGATCTGCTTTGAGAGCCTGTCGCACTTGTGTACGTTTGACCCTCCTGGGACCTCTCTGTTTCAGACCTAAGGTGTTCAGCTTTGTAATCAGTAGTAACGGGACATTCAATTCAATCCCAGTGATGAGAAAGGCAAAACACTAGCCAGGCTCTGTGTCTCCCTGTCTTTTCCAGTGCAGGACCATTCTCTGCAGTATATTACCTAGTGCTACCATCCAGCTCTTTAAGGGCAGATTCCTTCTGCATTCACAAGTGCTCTTGCATATTTTTTTTTGTCTTCCTCTCCCCACCACAACTTTCTCCAATGCCCCTGCTGACATGCATATGTATTAGTGACCCAGCAGCAACTGGGTCTTTTTAAAGTGGAAGGAAACAAGCTGGCACCATGGCTTCCTTGATTTAGCTTTTGTGGGAGGTCTCTAGTAACTATCTCAGGCTTAAGGATACAGGTCAAAAAGTTTAAAGTGGACAATTTTTTTTACTTTTTATTACTGGCTCTGTTTTTGGGTGTCCTGCTTGGCTTCTGGAGGCTGCTTTTATTTTTAAAGAGATGCTGTGCTCTCACAATTCCAGTTGGAGTCAGTGGGAGCTGCAGGAGCTCAGCCCTCCTGAAAATCAGGTCCCCGGGTGCCTCGCGCTGCACCCTTAGACACCAAAGCAATCCGAATCAAAGGCTGCTTCTGAAGATCTCTTGTTTCAACAGCGCAAATGTGATTCAACAGCGCTACCTGGTGGATAGCAGTTCCCAGTCTCCAAGTTTCAGAGTAGCAGCTGTGTTAATCTGTATTCGCAAAAAGGAAAAGGAGGACTTGTGGCACCTTAGAGACCAACAAATTTATTTGAGCATAAGCTTTCGTGAGCTACAGCTCACTTCATCGGATGTCTCCAAGTATCACCCTTGTTTAAATGGCTTGCCAGATTCTCAGTCATTTCTAAAATCCTCATGTGTCCCCTTTTCTGCCTGGATTTCCATTGTCCTGAAAGGTAGGCACCAGCTGGGGAGGGGCTGTCAGAGAAGGTTGTATTTTGTAACAGGGCAAGTAAAACATACTTATTTCTCGAAAACGAGGTGCAAAGCTCAGAGCTGCCCAGGGCATGGCTTGTTCCTATTGTGGCCTCCTCCGAGGTGCAATAAATCAGTACGGATGCCAAGCTACGGGGACTGGACTATCTTGTTAAAGAAACATCACTGTCTAAAGGGAAAGTGGGGCACTGAGGAAGCAGCTTTAAATGCCAGAGGTATAGAGCCGGGAGGGGAGATGGCACTTGGAAAAGAGAGCATCTCTGGGAGCATGCACTGTGGAGCAACGCTGACAGATCTCCATGCCTTCCCTTGCCACTGAAACAGTCTATTGGGATGTATTTAAACTATGGGGCCAGACTCCCTGACAATAAATCTGCCATGCAGAAAGCTGGTGCCAGGCTCCCCCTACTACCTATTAAAATGATGGGGGGGGGGGGTGGCGGGTGGCTATCAAAGCTCCACAGATAGATGGCTGCAGACTGGAAAGGAAGCAAAAGGAGGTGCTAATCTAGGCCCTATGCAGTAATTTTAACACCCCCCCCCCCCATGAGAACTCCATCACCTTAGGGGCACCAAGGCCCTTGGCCGCTGAGGGATAGGAAATGTACACCTCTGGTGCTTGCTATAGAGAATCCAGTCCATTGTGGCCCCGAGCCACACACTTCCAAATCTTTCTGCTTGTGGATTTAGGTGTCCAGTGCAACTAAGTGGGAGAAATCAAATCCAGGTCTCCTCAGAGGTGTCTTGCTGATCCATCTTAGCACCTGCTCTGTGTCTCCCTTCACTCGGAGAGCTCCATTCTGCAGAGAGCGCCCCTCATTCATTTCAAAACTGTTGGTGTTGCCAAAGGCTGAACTAACATTGCAAGTGTCCGTAGCAGGGAATCCTGTTAAACCTTCTTCCTCTGTCTCCCCCCTTAGGGCTTGATGGGTTGAGGGCCATGCTTATATAGGGTGTCCCATTTCATGTACAACAAAAGCCCAGTGATGTGTACAGGGATCACGTGTCTCAAGTGACTTGGAGGCCTTTTCTGTTTTTCTGCCATGAGTCTTTGCTCACAAGCAGCAAAGCCATGGCCTAGTGACTAGCTGGGATGAACAGATGGAGCACATTGTCTCTGTGTGATCTTTCAGCCTCGAGCCTGGCTTCATAGCGGGCTTAGATGCGGCAAGATGCTCCGTTTATTAGAGGTGAAATTCACCACTATGCAGAGGATTGGCACAAGGCCTGAAGTGGTGCATAAGCCTTTGTGCTGATCCTCTGCGTGGTTGTTGGCCACAGTCAGGCCCAATGTGAGACACAGTCCCTGCCCAAGTCTAACTAGTCAGGACAGATGCCGGCTGGGTGGAGAAACTGAGGCACAGAGAGCTGAAGTGACTTTCTCAAGGTCCCACAGCAAGTTTAGTGGCAGAGGTGTGACTAGAATCCAAGTGTCCTGACTCAAAGGCCACTGACCTGTTCATTGGACCATGCTTCTCTCACCGGTGTTAATTTTACCCTAGGTGCTTTCTGTTTCAAGCCTGTGCAGCTATCTTCAATTTACATAGAAACGGAGTGAATGGTTGTCATCACCCACCTGTGGCTCCAGTCATCCAAAGCTAGAGCTTCCTCCACCGTACTGACCACTGCTGAAGAAAAACACCAGGGCCTTGTCCTACGTGGGCATAAAGGCCTGGTTGAGTTAGCCCTCCCCTTTGTAGTCATGTTGACCCATTTGAACAGCTTTCAGGTCACTTGTGCTGGTTGGGATCATTTGTAGTCTTCCACCCAGGCTATAATGCAACCAGACCAAATGTTAGTTGTGTCCGTGGTACTGAAGGGGGCTGGAGGTGTCAGT
Organism: Dermochelys coriacea; assembly: GCF_009764565.3. Classification (NCBI taxonomy): domain Eukaryota; kingdom Metazoa; phylum Chordata; order Testudines; family Dermochelyidae; genus Dermochelys; species Dermochelys coriacea. The sequence continues at coordinate 5,380,848 of NC_050089.1, forward strand.
CAAGTTAAGACCACTCGATTGAGCTAACTTAATTGAGACACATTTTTTCATCTCTATATAGATAGACCTGCAGCCTTTGATGGTGAGGCCTGGAGTTAAGGGGCCAAAACCCTGGTGGGTGGTATCAGTTTTTAATAATGCCTTACGTGTATTTTCTTGAAGCTTTGGTTTCCTTGCCTTGTGGCCTGAAATGGCCTTGGTGCCATCTTGTGCAGTGGCATCTTATTGAGCTGGGATGATGAAGGGCTCTTTAATATTTGGATGCAGCCCGTGTGTTTTATGTGAGTGACTGCGACTGAATGTTTTTCAGGATCAACTTTTAACCACCTTTTGCAGGAGTAGCTTTGGGGCATTCGGAATCGGAAATTTAAAATTTCATTGTTGAGTAGCCCCTCCTGCCAGCCAGGCTACTGCCCTCACAATGCTATTTTTAGCATGGTAACTTGATCAAAGCTAGCATGTGTACATCTACCAGAGCTGGAAGGTACATCTCCAGCTGCAGTGTAGACATACCGTGAATGTCTTCCAGTAACACCTCTGTGTGTCCTTTGAATGTCCTTCCCTGAGTGGGTTAGTTTCACTATTATCTCAGTGCTGCTTGTGGAGAGAGATTTCCATGGAGAACGGGGACGTTGCTTAAGATCCAAGCCTACTTGCTTGCCTGAATGCTTCCAGACACTCCAATGCTATGGTGATGAACCACGGTAATGAAGGGCCATCTAAGGTTCCTGGGTAGATAAACTTGGCTCTTGCCCTTCTCTTTGATTCTGTTTAGTAATTGAGTTCTGCAAGCCATGAATCTGGCTGCGGTGATGAGACCGGACGTAGCCAATATTGGGTTTTGAACATTGAGGGCAGGGTGGGGCGGGGGAGGGAGGAGGATGCAGTAAAGTGGCATTTTGTGTATAAAGGGCCAGCAGCCTGGATCTGCACAGCCCTTTGGGTCAGTGACTGCCTTCCAGTGATGGAGAGATCTGAGAAATAGTCAGCCCTGGGAGACCATGGAGGTGGGAAGGGATGGCCGTTGTGCTCACTGGGGAGCCTTGCTGCAGACTGTCCTGAAATGCCCTTTCAACAGAGATGTGAGGTGCCACTTGCCTAGAGCTACGGTAGAGCTAGAAGCCCTTGCATGCTTGGTTGCGTTCTTCTCTTTCCTCCATCTTTTATTGTTTGCCCCTTTGCTCTGCCCAAGTCAAATAAATGACTTCAGTCCCTTGTGATGTTCTCCACCCATGTGCTGCCACTATGCTGAACCTCTGATTCGACCTGACATCTCCCACTGTCTCCAAGTCCCTCCTGAAAATGGCCTTTGCTGGGAGGCCTGCAGAGTGGCTTTCACTTCCTTAGCTCCCCTGCATAGAGCTAGGATGCCTGGCTAACATGTGTTTGATCTTTACAGAGAAGGGTCCCATGGGGGAAAAATAGTATGTTGTTGTGACCTTAGCGTGGGCGCTTCCTGACTTGGGAGTGCTTCATCCTGTGACTTCAGGAGAATGTTAGTGTTGTTCTTTAGGCTATAGAAATAACTTTATTGGAGTGTTCAGACCATTCTTGTCAGCTGGTGACAGGCCATAGCAATGGCTTTATTGAGCTAAACATCATGTTTTGGAAATGACTCCTAAAAACTTGCAGTCAAATCTTGGCAAGGCTGGCCCAGCTGTCACGTGGCACATACTGATTGTCTAGTTCAGCGGTTCTAACTGTGGATCGGGACCCTAAAGTGAGTCCTGATCCCCTTTGAATAGGGTCGCCACAGCTGGCTTAGACTTGCTGGGGCCTGGGCTTTGGGGATCGTGCAGTAAATTTTCTTGTCAGAAGGGTGTGGCGGTGTTTTTGAGAACCCCTGGGCTAGTTGTATCTTTGTGGCTCTTTTGGGTGACACCTTTGATAAGGAGAGATGCTGTCGGCTTGCTGTGGACACTCAAGTTTCTGTGGCCCCGTTTGTTAGAACGGGTTGGCCTGGGTGTGCCCCACATCCCAAAGGTGGCTGTTTTTCTGTGTCAGTGGTTCCTATGTGGTAGTAGTTTAAAGTTCTTTGGGATCTTTCCGGAGGAAAGCCATCCTATAAATAAAAAGCACTTGATGCAGATATTCAGACTGAGGGAAGGCACAGCTGAGCAGCAGCAATCTTTAGAGGCGGTGAAGGCTGGATGGCTTGACAAAAGGCTGTCAAAGGCACTTGTCTCCTGAGTTGGGCTGATGGGAGTTGGGCTTGATCACCTCCAGTTCAGCTTTGAAAGCCACCAGTTGAGAGAAACTTTATTTTCTGGAGCTCTCTTACTTTACATGCCCCATAAAGTGGTGAGCACCTCAGGGTTCCCCAGTTGGATTGTGCATGAGGCACTCGCTAATTCAAACAGGCTAGGGCCGCCTAGCTGCACCCCACTGCCCTGAATGTCCAATGTCTCTGAGCTGCCTACTCATTCCAATCAGGGTAACCTCACCGTGTGACCGCTCGCTTTATGCAAACATTTGAGCGTATGAGTTCTCCTAGCATGAATACTTGGCAATATGTATGAATACAAGGTGATCAAGTTTCACTTATGTGTTCCAACAGCCACCAAAAGCAAATTCCAGATAGTAAAATGAGCAATGCATAGTTCCAGAAAGGACGTGGTGCTGTGTGCCTTCCCTGAGTGGAGGTCTTGGTAACGAACTACAGGGCAAATAGCTAAAGGACGGCTTCAGTCTGAAAAAGACACTAAAAATGGTGCTGTCAGAGCTGCTGTGTGTGGGCATGTACCTAGTTTTTCACTCCTATGAGCTTAGTTGGGGTCTATTCCTCCTTGTGCACCATGAACAGAATCCAGATTGTGCATTGGGTCCTAGTTACACCTGAAGGTAATGCGGCGGACAGGGATTGCCAAGAGTCACTTGGCCAGCATGCTGTTACTTGTGACTCAGAAGGGTTAAAAACACTCCCCCCAAACTCCAAATGATGCTCGCTAGACATGCATGGACTATTGCCTCAGATGAAAAGCAGCTTTATAAAGAGCTTAAAACAGGCCCCCAGATTGCTGGTGTTTACCTGCTGCTTCATTTTCAGGCACTACTATTTATAGCTAACCCTGTAGCCAGCAACCCTGGTTGCCAGGTGGTTTTCCTCTCCCCCCCCCCCCATCTTCGCCATTGTTTTTTCTAACCCTTCTAACACAGCATGATGTCCATCATGTGCACAAGATTGCAATGTTTCTACTAGACACCTGTTTTCATGGAGCCCCCTTAACTTAATAATTAATTTGACTCCCCTTTTTGCTGCATTCAGCGTAGAACAAAGGTGGCATTCAGGAAATTGGGCTGTAGAAGATGTGAGCCACGGAAGCCCAGAATCTCTTAGCGCAGCAAAAGCGTTAAGGCTTGAGCCCTGCCACCCAGTGGAATTTACAGCCCTGAAAGGCCACTCCGGCTCCCCAGGTGCCAACAAGCCAACTGGGGAGTTGCCTAAGCTAGCCAATAAGATATGCCTAACTCTGGAGGTGCCTGCTGTTCCTGGTCTTAGGCACCTAAGCCAGGTCAGCTGCTCAGGTAGTCTATTACAGCCATTAGCCCAGTGGCTGGGGCACACATCTGGGATGCAGGAGACCTGGGTTCAGGTCAAAATGTGGACCTGAGTCAGGTTGTCTGTGTAGTGTAATATGCACACTAATCCCATGTCCCACAGACCCAGGTTTACAATGCAGTATAGATATATCCTAAATGCTGTGACTTGTGAGAGAAGAGCAGCATTAAAACCTCTAAAACAGATGGGGAGTGGTCATAAAGCAGCCCTTTGACATTTCTGTTATCTTGCAAGGAGGGGGAGAGCTTCTTGGTATAAAGATGCTGTTATCCACAGGCATTCAGTCTGCAGGGCAACTTTAATATATCACGTCTGTGTGGTTACTTTCAGGAGCGGGAGATTTAACTTCTCAGGGTGTGGGTGTAGGCTGGTGGCATCAACTGAAATGGTTAGACCATGTTAATGGTAGAAAAAGATAAATCTGATGCTGTTTAATGAATTTTGTTGATACCTGTAAATACAGTAGTACTCAGGATCCTTAATTGTAGGGTACAGCTAGTTCCTGCCCACAAGAGTTCACTTCACTTCTCCCACCATCCACCTGTTTTAATGGCCAAACCCAATTTTGGAATCCCACTGTTGTTGGGAAACTGCCATCTGCCTTTCGTGCTATTCCTGCAGCGTTGCTCCTTGCCTAGTAATTCTGGATGAGAAGAAAAGGAGACTAGGAAAGCCAAGGTTGGTTTATTTTTTCTTTTCAGAACAGTTATGCCACAGGTGTAACTGAACAGAGAAGCGCCGGGACAGACTGACAGGTGGCAATTTGCAATAGGCTTGGCACATAAATACAGCACTTATCACCTCTCTTGTCTTTCGAGGTACCTGGCCCCAAAACCTCATGGCTCTAAACTAGTTTTCCCATGCCTTCTCTCTTTACAGCATATTGTTAATTAACCTGGCCGAGGCACAAACACACACAAATGCAAAGGAGTAGGTTTTAACCTGGCTCAATTAATGCTGTTGGGTTGTACATCTGAATGTGAGCTCAGTGGAACTGCTGACTTATTTTTTTTAAATACCACAAGACACCTCAGTCTGGATCATTGCATTACAGTACAAATAAAACAAAACCACATCCGCATCATACAAAGTGGAAAGAAAATGAGAATCTAAGTATTTACAGGGCGGGGCTGGGAAAACCACAAAAATATTTACATAAAAATACATGAGCTTGTCAGCATATACATTTTACACCAGTTCACAAAAAACCCAAACACGAAAATAAGACACTCTATAAATTAAAGTGAAGGGAACGCTGAAGGTAATCCTAAGGCTTTCTGGGATTTCTCTCTCGTGCGGCTTAGGGCAAAAAGGGTCAAATTTCTACAGCAGAAAAATGAACTGCAAAAATCACCATGTGTTGCACGCACTGGGGTTACCGTGTACACCTCTTTAAACTACACCATGTCTGTGGCATCAGACTTCTGTAGCACAAGGTTCTGGAAAAGTGTCACAGGCCCTTTAAAAAATAAATGTTCAATGCAACTTTTCATTCAGATTTTCTAGTACATTACAAACTCTTTCAGTCAATGCTTTGTCTACATACCAATGAGATGAAATGACAAAGACTACACACAAGGGTCTGTCCCTTTTGTAGCTAAAGGGAACAATACATTTTTCAAGTTTGTTTTGGTTTTGTGTAGCAATTTGCTACACCTGTGCAATCCTCACCGATACCCCCACCCCCAAGCGATAAACACAAGCCTATTACCTCTGTAAAGACCTGTAGGCACAAAGTTTTTACTGTCATATGCATAAAGTTTAAACCTGATCAGAAGTTTTAAAATCAGAACTGAAGTAGATGTGCCAGGGCCCACGCCTTGGTTGTTATCTCAACATCTGTACTCTTGAAGAGCTTGCTTTATGGGCCACATTCTGCTCTGAGTTGCAGATGCAAATCCAGAGCAGATCTCTACACCACTCCCAGAGCAGAATTGGGCCCAAACTTGCTCACATGGTAATGAGAAATTAAGCTGAAAACTCAGCAAGTGGCAATAAAGAGGCAGGGATACAGGTATAGGGAACTTGCCAAGTCTGCTACTGCTCCTGGATTCTTATTCAAGTTATACTTAGACAATAGGTTACTACAGATGAGCAGAAACTGGCACATAATCATCCTATTTTTTCCCCTCCTTACCCCATTCACTGATGGGACTTCTAAATAATCCCCCTATATGCCATAGTGTGCATCATACCCAACTATTACTTGGCCAAGGGCCACCTGAGACTCTTTAGTGCTCATCTCTATTGTTCTTGAGTGACCTGGGGCAATTCCCATCCCCTTCTTCCTGAAGAATGGACACTGTTGGGTGTATAAGCTAATGAAGAGGGTGGGACCATTTCTCTAAAGGCCATCAAGTTCCAAAATTTAACCACAGTACAAGAGCAGAACTGCATAGTTCACTATATGGCTTTGTCAAGGGGGAAAGAAGGTTCAAAATGTTAGCAGCTGTTAACAGTGGAGTGCCCATGAAGGGTTCATGTTCCTTGCTTGCTGCTCTAGTCTCATCCCTTCATTAGGGCACCTGCCCTAACACTGGAGTACAGTTACCAGTTGGGCTGCTGGCCCTCCAATCACGTGTTGATAAGGCTGGACATGGGAGGAGATTAGGGATAAACTTGTTCCCAAGTACATTAAAGGGAAGAGGCTGAATGAATGCCTCATGCTGGAACAAAAAAGAAAGATCCCTGATCTCTTAAGATGTGACAAAGTGGGGGATTTTCTTGTGTTTCCAATGGTTTGCATACAGAGTGCGACCCCCAAGAAGGGCTGTCTCACTGAAGGGGGGACCATACAGGGCCCAGAGTGGGCACAACCTGTGAGCATGACAGATGTGATGCCATTAATCAGTTTGTCTACATAGGGAGTTAGTCTGAATTCACTATTTCCTGACTAACTCCAGGTGTGGATGCTCTTATTCTGGTATATGAGCATCCATCGATGGAAGTTAATCAGGAAGAGCTAGTCTGCTCTAAAGTCACACCCTACCTTATTCCAGATTAATTTACATGTCTAGACAAGGCCTTAGTGATGGGGTCAGTTGTTCACTTATGGGGCCATTCCCGTGTAGTGCTGAGGGGCCTTGACTTCCAAGGAAACCAGTGACAGTAGAGTGCTGTGAACAACGGAGCAGGCCGAGATCCCAGGCTCTATCTCTTGCTGCTACTGCTCATAAGAAGTGGAAATCTTTTGAAGATAGTGTTTACGCCCTATAGGAGCAGGCAAATGAGCAGAGACATTCAAAGTGTTCAAGAGGGCTTAGTTCCACTATTTCAAGTGGAGGATTCTCTGGGTAACTTAAGGCCAACACAGAGAGGTTGAGGGGGAGAGGTTTGACAGGCTGTCCTTGTCACCTGAATAGCCTGAGCCAATGAGTTTGTTCCTGCCCCAAATCCAGAACAAGGGAGGCTGACGTGCTAAGACCCGATACTAGTCTCTAAACATAGCTTGACTGACTACTGCAGCTAGACTCCCCTGGACAGATTGTATCGGGGAAAGCCAGATTTACTAGCAGAAGTGGCCCCGTGTTCTCAACTAACAGCCCTTTCCGCGCACCCCCACCCAAAAAAGAAAAATACCCTCTAGTTGATAGTTAGTCACAAGGTGAACGATATTGAGGTAACCTGGATCACAGTGCTTTTTTCCTGACAGCTAAATTTATTTCCATAACATTTAGGAAAAACTCTATATTGAACACATTCTTCTTAAAACAATACATTGCACAATAAAATCAGACCATCCTAGTTGAAACAGACCCAGAAAAGGCTATGAGAGTAAAAGAACCAAAATGCTAATGACTAGGTACCTACTAGAAGTGTGGTGTTCCCCTGTGAGCGCTGACAGGTTTTTATTATTACTTTAAAAGCCCAAAATAGCAATGAATAAAACACTTGTTCTAGGAGGCTCTAACATGAGTTCCTTTAATAATCTTAGCTATGCTAGCTGCAGGACTTCCAGCTAAGAGAACTTCTCAGGTGCTTTCTTTACGTAAACCCTCTGAATTTCAAAACAGGTAGAGAAGTTGTGTGATCCACCAGTACATGAAAGATCCCAGTATCATGAGTGAACTCTGAACATTTTAAATCTCAAGGATTTTCTAGGAAGCCCTGTCTCATAAATGTGCTTTACGGCGGGGTTAAAATGGCTGTGAATCCAGAGAGGCTGCAGATGAAATGCTGTCTTGTTTCTATTAAATAGGCAAGGCAACACCAGGTGTGTGTTATAAAGAGGTGCATTGTCCCGTCCCTTCCCTTCCCCCTGCCTGAACGACACTTGCAAGAAGGGAGGCAATGCTATTTCATAGCGTGCACACAGCACGTAACAGCTCTGTACTTACATCAACTCACTGCAATCTCATGAGCGAGGCTGTATGAAGAGGGCCCCATCCTGTAGGCCGCATATGAAAGTCAACAGGAGTTTGCCCTGAAGTAAGGACTGAGTTATTTGGCCCAGAGCAACTCCATGGTTGTGCAGCTAACTCGGTTGTTATGCAAGTCGCTCCCAGCAGGGAACCTGTGCACTAGTTTACAGGCTGGATGCAATCATCTAGTGACATTGTAAATAGATGGTAGTTTCTGGCCAGCTAGGACGTGCAATTAAATAGCTGGTACTGCGGGTAGCCTGTAAGTAAAGAGGAATTAGCATGAAATGTGTGTGCTGCTCAATCACCTGTACCCAAGTGTGTGTGTGTGGGGGAAGGGGGTAGTTTTTTTACTTTCAGAGCTCATCTCCATTTATAGTATCAGGATGAGGGTGAAAGCTTGAGTTTCGGTAAATATCCCTTCTAGAGCCAGAAGCTGCTTGTTCAATGAGCCTTTAAAAACCAGACTGTGTTCTGTAACAGCTCTGTGCCCTGTCTTGGGGCCAATCTCTCTCACTTCAGTGGGAACTGGATTAGGCCCAGTCTACCCCTGCACAATTTTCAAGGGGAGGCAGAGCACCAATAATCTAGGAGGAAACAAACACTTTGAAGCTGTCCTTTTCCCACAGCTTGCAGTGTGTTACTGATGCAATCTGAAAGGGTCAGAACAGACTCCCCCACAGCATCTCATTCAAAGGGTAAAACATATCCATGCAACTCCTCTAATGTTGGCAGCTGGGAGAGTGACTGGATATGCCAAGAGAAGAGCTGCATGCAACCAGCAGCCCGTGTCAAACCAGGAGAAGGAAAACCCCTTTTCCCCTCCCCACCATGCCTCTTTCAGATCTGCTCTGCCTCTCTGGGTCCTGGCTCATCTTTCCACATGCCAACACAGCCTGCGCGATCATTCCAACCTCTCAAACGACACAAAAGAAAACTATACACCTAGGACAAACACTGAGTGGTGAGCTGGTGGCAGGGTTGAGAGTGGGTTTGCTCTGCTCATGGGGGTGCGCTTTTTTTTAAATTTTGTCATTGAAAAAATAAAACAGTCCACTGTCCAGCAGAGGCTGCTTAGGCTCTATCCCTCCTTCCCCCAGCTCACTCGGCATGGATCTCTGTCTCCGGCCTCTGCAAGCACAGCTCTGTAGGGAGAAAGGCCCCCTGGCCCAAGGCTGTGGCGTATGTCCTACTGTGTGAATGGGGAAAGCCAGGGGGCATGAACCCTCCACCTCCAAGGTAGCCCCCTCTTTGGTGCTGAGGCATGGTATGGTAATCCTCCAAATTATCGTACTGGGACAACACTGTCATACTGCTTTGGCGTTTGCCAAGGGTTTGGTATGGGTACAGGAGGCTAGGGTCCCTGTCCATGCTCTCCGGATGCCGGATTCTGAGGCTGTGGCTCCGTTCTGGCTTGGGAGGTGGTGCCATGGGTTGGACATGGTGCTCCTCCTCTTTATTATAGCAGTCTCTGGTGTGTTTCTCGCCAGGGGCTATTTGCCTGGCTCGAGGCCTTTCCAAGTCTGGCCGGTCCTCTGCCAGCTTCGCCTCTTTGTGGTTGAGTCTCAGGGCCTCCTGGCCAGCTGTGATGTACTTCCCACCTGAGTGCTGGAAACCAATGGGCTCCATGGGTTCCTGGCCACCCTTTGGCCTGTAGTCGGGGTAAGGGGGCCCATTTTTGGATTCCGAAGGCTGCCGATGGCTTGCTTCCTGCTGCAGGTGTCCCCTGTGCTCTGTAGCGCTGCAGCCTGGCTCGTGCAGCTTTCTGCTCCTGATGCTGCTCTGCTTCTGGGGAAGGGAAGGCTTCTCTGACTGCCCGTTCCCATAGGCCCCGTGGTAATGGGCTCTGTCCGGCTCCGGCTCTGAGTGCTGCAGATAGTAATGTTCGTCCCCTTCAGGGGTGGCTGTCTTGGTTGGATACCTCCCTTCTTTCCCTTCGGTCACAGTCAGGAGACCAGTTTTCCCAGGATCCGATTTGCTGCGGAGGTGGATGATGTCCAGCTCCTCCTGCAGCAGTGGAGCCACGTTGTCATACTGGGACATCACTGGCCCTTTCACTTTCTGGCGTGAGCGGCTCTCCCGGCGGATGGATTGCAGGCGGTATTTCTCCATGTCCTCCAGGTCCCATGACATGTAAGTGTGCTTGATGTCCGGGGCTGGGGGCACATCTCTGCTGATGAAGCTGTGCTCTTTCCCCGCCAGGTGACTCATCAGGCCTCCCCGAGGATAGGCAGGCAGGCCGGGATAGCGGTACAGATTCTTACTTTGCAGCCTCGAGGTGTAGGATGCAAAGTCTCGGCTAGGAAGGGGGTGGAAATGCCTGAGCCGCATTGTGCTGTAGGGGTCCAGGTCATAAACCGCCCCCTCTGCTGCTGTGGGGTAATAGGAGGAGCCAGATGAGCTGGAATAAGGGCTATACCTGTAATGCACACGCCCGTTCTCAAAATAAGGCTGCAGCTGAGTGACATGATAATCTGAGTGGGGCTGGCATGGCTTGTACTGATAGAGGGGCCGCGGGCAGTACATGGGTTCGTCATCGGGAGGCACCTCTGTCCGTGAAATGGGGACGGAGCGGATGGTGGAAGGGGTGGAGACGTGCAGCGACTGCACCCTTCGGATGGTGGGGTAGGGTGGAGCCTCCTCCGTGTAGCCGGTGCTCCGCAGGGTGGTAGGGCTCATGGAGGACGCATACTCCATGCGGCTGCGAGGCTTGGAGTGATGGGCTGATGTGCTCTTCCCTTGGCTGGGATAGGCGGTGTAGCGAGGGCCCATGGACGTGGGCGTTTCCAATCTGGAGCCGTAAGCTTGGTGCTGGTCGGACTTGCTGTGGTAGGAGAGATGCGGTGGGACGCTCTCCGGCCTGTACTGATGGACGGATGCTGGCTTGTGGTGCAGATAGTTCTCTGGCATGGGCGGCTCAGGGGAACTCTCTGGCTTGGGAGGGGGGAGATATGCAGACTGCAAAGAGGCATGCTTGGGCAGCGGTGGTGGGGGCAAGGCCTCCTCCCCGGACGATGGCAGAATGGAGGAAGCCAGGAAAGAATGGTAAGTGGAGGTATTCACTGCATCCAGACTGGTGGAGTGCATGGCTGCAGCTATCTTACTCTCCAGTGTCCTCACGGGCGGGATAGGAGGTGCAAAGCCATAGGAGGAGTGTGCAGGGACTGACTCGGAACGCAGGTGCAAAGAGGGAGCCCTGACGTTCTCCCAGGCCTTTTCCAAATGGCCCTGGTGGGACACAGCAGTGGACGAAGTACATGGGGTAGCGGAACTACTTTCGGTGACAAAAACTGGAGCAGGCTCGGCTAGTCGAGGCTCAGGTGGCTTTTCTGGAGGCAGTGCTCCTCGTACCTAGTATGGAGAAACCACATTGAGGTTAGTGTGTGAGAATTCCTCCCCCTCCACTGCAGAGTCTCTATACCGGATACCCGTATCATTAGCTCTACAGAATGTATCACACTCCCCTACAATATAGCTCAGGCTGCTGGACTGAACATGGGGGTGCAGGGGGTGTTCTAGTGCCTTTTGAGAGGTATTCTAGTGATCTTTGGGACATGCTGCCATTTGCACCTGTTTTCCCCAGGCTTAATAGGGACTAGTGGATGGGCTGGGAAGGGCAGAGATTGTGCATTTATTTCTGTAATCAAACAGGGGGGAGAAGGCTGTTGTCAGTCTGTGGTCTCTAAAGACCAATTGGCCAAAACTTTTTTTGTACAAAGCTTAGAACACTTTGACAGGTGGCTTTTATAAAGATATGTATTTTAGCACATGTGAACCTTGTTTCAAATCTATATACGCAGCTCTGTTAATGCATGATCTATAGTAGCATATCAGTAGTGTACAAATATTTTAACTTCCTGTGAATTAACAACACTATTCCTTAGTGTGTGTCTCAGACAATGATTAGATTCCAAGTGTGTGTGAATGCAGTTGCCCTGTTGGTGTGGCTCAAAGTTGGTATCATGTGGCATTGTGATGTCTAAAGCCATTTGAGCCTACAACCAAACCCCAGGATTCAGGGCTGTTACTGAACTGTGCCAGTAACTGGCTAAGGGGAGATCCCAGCACTGTTAAAAATACCATCCTCAAGAAGAGATTAAAGGGTTTGTTCGAGCCACTTCTGATAGAATTTCAGAGCATGTTTGAGATAGGGGATGCTAGTTAAGACACCAAAGGCATGTTCTTGTATTCAAAGCTATGTGTAAATTACTCATTGTACACAGTCCAGTATCTAGCCCATTTTCCTACCAGGACCCAAGTCATTGTTTCCAAAAAAAATGTGGGATGATAAGAATAATGGTATGTTGGCATCACTGAGAAGGGAAAAGTGCCTTTCCCCTTTAAACTAGTGTAGGAGGGAGTGTACTGGGGTAGGTATTCCCTGGAAAGCATCGGTGAACATACTGTGATATTTCTGAGTGGGTGTATATATTATACATACACTAATAATTCCTGGGAATCTGGAGCAGAAAGTATGTCTCTTGCTCCTCTGTGGATAAGCCCATACTTTGTGTCTCAAAGTTCCACCCCTACTATTATTACACACAAGGGGTGGGGGCATATGTGTGCATCACTTACGTGGTTGGAACTACTTGATCCTTTGGTGGCTACTGCTGGAACTTGTCCCATGGCTGGCTGATGGTCTGCTTGTCTCTGAGATGGTGCTAGGGAATTGGTCATAAGAACGTGAGCAGTCGTGACAATAACATCTGCCTGAGCCATGGGTTCAGGGGCCGTGTGCTGACCTGCTGTTCCATGACTCATCTCAGTTGCTGGCGTCTGGATAGTTGTCATGTATGTCATTGTAGCCGTGGAGTTTTTCTCCCTGGCAGCTACAGGAGGAGGCTGGAGTTTGTCATCAGCTGCGCTGGCAGGGAGGTGAAGCTTCTCCAGAGGGATGTGATACTTATCCATAGATATGCAAGTATGGAGGTGGGGCTTGTCTATAGGCACATCTGTTGTGGATGGTTCCTGGCCAAGCAAAGCACCTGTATGGAGAGGAGTGTGCTCCCAATGCCCAGGGCCACCTGGATGGAAGGAGAAGTGGTCCTTGTCCCCCACTGTTCCAGTATGGAAGTTGGAGTGGTCCCAGTCCACCTTTGTGCCACTATGCAGGTCCCCAGGCATGCCAGTACGCAGATGGGGCTGGTCCCTATTTCCAGGTGTACTACTGTGTAGATGGTTGCGGTCCCCAGGTGTCCTAGTGAGGTCCTGGTCTACAGGTGCCCCACTCTGGAAGTGGATTTGGTTCTCAGGAACACCAGTATACAAATGGAGCTTGTCTGGAGCAGCCCCAGCAGAGAGATGGACCTTTTCTATAGCTATGTCAGTCCCTCCGTAATTTGTACAGTCAGAATGAGCATCTCCTGGCTTCTTCTGGGACTGAGTAGATGCTTGCTGTGCGGACTCAGCTAATGCTAAGGCCAGCATGCGCGCTGCATTTTTCGGAGGAGGAGGAGGGATAAGAGAGACAGAACTGACAGGAACAGGATCCTGGGGGGAGTCGAGGGCAACTGCTCCTAATGGGGGGAAAATTGAGAGAGAGAGAGAGAGAGAGAGAGAGAGAGATGTGTTACTCTGTAAGGATAGTGACCTAATCCTATAGACCATTATAAAAACAGAGGCTTTTCACAGTAGCATTTCCTTGATGTGAAATACTGTATCTTCCGTCCCACATGCAACCGTTGCTGAATAGTACAGCTGTTCAGCAGGAAAACCACACCAAGAGATTGTCTAAAGGTTCCTCTTGCATTTCTAGAGAGGTAGGAAGAAGGTAAGGCAGAGAACGAGACCCCCTTATAACCAATTTAGACCACATGCTTTGGGGCTGAAAAAAAGACCCTTCTTCAAGTGTTGGCAGGTGGGTTTTTTTCATTGAGTGTCTTAGGTGGTCAATTCACTTGTTTACTGATATGCAAGGGTACGCTACAGACAGATTCATTTTATGATAGGATGAAAAAAACAAGACGGGGGGGCACATAAGGTATTGTGGAAAGTATCCAAGAATTCTGTGATGGAGGGAAAAGACGGAGGTTTCTAATGCGACCGTAGCAACCTGCACTGCCCTGCAAGATACTCCCTCTGATTTAGGATTGGAATCGAGGTGTATTCCCCTCTCCTAAAAGGCACGCAGAGAAGTTTCTGGGAGCAGGTCCCTTTAGAACTTAAAGAAAGAATGGAGGAAAACGCACTGTACCTGGCTGTGTGTGTCCAGAAGGTACAGTCTTATTCTGGCTGGTTGGCATGGGTCGCTCCCCTTCTTCTTGCAACTCTGGCTTGGCAGCAGTCACCTGGGTCTGGGCCTCTTGGTGGCATCCCTCACCTGTTGCCATTTCATTGGCTTTCAGGGGCAAAGACACCCTCTGGGTTGGGGACCTGTTTGTGGCTTCGTTGACGCTAATGCTTTTGCTCCAGTTTGGAGAAGCGGCACTCCCCACAGCACTAGGCATCCCTTCGCATGCTTGTCTGGGCAGTGTCAAAGAGACTGGCTCTGATATAGTCACCAGCGGAGACTTGATTGGCTTTCGCCCCATCTTAGGTGAGAAGGCATGGGCGACCTTCTCCTCAGTTGGGCTCAGGTCCAGAGTGAAGAAGGGACTCATTTTCTCTTGGAATGGGGAGACTGGTTCAGAGCTCGTGGCACTGCCAGGGGTCTGACTCTGGCTACCAGCTTCCAAGTCCTTCTTAGCTACGCTTGGCTTGTCCTTGTTAAAATCCATGCACTCCAACAGACAGATGCTGCTATCCAGGCACTCAGACTCTGCCTTGGGTGGACTGCACTGAAAAGACATAGGGTCAAAATCCAGGCTAGCTACTCCAATATCCGGTGGGCTCAGGTCAACATCTTCTGCTGACCTAGGAGAGATGAGGGCAGGAACATGAATCAGCCCCTCGTCCCCATCGCTCTCATTGTCATGGGGCAGGTTATCATAAGAATTGCAGTGGTTCATGGTCTCCAGGAGCTCCCCATTGAAGGAAGCAGACAGTGCATCACTACTGGACCTGGGTCTTCTAGGCCGGAACAGTTTAGATTCACCTAGCAACGAGGAGACGGATAAGTATTAATAGGGCACTAGATAAATGTTCATTAAAAACCGCATGAGGCCATGAGTTACTAGCTGTTTTTGTTTATTTAGTTTAAAACTCTGCACACTGAGGCACTAATCTCAGCTGTGGCCTCTTGGCAGTAAAGTAATACAAATAATAATAAACCAGTGCAGGCTAACTTAGTTTAAAGGGAGGGTGGGAAACTAATGTAGATGTACTTGAAACCATTTGCTAGGCCAAAACAGTTGATAAAACTATTTAAATTTAGTTTGCCTGGATGATGTAGGATGGATCAAATGGTTTTTAGAAAACACAGTCCCAAAACTAGTTAACAAATGCAGTCGAAGTCCCAATATGGTCTAGGTCAAGAAAGTGAATGTTAAACATAAGCAGATCTGATACAAACACTGTCTTAATAATATCTGGTTTTACCTTTTGATCCTAGAAGGAAAATAACATGCAGTAAAGATCTCTGAAGATTACTGCATTGGCCCATGGTACCACTTGAATGCACAAGCAAATCTAGTCCATTAAGTATTTATGCATACCTTTTATTTAGTTATCTAATCAAGAAAGCTATATGGTCTACCGGTGTGAAGGAGCTGTGGCACCCCCAAAGTTAAGCTTACAGTCAGGTATCCAGACAGTCAGTAACTTTGCCAAATGTATTCATATGCTTAAGAGATTTTTGCTAATAGAAAATGTTTTAGGGTCAGTCTCTTTTTACTTTATCACATTCTGGTGCGGAGTGACAGTAAAGTACTCTTAGATTTCAAATGCATTTTAAATTGAATTATTGCTATATAAAGGCCAGACGGGGTAATGTTTACTAGATTAGTTTGTTTTGGTTTTCCACCTCTGTGGTTGGGGTTAACTAAGCAATGCTATTTCTTGGTCAGTAATGTATTACATTTTATTCACTATATGCCAACCTCTCTATACCTTTCTTTTTAAAAATTAGAATAAGGCAAGGGCTACATACTTTGCCCCCCTACCTATGTATGTTAGGGGTGTCACCCTTGACCGCCAGAGCTATGCTGGCAAAAGCCTGTAGTGCAGTTGCAGGTATACTGGCAAAACTGCTTTTGCTGGGGGAGTGGAGGAGGAAGAAAGCTGGAATAAGCTATGGGAGCAGAAGCAGAGTTTTGCTGGTATATTATACAGGGATATCCATACTGGCAAAGTGCTTCTAGTGTAGATCTGGCCTAAATTTGCAGCGGCACAGGATAGCAAACAGAGCTGTAAACAGGGGAGTTTGTAAGGTGGTGCTTGTTTGGGGTTTGTTTTTGCTGTGGGGGTGGCTTGCGTTTCCCAGATTAACAGGATTTAGGTGGGAAGGCTATGACCAATACGGAGGCAGCAGTGGGAGTGACTCATTTAGTGGAAGACACAATGAGGATGACTGGATGTGGAAGCTGTGGTATGTACATGATCCTGGAGGGACGACCTGGTAAGAGTTTTTTCTGCATGAAATGCCGTCTGATAGAGCTGATGGAGGAAAAGATCCGAGGTTTGGAGATGCAGGTGGAAAGTCTGGTTGAGTTTAGGAAGAGGTTTGAGCAGATGATGGAGCAAAGACATGAGATATCTGAAGGGAAAAGCTCAGACTTGCAGATGGAAGCAGGGCTGGGGAATTTTGAGGGGAGACTGGGTGAGGAAAATGGTCAGTGGAAGCATGTGACTAAAAGAACCAGGCCGAGGAAAAGACGGGCTAGTGAAAGAGAAATGGAGCTTAGGAACAGGTTTGCAGAGTTGGAAAATGAAGAAGGGGCTCAGCAGGTAGTTGCTGAAGGTGGAAGGGCAAGGAAGAAGAGAAGAGAGGCTAGTCCTATAGGAAAAGGGGAAGAGGCAAGGGAGACTACACCAAATATGAGCCCCAGGAGGATATAGGATGGGTTGAAGAGGATTATAAGGGAAAACAGGAATGGAAAGAACTTGCAGCCAGAGGGAACAGGGGAGAGACTGGAGAATAGCACCGTCGCCAGGAAAAGGCAGGTCTATGTGATCGGGGACTCTTTATTGAGAAGAATAGACAGGCCTGTAACTAGAGCTGATCCAGAGAATAGAAGGGGGTGCTGTCTTCCAGGTGCTAAGATACGGGATGTAGACCTGAGGTTGAAAAGGATCCTAAAGGGAGCGGGAAAGAATCCCCTAATTACCCTTCATGTGGGAACAAATGATACGGCTAGATTCTCACTGGAAAGTATTAAGGGAGACTATGCTAGGCTGGGGAAGACACTTAAGGAAATTGAGGCTCAGGTGATCTTTAGCGGGATCCTTCCTGTTCCGAGAGAAGGGCAACAAAGGTGTGACAAGATTGACTGTCAACAGATGGCTTAGGCAGTGGTGCTATAAGGAGGGCTTTGGGATGTATGGCCACTGGGAGGCATTCACGGACAGAGGACAGTTCTCTCGGGATGGCCTTCATCTGAGTAGGGAAGGAAACAGACTTCTAGGATGGAGGCTGGCACAACTGATAAAGAGAGCTTTAAACTAGGAATTGGGGGGAGATGTCCAGGTAATCTTCACGCCAGATTTTAGCATTGAGAGGGAAGAAGACAAAGTAAGAAAGGATACAGCTGTGGGTAGGAGAATGTATACAAGGAGCAAGGGCAGTGTGGATACCAGTCTAATACGTTATACTGGCTGTAGAATGACTGTGCCTAATAGCGTACAAAATGTGAGCGAGGCCAAACAGCAAAAATGAAGATGTTTGTACACCAATGCAAGGAGCCTAGGTAACAAAATGGAGGAACTAGAGCTACTGGTGCAGGAAGTGAAACCAGATATTATAGGGTTAACAGAAACATGGTGGAATAGTAGTCATGACTGGACTACAGGTATTGAAGGGTATGTGCTGTTTAGGAAAGACAGAAAGGTAAAGGTGGTGGAGTAGCATTGTATATCAATGATGAGGTAGAATGTAAAGAAATAAGAAGCGATGCAATGGATAAGACAGAGTCCGTCTGGGCAAAAATTACATTGGGGAAGATAGCTAGTAGAGCCTCTCCTACAATAGTGCTTGGGGTGTGCTATAGACTGCTGGGATCTAATCTGGATATGGATAGAGCCCTTTTTAATGTTTTTAAATACTAATGGAAACTGCGTGATCATGGGAGACTAACTTCCCAGATATAGACTGGAGGACCAGTGCTAGTAATAATAATAGGGCTCAGATTTTCCTAGATGCGATACCTGACGGATTCCTTCATCAAGCAGTTGCTGAACCGACGAGAGGGGATGCCATTTTAGATTTGGTGAGTAGTGAGGACCTCATAGAAGAAATGGTTGTAGGGGATAATCTTGGTTTAAGTGATCATGAGCTAATTTAGTTCAAACTGAACGGAAGGATTAACAAAAATAAATCTGCAACTAGGGTTTTTGATTTCAAAAGGGCTGACTTTCAAAAATTAAGGAAATTAGTTAGGGAAGTGGATTGGACTGAAGAACTTATGGATCTAAAGGTAGAGGAGGCCTGGGATTACTTTAAATCAAAGCTATCGGAAGCCTGTATCCCAAGAAAGGGGACAAAATTCATAGGCAGGAGTTGTAGACCAAGCTGGATGAGCAAGCATCTTAGAGAGGTGATTAAGCAGAAAGCATACAGGGAGGGGAAGATGGGAGGGATCAGCAAGGAAAGTTAACTTATTGAGGTCAGAACATGTAGGGATAAAAGTGAGGCAGGCTAAAAGTCAAGTAGAGTTGGTTTTAATTCCCTTTGCAAGCTCCAATAGTAAAAGGTTCTATAGCCATATAAATAAGAAGAAAACTAAGAAAGAAGTGGGGCCGCTAAACACTGAGGATGGAGTGGAGGTTAAAGATAATCTAGGCATGGCCCAATATCTAAACAAATACTTTGCCTCAGTCTTTAATAAGGCTAAAGAGGATCTTGGAGATAATGGTAGCATGACAAATGGGAATGAGGATATGGAGGTAGATGCGAAACTCAAACAGCTTAATGGGACTAAATAGGGGGGGCCCAGATAATCTTTATCCAAGAATATTAAAAGAATTGCAAACCTATTAGCAAGAATTTTTAATGAATCTGTAAACTCAGGAGTTGTACCGAATGATTGGAGAATTGTTAATATAGTTCCTCTTTTTAAGAAAGGGAAAAAAAAGTGATCCGGGTAACTATAGGCCAGTTAGTTTGACATCTGTAGTATGCAAGGTCCTGGAAAAAATTATGAAGGAGAAATTAGTTAAGGACATTGAAGTCAATGGTAAATGGGACAAAATACAACCTGGTTTTACAAAAGGTAGATCGTGCCAAACCAACCTGATCTTCTTTGAGAAAGTAACAGATTTTTTAGATAAAGGAAATGCAGTGGATCTAATTTACCTAGATTTCAGTAAGGCGTTTGATACCGTGCCACATGGGGAATTATTAGTTAAATTGGAAAAGATGGGGATAAATATGAACATCAAAAGGTGGATAAGGAATTGGTTAAAGGGGAGACTACAACAGGTCCTACTGTAAGGCTGGAGGGAGGTTACCAGTGGAGTTCCTCAGGGATCAGTTTTGGGACCAATCTTTTTATTACTGACCTCAGCACAAAAAGTGGGAATGTGCTAATAAAGTTTGCAGATGATACAAAGCTGGGAGGTATTGCCAATTTAGAGAAGGATCGGGATATTATACAGGAGGCTCTGGATGACCTTGTAAAGTGGAGTAATAGGATGAAATTTAATATTGAGAAGTGTAAGGTTATGCATTTCGGGATTAATAACAAGAATTTTAGTTATAAGCTGGGGACACATCAATTAGAAGTAACGGAGGAGGAGAAGGACCTTGGAGAATTGGTTGATCATAGGATGACTATGAGCTGCCAATGTGATATGGCTGTGAAAAAAGCTAATGCGGTTTTGGGATGCATCAGGAGAGGTATTTCCAGTAGGGATAAGGAGGTGAGACCTCACCTGGAATACTGTGTGCAGTTCTGGTCTCCCATGTTTAAAAAGGATGAATTCAAACTGGAGCAGGTACAGAGAAGGGCTACTAGGATGATCCGAGGAATGGAAAACTTGTCTTATGAAAGGAGACTTAAGGAGCTTGGCTTGTTTAGCCTAACTAAAAGAAGGTTGAGGGGAGATATGATTGCTCTCTATAAATATATCAGAGGGATAAATACAGGAGAGGAAGAGGAATTATTTAAGCTCAGCACCAATGTGGACACAAGAACAAATAGGTATAAACTGGCCACCAGGAAGTTTAGACTTGAAATTAGATGAAGGTTTCTAATCATTAGAGGAGTGAAGTTTTGGAATAGCCTTCCAAGGGAAGTGGTGGGGGTAAAAGATCTATCTGGCTTTAAGATTCTACTCAATAAGTTTATGGAGGAGATGGTATGATGGGATTTTTGGTAATTAATTGATCTTTAAATATTCAGGGTAAATAGGCCTAATCTCGAGATGGGATATTGGATGGATGGGATCTGAGTTACCCAGGAAAGAATTTTCTGTAGTATCTGGTTGGTGAATCTTGCCCATATACTCAGGGTTTAGCTGATCGCCGTATTTGGGGTCGGGAAGGAATTTTCTTCCAGGGCAGATTGGAAGAGGCCCTGGACGTTTTTCACCTTCCTCTGTAGCATGGGGCACGGGTCACTTGCTGGAGAATTCTCTGCTCCTTGAAGTCTTTCAACCACGATTTGAGGACTTCAATAGCTCAGACATAGGTGAGGTTTTTTGTAGGAGTGGGTGGGTGAGATTCTGTGGCCTGCGCTGTGCAGGAGGTCGGACTAGATGATCAGAATGGTCCCTTCTGACCTTAGTATCTATGAATAAATTGTAGTGCTTGTGAAATGAAGTCCATTGAGTTTTCCCAGCTTATATAATACTACTTCACCTTTAGAAACATCCCAAGGAGCCAACATCCATTGTTGTAAGTTTTTACACAACTGCGAGATAGTTATGTGGTGATTATAAACTTCCAGTAAAAACTAGGATAGTCCAAGCTAATTTCACTTTTGACCTATAGAGGAGTTGCAGATTCAAGGGGGATTACCTGAACCTTGCTCTGACTTTAATGGGTTCTTTCTTATACCCTAATGTTACAGTGGGAATAGAGGATGAAACCACCCTGACTTTGCCACCACAGTCATGCAAAAATCTGCTTTGCAACATTTAGCTCCAAAGCCTGCCTCTGTTCTAAAGCAAGAACAACTCCCATTGGCCTCAGTCACTCTGGATTGACACCATTAAGTTGTTGCTACAGGACTGCTTACGAGTTACATGCACTAACAAAGGCAGACGCACTGAAACATGAGCACAGCGTGACCCTGTTTGGCAACAGATTCCAAGGCCAGAAGGGACCATTGTGATCATCTCATCTGATCTCCTCTCTAGCACAGGCCACAGGATGTCTCCTAGATAGAAGACTGGGCAGTTGCTGGCTATTTATAAAAAACAATTTTACAGGAGAAGCCATAAGTCTTAGTTACAGATACCACCATCTACTTTATGAAGTGCTGTAACATTCACAGGTCTATAGAAATGTCACGCTGCCTTTTACACCTTGTGAACCAGTTTTTCTATCTTACCATCAACAGCATGCAGGGAAGTGAGAGACTCTTCACTTTTAGCTGAGCGCAGGGTCCCGCTATCTCCTCTCCCACCTACAGAACGAAACATCAAAGAAGCTTTTTTATAATCTGCCCCGTGTTCATGGCATGAAGATAGACGGGTTTCTGCCAGCCGCATCACTCGCTTGAATATAAGCAGCTTTTCTACTCTCCGACATGCTTGTACAAAAGCTCCAGTCACAACTGTATCCTCTTTGTATCCCATACCACAATTTATACTACTGGGCATTTCTACAGTGTCTTCCATCAAACACGAGCGAATTAACAGAGGTGCCCAGGGTTAGGGAGTGGTAATATTCTTCCCTATAAAGGGAGAAACTGACGACAAGCTGTTAATCTCTGCAGAGGGATGGGTTGGGAAGCAAACAGGCCATAGCTCCCCAGCATGGATTCCTTTTGGGGGAAAGGGTGCAGGCTCACTTGAATCTGAAGTGGGAGGAATGGGGAAGGATGCCCCTTGCCTGGGACAATGGAAATGTATCTCACTGATCCATTGGTGAAATTCAGAGTAGCCTGAAGGCTGCTCTAACTTTCACAATCTACCAGTGGCTCCAAGGGCCATTACAGTAACGAGGATCATTGGAAGCCCTCACCCCCTGTACTCTAGCAGCTGGAGAGCGGCATGGTAACCTCTATGTAAGCAAAAGATGCCCCTCTAGTTGCTGTATCAGCTTTTAGTACTGCTTTGTGGTGGTAGCACAATCAAAGCAGCCAAAGGCAGGGAAGAACTCGGGCTGCATATTTTGTGGGCACCAAATAAGTATTAACTTTAACCCTGAAGTACTGGGGAAATTTTTGAAACCACTATGCCATAAACTATACAAGGGTTCCCTAATATGACCAAGTTGGGACTTTCATCCCCTCAATCTAATTTCATTTTGTACTAAGGAAAATTGTAAATGATTCAAAGTTACTGAAAACTATAAGGTGGTATTTTAAGAGAATTTGGAGAGAGATACTAGATGGATATACATAAAAGGGGGCTGTGAGTAAGGGAGAGGCACATCTCTATCTACATCACATTACACACAGTCTTAGTGATACTAAGCATTTGTCTACATGGGGAAGTTACTATACTGGTATAACTATAGTAGTATAAACTCCCTTATTTACTCTGGAATGAGGGCCCTTTTCCAGGTTAGTTTATACTGCTCCCAAGAGAGACGAGCTAAACCAGAAAAACACACTCTTATTCTGGCATAAGAGTTATACCTGTTTAGTAATGTCAGTAAATTTTCCCAGGACACTGAGCTGTCAGTCCTGAATATTCCATCTTAGAGGGGATGGATCCGTTGGGTTGCTTTTATAGCAATGACACCCCTGGATCTAAAAGCATGACTGAATCTCTACTGCCTCAGCTAAAGAACTCAGGTTCCATTCATGAAAGGCTGTAGCAGATTCAAACCTCTATTTATGGATTATGGCCTAAGCACTGGAGGGGAACAGAGAAATGTGTTAAGTGTGGGTTACTTTCCCAGCAGCGCCCTGTTTGGTAGGAACAAAGGGCACCCTACTTACCTGCCAGTGCTATGGCTTTCATTTCAGAGGGCTCGCTTGGGTTGCGCTGCAGTTTCCTCTTCGAGACAGAAGAGGATTTTCCCAGGTTGAAGAAGGAGCGCCAACTGCCAACGGGGGATTTCTTCATCTTGTTGGGTGGTCTTTTTCTGGAGCAAGAAAGCAGAAGGGGATCTGCATTCAAGTCACATTGCCAGTCACTACGTTTTACCAACCAGACCTGACTCCTTCTGCACTTGGCCTGCTGGCTTTGACAGAAAAATAGACATGTATATTTCAGCAGCAGAGCATATTTATGCTCCTCTACCTGGAAAGGTCCAGTCCCAGATCTTGTGGGGTCAGTTCCATTCAACAAAGGACATTCATTTCCTTCTTGTAGCAGGCAGGTGCAATTTTTAAGGCGCTAGGCCTGAACAGGATTCAGAGTCTGAACCAAGAATGCCTCTTATTTTATAGGCAAATGTACCTGTTCCCTCAATTTATAACTAAACTAAACATATCAGGAAAGGGATTTCATTTGCAGTATAAAAGCTACTTGACCCCATGCTGCATCTCCATGCACATGTACGTACACGAATCTCTGGAGGGACAGAGGGAGTTGAATGGCCAGCTCACTCAAGGCATACAACAAACGTGCACAGACATCTGAGGTGTAAATTGAGCCATGTGTGTCTTGCTGCACCCTCATGGATACAGAACAACCCCATCCCCACTGGGGGTGGGATGCTAGCTATGATCCTGCATTGTAATCAATTCTTGCTGAGATCAGAGCGCTGTCATCATTAAAAGCCTGTTGAAACACGCCTCTAGAGATAGAAAAGTAAAAGCCTCTACCTTTCAGATGGAAAGTCTATGACAGTGTGGAATTTCCCCTGTAATGCAGCAGGGCCTTCTCCCACTTCAATGTATTTACTGTCTGCCACTATAGGGGAGTTGATCTGGGCTTGCGTCCTTGCTTGCGCCTCCTCCAGGGTGAGCAGCTTAGTTGAGGGAGAGGACACCAGCAGTGATTTGGGGCGTGATAAGGAAGTGTGACCTGCAAATGAAAACCAGAGAGAAGCAGCAGGAAAAGTAAGGCCCATGAATAGATTATAGCATTTCCTGAGCCCGTAGAAACCCAAGAAAAGGCCAGCATACCTTCTATTACACACATCGTTATGGCAGAGCTAACAGTGGAATTAATAATTGGCAAAGTTTTACAGAATCCTAATGGTTTCCTCCCTCCCAGTTGCATCCTATGTCAATTACTCTAGAAGCCTACAGGACTTGATCTCCATTCTGTAGTGGTTTGCTTGTAACCATCTCTGAATTCTAGGGCTAGAATATTTTCAGTTATCCTACAGGATGATTCAAAACCCTGTACAGAAAGGTGATCGTTTTCTTTCTAATTGCTGGTTTTACTTGCACTCCCCAATCTTGGTTCTAGCTCAGAGTATGCGGAAGAATGGCTACATCTAAACATTTTAAATGGGAGCTATTTAAAATGTTACAAACATGCTTGCAACTAGTAAGTATGCTTTAAATCACTCCTAACAATCTTGGGGTAGAGCATAATAAATTAAGAGCTGGACTGTTGTGTTTTTGCTACTTAAATAAAGTTTTGGGTTTTGTTTCTTTAAAGTGAGTTAAATACTTTTGTTTTGTAAGATCAAAACTAGTTAAAATTACTTCCCAGGGCTACAACTCTGTCTGTCAACTTTCCTTGCAAAGGAACCTATTACAAGAGAGCTAGTTTATAGAGTGGTTTAGTAAATCATATGCAACCCTGTTACGACAGCCCTCCTGCGTATGAATTTTGCCAATGTTATCATGATTATCCCTTGCCAGCTTACTGAACAACACAACTCTGCATAAAATGTGCATGTAGGCCCTTGCCTGCACTGGCCTTTGAGCCATGTTTAAAAGTTATTCTACACTGAACAGTGCCCCAATCCCCACACTGGCTTGGAAAAATGGTATAGAAAACATGTCCTGGCTCAGGCTGATCAGCAGTGGCCACTCAAATCATGTTAGAAACAGTCTTCGACATCACCTAAAGAGATGCACTAGAAATGCGTACACTTCCATCGGGAGGTGTGACTGCAGCTTGTGTATATAAACTCAAGCTAGATCCTCGTTACATACTGGAGCTAGCTTGAGTAACAGTAATAGTGACGCTTCAGCAGCATCGCTGGCAACACAGATGGTACAACCCCACCAGGGACACAGTGTATGTCCACATGTGCTGTAATCATACCTCCCAAGTGCAGTGTAGACAGCCCCCCCCTTACAGGATGATACATGCTGTCTCGCTCCTGTAAACTGTTCCCCGAGCTTTGCTACTACCAAATGACAAGCCCCAGCATTCCTGCTCACCGTTGAGAGCAACCAACCAATTAAAACAGAGACTGGTTCACTAATTGGTAAATCAGCTGAATTAAACACAGACAAACCATGCTGAGAACTTGAGCCAAATAATTGCCTTCCCCTGGAAGAAAACAGCCTGGACCAGGTATAATTAACTCTGAAAGATCAGCTAGAATCAGGGTGGAAATATGCCTGCATCATTCAAGTGGGACTCTTATCATAAACTCCTCACTCCTGCTGCTTTATAATTACCTCTTGTGTGGAAAGCTGGACTGACAGCAAATCTACTATGCTGAAGACAATGAGGTCCTAACACGGAAATGGAAAGCATCAAATACACTGGCAAACAGCTTAACTCTGCCCATAGTTAGTGACAACTGCACTGACAAAGCCCATTTTGTACTAAGGATGAGCTTCATTAAATCAGTTACTTTATATTTTAATATCTATTAGATTCATATATATGCAACCCCCAGGCTGTATTTCTAACAAATGGAGTCAAATCCATTCCTGGTGTAACTTCACTGGGGAGATAGCAGGCATTTGCAAGGAATGGGAATTTTAGTTTTGAACTGTGACCATTTTCTGCACCAAGAAAAGCCTTCACAGACTGGGCTCATTGTGTTTTGGTGTATCACACAGAGCAGTGAATGCAGAACTCATCTGTCCAAGTGGAGCTATACCTTTAATCAATATTTGATTATCATCCCTGCTGAATCGTAACTTTGTCTAAAATCTACGTGGAGCTGTTAGCAGTATTAATTTTACAGGCTAAACAAATGACAAATCCTTTAATCATTCCAATGACCTGTACAATATGGTTCAGTTCATTGCTAGGCCTCCAACCTCATGGGGTGCCTCGTAGCCTCATCCCATAGATCGGTGGTTCTCAACCTGTCTAGACGACTTACTGAACCCCTTTCAGGAGTCTGATTTGAGCCCTGGATGGGTGGAGCTTGGGCTTCTGCATATGTCTTAAGCTTCATGGGGGCCCCTGCCTGCCACCCTCTAAGGTCAGCCGTGCACTTGAGACCCCTCGCAAAACCCATCCCATGACACCCGCCCTCATGTTGAGAAACATTGATATAGTAATTGTATGAAATAGTAGTTTGTACAGACTTCACTAATGCTTTTTAGGCAGCATGTTGTAAAACCAGGCACACATCTGGAACAGTTGATGTATCCCTGTTTGAAAACCACTGCCAAAGGTGGGAACTGGCCACTAATTACAAGAATATGGGTCTAGTTGTGTGGATAACAAGTCAGAGCCATGCTAATGAATGCCTCCAGGCTCCATGGAAAATGGACCCTTTAGTGTTTAAGATTTAAAATGTTTCTTATCAAAAGTAACAAATTTATTTGGACATAAGTTTTTTACCCATGAAAGCTTATGCCCAAATAAATCAGTTAGTCTTTAAGGTGCCACCGGACTCCTCGTTTTTATGGATACAGACTAACATGGCTACCCCTCTGATTCTTATCAAAAGTGGGGCCCAAATTTGAAATTTGGGTGTCTAAAGTTAGGCACCTACTAAAGCAGCCCCATTATTAGAGGTGCTGACAACCACCACTTCGCACTAAGGTCAGCGGGAGCTGTGGCTGCTCAGTATGTCAGGGTGCCACACTTTCAGCACGTAAGCTTGAAAATGCTGGCCTTGAGGGCAGGAGTATGTACCATATGGCACAAGCCTGTGTTGCAAAGACAGGGAGGAGTGTGCAGAGCAAAAACTTGGTAATAAAGCCCCTTAAAGATTACCACAGACCTTCCACAAGGGAAAAACTGCAACTGTGCCAAGACAGAGAAACATTCATGAATCGCAGGAGCAAAGAACAGTAATCGCTGATGTCAAATTATTAGGCCCCATTCTACAGAGCACCCTTGATTGCTATCAACGTCAATGGGAGAGAAAGGTTGCCACAACCCCCAAAACTCAGGCCACATCTATCAACTTTAGGCACCCATCCCTGAAAATTTTGGACTTTGTTTTTACTGTAAACACTATTTTTACTGGAGAGGCTAGAGTTTCTGCTAAAATTCTGCCCCTAATTTTGGTACAATTAAACCCCCAAAGGAATGTACATACCTGCTCCATCTCGTATGACTGAGCTGAGTTTGGAGCTGAAGAGGACATCAACGTGATTCAGGATGAATTCCACCACCACTGACTGGATTCGGACCTCCATGAAGGCAGCTGTTCCACTGAAACAGGCAGACTCTATCTGCTTCGATCTAAGGAAATGCACATCAGATTAAATTTCAATGCAACTTCACCATAGGTACGGGCTCATTGTGCATAGTGACTTGTCTGCTGAGACCAGGTATATAACACCACTTAGGCCAGGCTCCATAATGGATCCAGATAGCACTTGAAGGGCCAGATTCTCTGCTGATGTAACTCCCTTAGTTTTCAAACATCTATGCAAATCATCACGCTGAATTTGGTGCAGTGATGACTTCAGTCTGGATCTGACTCCTGAAGTCAATGGGAGCAGTGAACCCCTAGAGGAGGGAGGAGCAGCTGTTGCAGGCCCAGACTGAGGTGAGTGAGGCATGTCAAAGGCTTGCCTGTTTTGTCCCCTTCCCTCCATGTGCACTTGTAATTGCATTGTCAACTTCATGAACAAGCTCACTGTAGCCTTTTAAATGAATTTTTCCCCATGAGCTAGGAAAATCTCCAACTAGCCCTGCTCAGCAAGGACCCCAACATTCAAAAGCAGCCTCAACCAAGAGAAAATTGTCAGACAGAAGAAACTGGCTCACACTTGTTAACTGCCCATGAGGGACTCTGACTCGGATATGTCAGGATGGTAATTGGACAGTCCAGAAACTAACACAACCAAACCCCTTGTCCTTGTCATATTGGTGTTTTTTTTTTTTAAGTAAGGTTTTGAAATTAGGGATGGCATTGTAAGATTGTCATGTGACATTCCAGAAGACAAAATTCATCCAAGGGTCTGGCAAGATCATTTCCATATGTCTGAAACCTACAAGAGGTGCTGGGGGTTCTACTTCACTTCCTGGCTTGAAACAGTTTCCATCATCTATAGGGTTTACAGTTTGGCTCAATGACTCGCAGCACCCCCACTATACAAATTGTTCCAGCACCCCTGAAACCTACTAGCCATATGTATTCATGTCAGACTATACAGACTGCTGCAATGGGATGTCAGTGGTTCCACAGAATGGAACCAGTTTTCCTGCATGACCAAAGGAGATAGTATCCACATCTAACCAAGAGAGAGGAAAAAAATGACACTGGAGGGAAAAGGTGGGCCTGATTCTCCATTCATTTACACTGCTGTAAATAAGAAGTAATTCTGTCAAAATCAGTGGAATTATAATGGTGAAACAGGCCCAGTGGGCACAGAAGGTCAGCTGCTGTAGTTCCACTGACGTCAATGGGAATGATGCTGTTTTACACCAGTAGAAGACCTGGCCCAGCATGTCCAAACCTGCCCAGTCTCAAAGCACTTTCTCCGGAGAATCTCCCACTGAAAAACCAATAGCAGTTGTACTTGAATAAGAACTGCAGAATCAAAACCATAGTGGTTTTTCTGGGTGTTGACATTTACCATCCTCTTGGGAACATAGCATGAAATAACTTCAGCATGCAGTGTTTACTTGGAGGAACAGGTTCTATGTGTGTTTTTTAAATGTAAGGTGAGAGAAAATCTAATAGAAGTACCTTAGTAGGTTTGGTGCCCAGACAATTGCTAAGTTCTTGGTATGCATGTTTGTGATGGAGCAGTAATCAGCTAGATGAGCCAAGTGCCTCATTAGGAACTCCAGTGTCCTGAAAAATATGAGAGATGCAAAAATCTGTTACGGATAGGCAAACATTCAACACCCATTAGCAAGCCTTGCTGCAATTGGCAGCACAGAAAAACGCAATTAATTAATTTGTATTTGGTAGCAAAAGAAGGAATGATGTGCCGCCCTAAGCAAGACAAAAATGTTGCCTCAGGCAGATAATTACAGCAGGCTCTCCTCACTGTCCAGCTGAAGGAACGTGCACTTGTTAGATTGAACAGAACACAAGGGCGGGCAAACAAAACTTGATGTGGGCAAAAATACCTGCAACTCCACTAGCTCAACAGGCTACAGAACCAGCTAGTCACTCGAGTTCATTACTTGGCTGCTTTACCACCATGTTGAGCAAGAGAAATAAAACAGTTGCTCAGGCAGAACCTGATAACTTCTTGGGCATGCTGCAAACCTATCTCAGGGTTTTGGGAAGGGGTTTGTTTTATTTTCTTTGTGTAAAGTGGAGGATGCTTTTATTTAGGTACCTGAGAGGGGATTGGTGAGAGGCTGCTTTGAAAATCCCGGCTTTAAGCACCAAGTTAGGATGATCTCTGTTAGGTTTTGTACGGTGTATTTTAGTTTACGGGATGGACACTTGCAGAGATATATTTATACATCTAAATAAGATACAGGGTGAAACTTTCCAAGCTAGCATTCACACACTCAGAGACCATTACTTTTCAGCAGCACAGAGGGCAAGCACCCCTGGGAATTTTCAGGGGCTAACTGTATTTATTACAGCCCGCGGGGGGGAGGGGGGTGTCAGTTCTGCATGGTACTAGTGTGGATCACTGAGGGTATAACTGATAGGTGGTACAAGAGAACCTGCTCTCACACTAAC
Organism: Dermochelys coriacea; assembly: GCF_009764565.3. Classification (NCBI taxonomy): domain Eukaryota; kingdom Metazoa; phylum Chordata; order Testudines; family Dermochelyidae; genus Dermochelys; species Dermochelys coriacea. Next base: position 5,410,906 of record NC_050089.1, read on the forward strand.
AAGAGTGCTGATGAGCAACCCCCAAGTTAAGTCTGCTCTATCACTTAGTAGCAGCAATAAACTTTAAGAGGTGAGTGCAGAATCTCAAGTCTCCCCAGACCTGTCCGGTCTTCATTTCTTCCCTACCCTACTTGGCATCCCTGCCTGGTTTCTCTTTGCACGCATGACCTATGCAAAGACATGCACGGATAAAAAGTCTGCATTACTGGAGATGAAATGGACAAAACCCCACAAGACTTGCACTGCCCTTCCACAGCCTGTGCTGCCAAACACCACCATCAGCAGCCTGGAAACTCTTGCTTGGCCAAAGATTATTAAAAGAATAAAAACGCTCTTTTCTTCCAAAAAGGCTGCACAGAAACGTTGAGGAGGAAACCTCAAGTGAACCACCATCTCTGCCCAGTCACCACTAGGGGGAACACTTGCAGCAGAGTTGTCTCATGTAAAAGAAAAGGAGTACTTATGGCACCTTAGAGACTAACAAATTTTATTCGAGCATAAGCTTTCGTGAGCTACAGCTCACTTCATCGAATGTAGCTCACGAAGCTTATGCTCAAATAAATTTGTTAGTCTCTAAGGTGCCACAAGTACTCCTTTTCTTTTTGCAAATACAGACTAACATGGCTGCTACTCTGATACCTCTCATGTAAAAGGTGACTGCTCTCATTCCTGCTTTATCTCTCTGCTAGGTTTTTCTCCTTTCCTAGCCCCCTCTCTGTTCCAAGAACAAGGCTGCTACATTAAAATCAGACATTAGGGCAGAGTGTGATTGCAGAAGCATCTCCGGGCCGCAGCTTAAATAAGTGAGGGGGCTGGGAAAGACAACATGCTTTAGGTTAAAAGAAAAGGAGTACTTGTGGCACCTTAGCGACTAACAAATTTATTTGAGCATAAGCTTTCGTGAGCTACAGCTCACTTCATCGGATGCATCAGTAGCTCACGAAAGCTTATGCTCAAATAAATTAGTTAGTCTCTAAGGTGCCACAAGTCCTCCTTTTCTTTTTGCGAATACAGACTAACACGGCTGCTACTCTGAAACATGCTTTAGGTTGATGGGGATTTCCTAAATGGGGTTTTTCAGGGGAGGTTTTAAATACAGAGCTACTCTGTCCCCCCAGTGCAGATGGGATCGGGTGGCAATACGGAAGCCCAGGCACTGAAATGGGTCAAAGGAAGAACCTCACATCCAACCCACTCTAAATTTCAGTGTGAGGGCAGGGAGAGGAACGTTCAGAGTTGAATATAGCCAATTTGCCCTTAGGCTCTTATCAGAGTCAGACCAGAACAAGAGGGGGCTGCTTCCGGCTCAGCTTTGGCTGAAATTCTACAAGAGCAGCCCACGATATTTTGGTGCCATCAAATCTGAACCTTCTCCTTTGGCCATTCCTAGACCTACCTGGCCAGGGTAACTGGGCACAGAGCAGGAGCCACTGGGGTGGAACAGGACAAAGACTGCAAGCTGAGATATCCCAGCCCCCTGCCATGAATGACCGGGAGGTGGCTGGGGCACGTGAGGAAAGTAAACCGGAAAGAGGCACAGAATAGAAAAAAACTGAATTAAGGCCTAAAGGGGTACAAGGTTGTCCTGCAATGGTATAAATAGTTAGGGTCACCCCTGAGACTGTTTTATGGCACACTGGCATCATGACAACCATCAGAAAGGCCAATCTGCCCACCAGCCAACAGGACAGAACAACTTGCCCCTATAAAACAGGCATGGTCCAGCCACTTACTGCACACTCCAGTGTGGGGATAGTCTACGGCAGGGCAACCGATGGCACGTGTGCCAAAGGCAGCATGCGAGTGGACTTTCAGTGGCACTCACACTGCTCGGGTCCTGGCCACCGGCCCGGGGGGCTCTGCATTTAATTTAATTTTAAATGCGCTTCTAAACACCCTATTTACTTTACATACAACAACAGTTTAGTTATAATTATAGACTTATAGAAAGACTTCTAAAAACGTTTAAAATGTATGACTGGCACGCGAAGCCTGAAATTAGAGTGAATGAATGAAGCTGGGCACACCACTTCTGAAAGGCTGCGACCCCTGCTCTACGGTATAACTGAGGGCATTTGAGGCCATGCTGGGAGAGTCCCAGGGCAAAGGAGAGGGTTGAGTGGCTGCAGCACGGCATGGCAGTTTACGATGTCCAAAAAAGAGAGGCTCAGATTCCTATGCTGCTTTTCCAACTGCCACATTCACAAATGCTCCCTCCCTTTCTTTAATGCCTGTGGGGGAGCAGTTCCCCTGTGCTGCCAGCAGAACCCCTTCCCTGCCAGTCCTGCTAGTTAAACACACGTGCTGCCCACAGCTGCACTCAGCGCAATTACATGTGTGCTGCTGCAGTGCTTCCTTTTTCACCTGATTTCAGGTGCTGCATCTTCATCTGTCTCACCAGATCAACTGGCCTTGCTGGGCAAACCCCTGACAAAGTTCCGAGTCTTCTGCTACTTGCTTCATTTCTCTCCCTTAATGTTATTTCAACCAATGGTTTTTGTCATCATTAAAAATATCCCGTGGAAAGTCTCACCACCCACCTCCCCTCTCCGTAATGAAATCTGACAGCCTGCCCAGCCCCTGAGCTCCTGACCCGGGAGGCTAGTCTCCGGCCCCTCCCTCGCTGTACCCTTTCCCCACAGCCGTTGTGGACAGCACTCTGGGTGGCGGGGCTGCGTGCTCACGCAGGGCAACATGGCAGCGTGTCTGGCTCTGGCCGGGTGGTGTGGCAGCCAGACATGCGGCCCTGTATTCACTCCCTCCTGGCATATTGTATAGAATAAAGCAGATGAGATTTATGTACAGTATGTGTTGTCTGTTTTGTTACTGCTCTAATTAAAATATAAGTCATGTTATGCAGTCAGCAATCCTTCCAAGCGTGCTCACTATGCAGGAAGAATGCGGCCATCTTAGGTGGGGAAATCGGAAAGCACACAATAATGTCAGCCCTCTCTTCGTAAGTGATGATGTATAATGGCCGAGTTTTTTTTCATCCTCCAAACAAGTGACATCATTGTGCTGCAGTGCAAGTCCCAATATTTAGCCTAACGTGATTTTCGGTTTAGTCTGCATTGGTGATCTTCGTCCTAGACAGGCTGAGGATGGAAAGCTAGGACCCTGGTGCACTGTCAGAGCGGCAAAAAGAATGAAAGGAGTGCGATGGGGTAAGGCTACGCAAACTAACCTGTAGTGTGGTGGGGGTAGTTGCTGGATGACATCATGAATTTAACCAATCGTTCTTCATCTGTAGCCAGCAGACACAGCATCCTGGAACAAAATAACAAATTAAGATGCTAACACTGGTCATTTGCTAATGCAAATGAAATAGTCTGGCTCGCGCTCAGTTTGCTGGCATTTAGTTTGTATAGATCTACCTTCCCAACCTAAGCCTTTAGGCTGCCCCCTTCATCTGTGGTATCTGTGTGCTGAGGAGGTGGGCCTGAATACAACTAACATTAAAGCAAGATGAAATGAAGCTGGCCAGGAGCTATAAGTTGCACCTTGATGGCACAGAGTGACTCCTTGTGCTGCAGGGAGGGTGATATTCATCTCAAAGAAGGGCAGCAGCAGATGTTCCCACCAATGCCCTCCTTACTGGCTGTGCCACTGGGGGACATCTTTAATTCTCGTTGGGGACTCCTCAATGATGAGGGGATTCACACTATCATTTCAAATCGTCAAGTGCCTCCCTCCTGGTGCTGCAAAGTCTAGAGCAGGGTTATTGTGCCCTAGCACAACTGCACTCGGATTCAGAGGGAACATCAAAAAGCGCTGCGAGTCTGGAGTGTTGGACATGAGCACAGCAGAGTGTGGCCTCCTAGTCTGGATTCAGCAGCAGAGCTGTTGGAGTAGCATGCCCAATGGGATTGGCCTAAGCCAATGCTTTTGAGAGTCCCATATTCATGGGTAACCCTTTTTAAACATAAACGGAAAGAAAGATCTTCAGCAAGATCCATTTCAGAATCTGTCTATCTTATATGGCCCCCGTTACCAGGCTTTACAAAACAGGTGGCTCTCTCATTCCTGTTGATCAAACCCACAGTGACGTTGCCCAATCCGTGGAAACTGAGATACCGGCTGGTACTTACTGAGAACTTCTCGTACAGCTGATATGTGAGCAGGGGGGTTGGGGAGCTCGCGGAAGTAGAGTTTACAGAGGGAGCCCACGCAGTGGATATCTTGAATGTAAACATCTTTAGTCAAGTCGGGGATCTGCTCAGAGTCAAACTCGTGGCTAGAGATGAGAAAGGCAGACGGTGGTGGGAGATGGGGGGATGGAGAAAAACTCAAAACAAATCAGAGTCAAAGGAACACAAGAGCATGCTTCACAGGAAGAAGAGTTAGGCTTGTGCTGTTGCAAGCTCACGTTTTTCCAAAATGGGATGGTTTCTTACAAGGCATTGTTGGTTGCATTTACATCTGACTGGCTAGCCCAGAAATCAGATTTCCCATAACAAGGCAGATGCCCTTGTATTTTATAGGGTATATTCTCAACGCTGTTGCAGGCAATTTACATCTCTAACCCCAGCGATTGTGACTGAGAACTGCGTAGGTAAAATTCACCATGGGCCAAAATGAAAACTTTACCCCCTTTAAATTTCAAAGGCCTAGAAACTGAAATCAAAAGCAACATTGAACATCAGGGCTTATCAGCAGCTGCTGTACATCAAAACTACTGTGTGCAGAAATTCCTTGGAGGCAAGCTAGAGAGCCCAGCAACAATGAACCGAGCCAGGAACCACATGAAGAAAACCCGTGTGCATTCCCTTGGTTTTCACAGAGAGAGGAAAAAGAGAGAGAAACCCAAAGCACAAATGTTTATGAAATAAAAGCTGCACTCAGAGGGCCAGGGCTGGCAAGCCTCGCTTCCCACTAGAATATGTGCATGGAAATTCCTGTTTCCAATTAGCCAGGGACTAGCATAGTGAGTCAGGCCACTGTGAGGGGTGAGCAGAGGATTGCTGTAGCTGAAGCTCACTTCTCCACGAGATGTAAATCAAACTGCTGATCCCCTATGCAGCAAATAGCCACGTCTACACTACAACAGCCTGGTCAGAGGCTTGGTTCTCACACAGCTATACTATCATTCTGGCTTGTAACATGCATGGAAGACAAACCATGTTGAATGCTTTGGCGTACTTCTAGGGCCTAGTCAAAGCATTAAGTCCTTCCCTGTACTACATAATGGAGAATCTTGTACCCGTGTCCTTAGCCATAGATATATTTGTAGCCCCGTGGGAATGTCTTCACTGCACAGTTAACCTGCTTTTTAGGCCAAATTCCACTGCTACAGAAAACATGTCGGGCCAGGTTTGGAGGTCCTTTGAGCCCAACCCCTGGCTAGTTTACCCAGCTACAGGAGTGGGTTAGAACCCCAGCTCCACTTTAACTCAGGTCAGAACACACCCACTTTGCAATGAGGATGCAGGCTAAATCACTTGAGTGCAGATAATTCTCCAGTGCCTTCCCACAATTCCCTCCGAAGGGTGGAAAAGTTCTCCCACCATTTGCAGGGAAAGAATCCTAGAGCATCTCAGTAAAAGCAAACCAGCTCATGGGGCTAAGGCAGCCAAGAGTAGACAAAACAAAACCCATCTAGCAGCTGGGTAAGCTAGTCCGGCAGTTAATTGTTATTGTTCATAATTAAGGAGCCTCCTGCGCTGCATGTGGGGAGCTGTGCAATGAAAACATAAAACACCTGGGAAAACTTCAAAAGGGAACAAAACAGACTGGGTCAGACCCAAGGAAAAATGTTAAAATGGGGGGCCAGCAAAAGTCACTCTAAGGCAGTGGTCCTCAACCTATTTACCATTGTGGGCCGCATATGATTGGGTCACAAACAACCTGCGGGCCAAGAACCACTACTCTAAGGGCTTGTCTATACATGGAGTTATTAAGGAACAGGTATTCCTGAATAACACTGTGCGTGGACGCTCTTATTCTGCAGTAAGAGTGCCTTGGTCCAGTTTAGCTTAATCCCACTTTCGAAGTGGGTTAAAGCTAAACCAGAACAAGACACGCATTCCAGAATAAGAGACCCCAAACATGGAGGTATTCAGGAATAGTTATTCCAGAATAGTTGTGGCTGAATAACTCCAGGTGTAGATAAGCTCTTTGGGGAAGGAGCAGGGAGAATTTTAAGATATTATTTAAAAGTAAAGTGGGGTGGACTGAGGTGAAGGCAAAGGAGAATGAGTTCCTTCTGGGAGCAACCTGCACTGCAAGGGTGTGGGTTCCTTGCCCATTGGAGATGTGCTGATGCTATTCTAGAAAGACAGGCAATGTATAAGCATGGCCAAGGCCTTGTCTATGGGGAAACCTGCACTAGTATAAACTAAAGGTGGGAATTTAAACTGATATAGTTACAATTAATACAAACCCATGAGGACCCACTTATTTCAGACTAAGAGTGGCCTTTCTTTAAGTTTTGTTTAAGTCAACTGGAAATAGGTTTCGGCTAAATCAAAATATGCTGTCCTTAAACTGAAGGAAGGGCCTACACACAGGGAGTTTGCACCAGTTTAATAAACTGGTTTTAAAAGGTGATTTAAGTTAAACCAGTCACACTTTGTCATGTAGACAAAGTTTGTCATTTCACTTCAGAACCTCTCTGAAAAAGAGACAGGTGAGATTTTAAATGTTCCAGAGCTACAGCATGTTGTTCATGAAGCAGACACGAGCACTGGGGAGCTGCTGTGATGGTACCTCCCCATCTGTTCTCCAAGACACCCACCGCCTGTCATCACTGAACTCTAGGATTCTGAAACCAAAGCATTTAAAAGAACATGTGCTGGGATTCATCGAATACAATGCAATCATACCGTAGCTTCTGGATATTGGATGCAATTCCTGACAGGCGGTATATTCCATCCACAATGCCATGTTTCTCAATGAATTCGGTGCAGCTCTTGAGGACCTGGGGGACTAAAAAGAAAAAAGGGCCAGTGTTTAGTTGACCATGTTACTGAGGGCCTATGATAGTGTCGGATCTCATAAGCTAAGCACAAATGGGCTGCTTCCCTAGTTGCTTTTTGGATGGGAGACGAAGGAAAACCAAGGAGGTGCGGGAAGTAATGCTGTTAACTGGTAGTAGGCAGGCTTTCCTTAAAGTCAGTATTAAAGCATGATGTTAGCGGGGCAGCGCTGCAGGAGATGCCATTTCTCAGATGAGACACAAAACAGGGTCTCACTAACTGTGGTTGTGGAAGATCTACAACACTTACAAACGAGCCATGGTGTTACCGCCCCTATCCCGGCCAATCTGAAACTGAGCAATTGCGTTCAGTCTACCCAACATTCTTTCTGCAGCTTCAATTCAACATGGAATTCTTCTCCCCTGCTTGGTTTAAACTGTTGTACGCTGTTAAAGAAATATCATGTTCTACCCCAGGGTTACCTGCATTTTTATGATTAGTAATTTGATCTCTGTATGTGCAGGGCACTGATGCATTTGAGCGTCCCTGGATTTAGAAAGTTACATGACACAATGCACCCACAGAAACTGCAGTGCAAAACTTGTTACAAAGAAAGACCCAGATAAGACTGGACTGAAAGTAAGACCCAGTGGATGTAATTAGGTTTACAGTAACATTCAGGCCACTTCACCAACCAGTTTTCTCCAGATGGTTTCTCAATACAACTGAAATTCCACTATGTGATCTAACTATCCATCCCGCTGGATTTAAGGGGGGAGCAAAGCTGATCCCCTTTAACAGGGAAATGAGACTTGATATGAGCCCAGACAGGAAATTAGGATCAGACCCGTGTAAGCATCATCCAGTCCTCATGGAAAAACTAAGATTTTTGTGGATTCCTCAGCAGGAGACTTTCTTGCCACAGCTCCTACAATGATCTAGATTTAGTCTTACACAAAATGCCAACTCTTATCAATTTGCCATGTGACACAGATTGTGAATAGGTCATGTGGCAAATTCCCTTTTATCAAGTGATATATACCATCTGCCAGGAACATTGTTGAACTTAGATGCCCTATTCCTCCTCCCCACCCCATCCACCCTACTGCTGTTCTGCTTCACATCAGGCACAGAAGCAGATGTGCAACCTGGGCAAGGAAAGGAGCAGACATTTTCAGTGGTTTCCTAAACAGATGCATCTCAGACTAATGTACCATGAAACATAGAAGGTAAAACACCAAACTGAAGACCGTTGCAGTATCTCGAGCTGCTCTTCAGAGACTGTTGGGCAAATGGACCCCCTTCTGCCCCATAGAGCCTTGGAAACAAAATCCTTCTTTACAGAGCAAGGCATTGACCAGAACTGGTTACCTTCTGCTCAAACCTGCAAGTGCCTTGGGATCTTCACCTTTCACTGAAGGGCAACCTAGAGGAGTGGTTCTCAACCTTTCCAGACTCCCTTTCAGGAAGCTCATTTGTCTTGCGTACCCTCAAGTTTCACCTCACTTAAAAACTACTTGCTTACAAAATCAGACAAAAATACAAAAGTGTCCCAGTACATATTACTGCACAATTGGTTCCGTTCTCATTTTTTACCATACAACTATAAATCAATTGGAATATAAATATTGTTCTTACATTTCAGGGTATAGTATATAGAGCAGTATAAACAAGTCATTGCCTGTATGAAATTTAGTATGTACTGATTTTTGCTAGTACTTTTTATGTAGCCTGTTGTAAAACTAGGGAAATATCTAGATGAGTTGATGTACCCCCTGGAAGACCTCTGTGTACCCCCAGGGTACACGTACCCCTGGTTTCAGAGTAGCAGCCATGTTAGTCTGTAATCGCAAAAAGAAAAGGAGTACTTGTGGCACCTCAGAGACTAACAGGGTTGAGAACCCTGACCTAGAATACCGGCTTGAGCTGCCTAACCAAAGTCCTGTGTCACAAGAGAACAAACTCAGCATGCTTCCGTGGCTTTACACTCCTGGGGCTTCTCTAGCTGTACAGACAGACAGCATGGTGAGTAGTGTATGTAAGTCATAATTGGACTTCAGGAGCAGCCTGTTGTGACACTTTGCATCAAGTCAAGGAAAAGAGGGGGAAAAAAACCCCAAAGAAGGGGATGTAGTCATAGGAATACATTTACTGCACTGGCTTATTCATGATAGCAAGAGATTGGATAGTGCGGTTAGAGTCAGCATGGGGCAAAAACCACAAAATCAAAATACTATGGGCCCATTCACACCAGAAATTCCACTGGATCAGGCTATGTGTTCGTCTCCTGATCTTGCTACAACATTGATCCATCCTGTAGCAGAGAAGGGACACTGAACATATACTGAACTGTGCTAAAGCTCTGGATGCAGCATGGCTTGGAGACCCCTGACATAACTGTAGTTAAAAAGGGTCTTTTGCTGGCAGGATGACCTCAGTCTGCTATTTTTAAAAAAAAAAAAGGGGGGGGGGGGGGTGGCATAGGAAGATTACATGAGTTTTTTTAATTTTTCCCCTACAATTCCCACCTTTCCTCAGCCCCGGTATCTGCATGTTTCTGGTACCAACAAGAAATATGAAATTGCAGTAAAAACAGCCAAAGCTAATACTGAAGTTGCGTCCCAAAAATTTGACACTAAAGAGGCAGCTAGTGGCCTGAGACCACTCCCTAACATGATGACTAGTACTGTGTCATTGCGTGCTTGGGCTCCTGTTGTCTGTTGTATGCACCTGTCTCTTGCCTTATACTTATTGTAAGCACCTTGGGGCAGGGACCATCTGTTTGTACAGCGCCTGGCACCTGATCCATGACAGGAGCTCCCACACATCACCATAATTCAAATAAATAACAACAAAAGCTTAACAACGAGCACTGTTGTTTTTATTCTCTTTCTGGGCAATATCATGCCCAACCTCCGGACACCAGATAATCACCCTTCAGGGAAACAACTCAAAGAAACAACCACCTCACCTGCATGTCAGGGAGCTAGAGTTAATTGCTAATTGCTGCATTTAAACATCCACATCCTGTGAGGCCCTGAGCACCTTATACATCTCTTGCTCCGGGATCAGGCATCCCATTCCCACCTCTTCCTCTCTTTGCTGTCCCCAAGTGCCTGACATTCCAGGCACTGAACCGTAAAAGCCTGGGGCTGTGGAAGCATTACCAGAGGAGACCCCAGGATGTTTTATCACTGGGGTGACTCAAGGAATTTTTCAGCTCATTCCTCAGCATCTCCCAGCGGGTTTGAGAGTTTTACAGCATCTCTCCTCAGGCTTTTATTTTATTTACTCATTGACTGAAAGGGTTCATTCTTCCCCCCAGGATGAAGTGTAAGTTTTATAGCTCTCATTTTCAAGGGTGTTTTAATTCATCTTGAAATCAGACTCTTTACAGTCCTCTAACCTCATTTTGTTTTCCCCTTTTAATCTTTCATAACTTTAGCAGCCTTCTTTTTGTTGTTGTTGGATGTTTTTTTTTGTGCACATTACTGGAATCTGAATTATTTGTTCAGCCTGGGGAATGAGACCTCCCACTGAGTTCCCCTGCAGCAATGTCATTTTTACAGTATTTCAGCAATCAGGTGAACTACTGCACAAACCAGGGCCTTCTGGCTGGTTAATGGACCATATCACATAGAACTGCAGCTGCTCAGCTGAATCTCACACATATCAAACGACTGTAAAAGGGTAAATGATCACGCGAACAGGAACAAAGAATATAAACTGAACTGTTGTACACACTGTATCTAATCTTCTAAACAAACACTGTCCAACTACGGATGTCATTAAGTTCCAATATTGTCTAAGAAGCTTAGCAAAAAGCAATTAAATGAAGGACCAAGACTGTAAGGCAGTGAGATGGGAAGATAACTAATTGTTCTCAGTTAAAAGAATACCAATATAACCCATGAGCTCCCATATGAACTCACATACCATTGGTAGATACACATCCCCAACAGCTGTTGAAATACTACAGCTATTTTTACTCCCACTTCCGTCTCCATCTTACTTTTGATGTCATAAGGTATGTCTGCACTGCAATTAAGACACCCAAAGGTGGCCTGTGCCAGCTGACTTGGGCTTGCTGTATAATCGCAGTGTAGATGCTCTAGTCGGCTGCAGCAGGATCCTAGAGCCCAAGCTCCAGCCTGAGACTGGACACCTACATTGCAATTAAACAGCCCAAGCCCTGAGAGCCTGAGTCAGCTGGCAAGGGCCAGCCACGGGTTTGTTTGTTTTTTTTTATCTGTAGCGTAGACATACCCATACTTGCTAAGAGACCCATAACAATTTTTTTTTAAAAAACCACCCCCCTAACTACAGCTTACTGCAAGTACTTTGTGTGCTTTTTCACTGAAGCTGGCTGAAAATTTTGGAAGATACAGACTTTTTAAAAATCATCAAAAAAAACAAACTCACAAAATTGTTACCATTTTACAACCAGCTCTGCTTTTCAGCTGTTTAGCCATTTTAATTTCAACAGCCTATTCTTTCTTCTTTAAACCTGCCCTCCCAGCTGTCCTTCCCATCTTAGGGCACAATTGCATGGGGATGCGCTTCTATATCAAGATGAGATTTGGAAGTGTTAATTACTTCCTTGTTATTACCCCATCCATGCCAAGCAAAACATGGCCTGCAGGGGACATTTTATAAGCAAGTAGCCCCATTCCGCCCTCTACTCCTGCATATTCAGATAACTTTACTAATCTCCTCCTGCAGTTCACTCCTAAATCCTGAGCCTAACATCCTCCCTTGAGCTACCAAAATTTAAAAATAAAAGATCAAGCCACAAACATGGACTTCCTTCAAGATGCTGTAGGGTTTGCAAGAAATGACCCATGTTAAAAATACACATATTACTAAAGAACGAAGATAAAGTCTAAGTTAGTATCTTGAGCTACACTGCTTCCTGGACATATCTCTCTCTTATCTGACAGAGTGACTTTTGTACTGTAGGTCTTAAGGTAATGGCAAAGAGGGTTATAAAAAATAAATGAGACAGCTACAAGAACAAAAAGAAAAGGAGTACTTGTGGCACCTTAGAGACTAACAAATTTATTAGAGCATAAGCTTTCGTGAGCTACAGCTCACTTCATCGGATGCATTTGGTGGAAAAAACAGAGGAGAGATTTATATACACAAAGAGAACATGAAACAATGGGTTTATCATACACACTGTAAGGAGAGTAAAAAGAAAAGGAGTACTTGTGGCACCTTAGAGACTAACAAATTTATTAGAGCATAAGCTTTCGTGAGCTACAGCTCACTTCATCGGATGCATGAAGTGAGCTGTAGCTCACGAAAGCTTATGCTCTAATAAATTTGTTAGTCTCTAAGGTGCCACAAGTACTCCTTTTCTTTTTGCGAATACAGACTAACAGGGCTGCTACTCTGAAACCTGTAAGGAGAGTGATCACTTAAGATAAGCCATCACCAGCAGCAGGGGGGGGAAAGGAGGAAAACCTTTCATGGTGACAAGCAAGATAGGCTAATTCCAGCAGTTAACAAGAATATCAGAGGAACAATGGGGGGTGGGGTGGGAGGGAGAAATACCATGGGGAAATAGTTTTACGTTGTGTAACGACTCATCCATTCCCAGTCTCTATTCAAGCCTAAGTTAATTGTATCCAGTTTGCAAATTAATTCCAATTCAGCAGTCTCTCGTTGGAGTCTGTTTTTGAAGCTTTTTTGTTGAAGTATAGCCACTCTTAGGTCTGTGATCGAGTGACCAGAGAGATTGAAGTGTTCTCTGACTGGTTTTTGAATGTTATAATTCTTGACGTCTGATTTGTGTCCATTCATTCTTTTACGTAGAGACTGTCCAGTTTGGCCAATGTACATGGCAGAGGGGCATTGCTGGCACATGATGGCATATATCACATTGGTAGATACGCAGGTGAACGAGCCTCTGATAGCTACAAGAACAGAGACCTTGTGGTGCCTAGGAATGGAATCAGCTTTCTACAATGAAATCTACTTAAGGCTGGATTGTCTTTTAACCTATGGTAACTTAACTAGGATTGTGTAAAGGCAAAGTGCAATGCTCAGCTTTCTGAAGTGTAAACCCAATGAGTTGCACCACTCAGGAAAGCACTTAGCCACACATGCTTAAGTCCCACTGACATTTATGGGACTTAAGCATATGCTGTATGCGCTTACCTGAAGGCTCAGGCTCTGCCTACACAAGACAGTTGTACCACTTTAACTATAACAGTACAGCAATCAGTGCACCCCTGAATATGGATGCAGTTATAAAGTGGTTTTGTATAGGAAGGGGAATAACTGTACTAGCATAAGACACCTTTATACTGGTGTAGCTGTGTCCACGCTAGGGCTTTTATCAGTACAACTATTTTGATTTTTTTTTTAAATCACACCTTAACAGCAATAGTTATACCAGTAAAACCTTCAAGTGTAGTCCAGGTCTTAGTGTTCCATGGACAGGTCCCTAAAACTTACTGCACGAAAAAAATTAATTAAAGAGAAATAAAATACCTTTCTTGACATCTAAACAGAGGAGAAGACATACAAGCTGTTGCTGTACAGCATGAGCTATTTCTTCCCATGGTTTTATTCTCCTCGTGGCACTGGTATTTCAAAATGCAACTTAATTACCAAGCCCCTGGTGTCCTTTGCATAGGTGAGGCATAAGGAATTTCTCTTATCAAGGTTGTTACTTTCAGCCGCTCCAAAGGAGGCAGGCTGGAAAGGAGTGGAGAGAGTTTTCCTTTTAGTAATTTTAATAGCTTATGTGTCCTTCTCAATTCCCCTTTCATACAGCTCAGAAGACCCGCCCCCTCAAAGAGCTGTGAAGCTACAGCGGGCGGGGTCTTTGTCACAATGCTAAGCTGAGCCAAAAGGAGCATGGGATCCATTGGTTTGAAAGACGGCAAGGACACAAGTGCCCTTTGACTATGGAAACTGGACCAAAATAACTCAAAGTCATTGACCTTCAAAGGTACCAACGCTCACGTTTTTAATGGTGCTCTTGGAGAGTGATGCCTGTGCAAGGTGGGGTCCACAGCAATCTTCTGCTGTATGGGTTAGCTGGTTATTGCTATCAGATGGTGGAGTCTGCTGCTGGAGTCAGCTTCTAGGTTATGATTTCTGTGTCACGCGCACATAGGGACAGATTTCCAAAGTGATACAGATGCCCAAAGATGCAACTAGGCACCTAGTGGGATTTACAAAAGTGTTTCAGTGAATCAAGTACCTAACTCACATTGACTTTCCATGGGAGTTAGGCTCCTAACCTGCTTAAATGCACTTTCATAGTCCTATCAATCTAAGGAACCAAATATATATAAATAAATAAAAATAGGCCACACAAAACATGTGTTGTTATTCCCATTTTGAAGGTCACAGAGGAAGTATAAGAGATGGGATCAGAGCACAGGTGTGCACTGTTCCCAGTCCTTTGTTCAGACCACAAGATCACACCTGTGTTTCACTAAACTCTCCCTCTCTGATCACATCTACCCTTTATAATCATTACAGATCATCCTCAAAGGACTGCAAGCTGCAACAAATGTGATTTTAGATTTGCATTTATCTGATGTCAACCAGCAGGTTCCAGGAAACAAAATACTAGGCCACACATTGAAATCAGCAGTAAAAACTGGCCAAACAGAAAAGCAACTGGCAGGACAGCAATATAAACATAGGAGCTGGAAGGCATTAGAACCCACAAGAGAAAAAAGCTGAAGTGGGCTGTAAAATCTTTCCAAATAGCCTCACCGAATGACTGCCCCATAATGCACCTTTACAAGTCACTTCCTCCAGTTTACAAAGTATGCGTGGAATTGTGATAAATATCACCTCAAATAGATTTATGCAAAATTGTATGAGCAAGACAACATTTCTGTCATGTACAAGGTAAAACTGACGGGAAAAGAGTAATAAAGGTTCACAAGAGACAGATAGAATAAGTCTGGTCTGATAAATGCATGGTGCAAGTCACAGAGAATACATGTGTTAATCACCCTGTGTCCTGGTTAATGACTTATCAGCCTCAGAAAAGCCACTTGAAAGCATCCAGGGCAAAACTTATGCTTATTCAATATATAGAAACACAGAGGGCACACCTAAGTTTCTAGCGTTTGGAAAAAATTTACTGGTGTGAAAGATATTCTCTACACCTATAATGGGGAGTAAAATCAGTACGTATAAAACTGGTTAACACTTAAGATACACTCACTGTATTAACTCTGCATGAATTAAATATTCTGAGCTAGATTCTGCCACTCTTACTCACACAGAGTAGTAATTTATCCCATAAATAGTCCAACCAATCTCCATGGCCCTACTCACAGAGCAAGGTACTACTAAGAGTGGCAGAATGAGGTAGTCACAGGGCTTCCATGCCTGGGGTGCCCTCCTGCTACAGGCTGCAGTATGACAGGTGCACCTGCCTCAGTTTCCCTCCTTCAGACTTCCCAGAAATACTCCAAAGCATCTTCCCAAGTATAAATATAGCCCTTGTGAAGTTCATTTATTACAAAAGTCCCACGAACATAAATCATAACAGAAATCCCGCAGTCATAATTCAGAAGTGTCCAAACATCCAGCTCTGGTGTCCCTTGCCAAGCCCTGGCTATCCAGTGCAGTCCTCTTCTGTCCTTGTGCCAGGACAGCCTTCTGGCTTCAGCTCTACATCTCTCCAGCCCTTCTGCTCCCAGCCTTCAGCCCTCTATAAAGCCTTATAAGGTCTTGGCTTTCTCTGGCTCAGGAAGGAGGGCAGCTGATTGTAGACCATCCACTGACTTACTAGCCCTCAGCCCTTTTTCAGCCTTCTGGCTTCCTGATACCTCCTCCCTTTTCCCAGAGAAGACCTGCAGAGAGCTTTCTGATCTCTGCAGCCTTCAGAAACCTCCTCCAGTCTCCTGACTTACCTTAACTGATTCTCACCAGGGTAACATCAGAACATAAGAATGGCCATACTGGGTCAGATCAAAGGTCCATCTAGCCCAGTATCCTGTCTTCTCGAAAATGCCAGGTACCCCAGAGGGAATGAACAGAACAGGGCTTTCTGAAAATCTAAGTACACTATATCCACTAGATCCCCTTTGTCCGCATGCTTGTTGATCCCCTCAAAGAATTCTAGTAGATTGGCGAGGCATGATTTCCCTTTACAAAAGCCATGTTGACTCTTCCCCAACAAATTATGTTCCTCCCTCACTGGACCTCTCCCTGACCTTTCAGAGCCCCAAGTGCTACCCAACCCTCTGAACTGACCACTATGGGAGCTGGACCTATTTTGTTTACTAAGACCAGCCGCCCTGTGACAGGGGCTTTCTGCATTTTAAATATTCACATGAGATTGGATTGTACTCAGGAAATGTAAGAAAGGATGCACCTACCTTAGCCAGATGTCCAAATCCTGCACTGGGGGCTCAGATTTTATCTGTTTAAGGTACCTATCTGGTCCCTGATCACCGTAGTTATCTGAAAGCCTCACAAACTTTAATGTATTTATCCTCATAATGGCTCTGTGAGGCAGGGCAGTGCTATTATCCTCATTTTACAGAAGAGGAACTCAGGCACACACAGACTAAGGACATGTCTACACAATGCACCTCACAATGATGCGGTTTTGCCGCTGCAGACACACCATTGTAAGGTGCACTATGTGGCTGCTCTTTATTGCTGGGAGAGAGCTCTCACCCCCAACGAGGGGCAGTAGCTTTGTAAACGGGAGCGCGGCTCCCACCGACAAAGCGCTATCCACACTGGTGCTTTTTGTCGTTAAAATTTTTGTTGTTCAGGGGAGTGTTTTTTCACACCCTCGAGAGACAAAAGTTTTAGCGATCAAAGTGCCAGAGTAGACAATGCCTAAGTGACTTGCCTAAGGTCACAAAGAAAATCTTTGGCAGAACAGGGAATTGACACAGGTCACTTAAGTCCCAGGCCACTGCTCTTACCACTGGACTATCCTGCATCTTTTAGCATGTAGGTGCTTAAAAGCAGAGCAAGGATCAAACCAAAATGTCACACTCGAACACCCCTGAAGTTCTGCGAAGTTCAGACCAGGTTTGAAACTCTCACCTCAGGCCTATCTGTTTTTAAAATAGATATCTAGGTACCCCCTTTGAGTCACCACACGTGGGATATGTGCATCTAACACAGGGGTTAAGACCTGTCAACAGCCAGTGTTTTGTTTTGGCCTGCAAAATTCAGATCCATATTTTACATTCCACATGCATGATCTTCAGGCAGCAATTAATGGACTTTTGTGTAAGAAAAAAGAGTTGCTGCTTAAATAAATCTATTGATGTCAGTTGCTAAGATTCAAACATGAAGTGTTTTGGAACTGAACTCCAGGATTTTTACACTTTCACATGATTACTGTTATTTACTATTTGTATTATAGTAGCACTCGCAGCCCCCAATGTGCTGCAAGCATAAAAAAAGACAGCTTCTGAAGCGAAGCCCTAGCAATCTAAATGCATTCATCTTTAAAATGGCAGTTTCATAGAAAATTTCTAGACGGAAAACAATTAGCCATAAAGGTCAGTTTGTGAGTAAGATTACACTTAGGCCTGTGTAACATTTCGAAGTACACTGGGCATGTGAATTTCACAGATTGTCCATATTTTTTTTACATAGATTTATGCAATTTTAAAAGAAGAGAAAGAAAACAGAAGCATATGTTTTACATAGCTTTCTATTTTTTAAATTAATTTTTGCCTTATTGCTTGTTTGCAGTTTTCCACATTGTTTTCTTATTCTCCAACAAAAGCAAGAAGTGGCAGCATAAACAGGGCCAATGCGGGTCGTCAGTGTTAGGACCTCAAGGAAGGATTAAACCAGACCTAACCAAGTAGGGTTAGATTATCCTAACCCCTAAAAGCAAGGCCCTGAACTGTGTTTTCCTCAAGTTGGCCAAGATTCAAGGGCAGCCAGCCAGACATCTATTTTAATTAAAAATTAAACAATCAAGGGACTAATGAAATGAAAGTGAAGAACCAAAGATGACATATAGGTTGGAAGGTCTGAGCTAAAGGAAAAATGAGAATGGAGCTGGTTTTACTCTGTCCACACAGAGCATCCCAGCTGAAATGTTGCCTCAGATGATCCTTTCTTGTTCTAACCTGTTTTACTAACCACATTCTTCCCCTTTGGAAGCCTGCAACAATTTATCACTGAAAATATTATATAAACAATGGGGAGCTGGAGAATCATAAGGAAGCTGGGATCCCTGGGGATGATAAATCACCAACAGAACTAGAACGGGTGGTGATGTCATCAGAAACTCCAAGGAGGCAGAAATGTCTTGGTTTAAAGGTTATTTAAAAGCACAAGGGAACAAAGCCCTCCCTTGGAAGTGAGTGGAGTTTAGAAGACTTAGCACATGGCAGGCTAAAGACCCTATCTCCTACAGAGATTCAGGCTAAGACTTTCAAAACCATATAGGGGATTTGGATATCCAGTTCCTGCTAAAATTAAATCCCCTACATGATTTTGAAAATTGCAGTCTCAATTTTTAAACCCTATACATTTCCCTCTCAAAAACTGTTTTCAATAGAAGGAAGACCAAAAAAAAAAAAAAAAAAGTCAGATGCATCAATATATTCTCCCTGTTTCAGGGATGGTAAATTTTGCAGCAGAGAGGTCAAGAAAAGGTTACTCACCTTGTGCAGTAACTGGAGTTCTTTGATGTGTGCGCTCCACTTCAGGTGTGCATGCGCCTTGCACCACTGATCGCAGATTTTTGGTAGCTGTGTCCGTTCAGCCCATGCTCTACACATCCTCCTGCCCCGTACTAAGGCTATATAGGGCTGTGTGAGCTAACTGCCCTCAGTTCCTTCTCTACCACAAAGTCCCACAGAGAAACTTTGAAGCAGTGAGGAAGGAAAGTGGGTAGTGTGGCACCATCTTGAAGAACTGCAGTTACTGCACAAGATGAGAAACCGCTCCTTTTTCTTCTTAGAGTAGTGTCCCTGTTGGTGCTCCACTTCCAGTGACTTCCTAGCAGTAATCCCTTAGCAAGGTGGGAGGTTCAGAAAAGAGTCCTGCACTGAAGAGAGGACTGTGTTGCGTATTGCAGATCTGATTTAGCAGCGTGAACCAAAGTGTAATGGCTGGAAAACGTATGTACTGAGGTTCATGTTGTAGCTCTGTAGGTTTCCGTAACTAGAATGTCCTTGAGTAGGGCTACAGGCATAGACTGTGATCTACTAGAATGTGTAGCCACTCGTAGGGGAGGCTAAACATAAGCCAAGCAATAACAAGTAATAATACACCCAGACATCCATTTAGAGAGTCTCCGCATGGAGACAGTGGATCCCTTAGACCTATCCGCAACAGAGACAAAAAGTTCAGAGAACTTCCTGAATTCTGTTCAAGTGAAAGGCTGATGTCCATCTAGTACATGGAAGATGGCTTCCTGTACATTCTTATGCAGCTTAGGAAATAAAACTGGAAGGCGAATAGTGTGGTTAATGTGAAACCCAGAAGAAACCTTAGGTAAAAAATTTGAATGGGGTTGTTATGATACCTTCTCCCTGGAGAACATAGTATATGGAGGGCTTGCCATTAGAACCCCAATCTCCTTGACCTTTTGAGCAGAAGTGATGGCCACCAAAAAGACTGTCTTCACAGACAAATGTAACAAGAGAGCATGTGGCAAGAGCTCAACAGACTGTTCCATGAGATGGTTGAGGATAAGGTAGAGATACCAAAATGGAGTAGGGTCTCTGATGTGTGGAAAGATTCATGAGACGTTTCAGAAACCTTGTTGTGCAAAAACCTTGGATGTTCAAAAACTGAGAAACCTTCCACTGGCAAGTGGAAAGCTGTTATTGATGCTAACTGAAACTTGATGAAACTTATGGAGACTGGCTGTCTTCAATTCCAGCACGTAATCCAAGACTGTGGAAACAGATGACTGGATAGGTGAAAGATGACTGCAGTTACACCAAAGACGGTATCTTCTCCATTTCTGGAGGGATGTGTGTCTTGTAGATTCTGTCTTGCTATTTAACAGATTTAATAATTTTATTAAGATAATGTTGAAGTAAAAAGAAAACGGTACAGAGTTTAGGCATAGAAGTTTCTGGTTATCAGGGAATAAGGTACAGATTATCAAGGGGTGCGAAGTTCAGTTTAGGAGTGGGTGGCGTAAGGAATACATAATCTGCAATCTCCCCGATTGGGGGTAAAAGTTTAACGGGTCAAAGTACAGACATTGAGATATGGGGTATGTTGTCCATATAATGGCTATGTTCAGGTGTGGAGTATAATGAGCGGGTACGATGATGAGGATGGATCTACCCTCATTTGGTGGGATTTAATGTTCTGTGAGTTTATGGTTCCAGTTCATATGGTCCAATGAAAAAAAAAAAAAAAAAAATCTCTCAGTCTCTTTCCCATGGTTGATGCACGATGTTGTACCAGCTCACACCTCCTGGTACTGTCGGTGGCCAGTGATGTGTTCGATGTAGATGTCCCTGGACCATCGGATTGTGTCCGAGACCATGAGTTGCCGCATGAGCCGTGCGTACCATCGACCGATCCCGCAGGTCTGCAGCACACGCTCATTGCAGGGGTCCCAAGCGCCCAGGGCTCCGACAATCAGGGCATCCATCTGCACCTCGTAGCCCTTCGCTCTCAGGGTGTTGGCTAGGGGGGCGTATTTTTCCAGCTTACGAGCTCGGGATTCGCGGAAGGCCGGGGTCCTGTTCTCAAAGGAGACCGTGATGTCGATGAGGATGATCTTTTTCTGGTCCTCGTAGGTGACTACCACGTCAGGTCGCAACTGGCTGTCTGTCCCGGGGATGGTGGAATTCACAGCGACCTCCCCCAGGCATGGTGCTATGGCTTTCACCAGGCGATTCTGGATGGCGTTGTGGCACAGCTGCCAGGCTCTGGAATGGGGCTTGCAGCTGCACAGGACATGGGGCAGGGTCTCATTGGAGTAGCCGCACTTCCTGCAACGCTTGTCTTGTTTCCTGTGGCGGACGGCTCCGGTGAGCGGGATGCAGTTGAGCCTGCGGTGGATGAACCGCCATCAGCAAAACGGAGGAAGCTGCCATGTTCTCCCAATGAACGGGACCCTCTTGTCCTAAGAACCATTGAGGACCATATTTGGTGTTGCAGAATGTTCAGACTTGGATGAAGTGTTTGACCTGCATTCTGCCAGAAGTTGAGACTTGATTGGGAGTCCGCGACAAAGGGAAAGAGGTGAGTCTGATAAAGCAAGGATACCAAAATTGTCTTGGCCAAGTTGGTGAAATCAAAAGGACCCTGGCTTGGTCCTGCTTGATCTTGTTGAGAACCTTTAAAACCAACAGAGTCGGTGAATATGAATAAAAAAAGATCCTTTGTCCATGTAATGAGAAAGGCATCCAGTTCTCAAACTGTGGGTCATGACCCCAAAATGGGTTGTGACCCCATTTTAATGGTGTTGCCAGGGCTGGTGTTAGACTTGTTCGGGCCCGGGGCTGAAGCTCGAGCCCCTCCCGACTGGGGCTGAAGCTGGGGCTCAGGCTTCAGCCCCACCTCCCAGGGTCATGCAGTAATTTTTGTTGTCAAAAGGGGGTTGCGGTACAATGAAGTTTGAGAACTGCTGTCCTAGAGATTGAGGGTTGGATCCTACAAGAGGAAAATTTTCTGCACTTCGTGTTGGCTGCAGTGGTGAAAAGTTCGACCTCTGGAAACCCCCAAGCTGGGAATATGTTTTAGAGGACTCAAGATTCCAACTCCCATTTGTAATTTAAGGAAAAATGTCTGCTGAGGTCATCTGCCATGGTGTTTTGTATACCAGGAAGGTAAGAACCCGAAATGATTATCTGGTTGGCTATGCACCAATTCCAAAGCTTTATTTTTGCAGTGCAGTGCAAGGGGGAACACACTCCTCCCTGATGACTGATATAATATGTACAAGCTATGTTGTAATTCGGACTTGTTTTTGAGTAGGGGAAGAAAGTGAAGGCCACCATTTATGACTGCCCTCAGTTCTAACAGATTGATGTGCAAGCATTGTTCTTGTGGTGACCATTTGCCTTGGGCTGCGTGAGGACCCAAATGTGCTCTCCATCCCAAGAGAGAAGTGTGCATCGTTATGACTCTAGGGGTATTCTGGTTGAACAGGATTCCCCCTACAAACTGAGGAAGTCCTTTCACCAGGTGAGTGACTATAGTACCCAGCTGAGTACAGAAACCTGTTTGTTGGGCACAAACTATCCTTGGCCACATCTGGAGACATCGAAAACCTGGCCTTCTGTGTTACAAAAAATGCAAGTTGCCATCTTTGGTGCAGACATGGCCTTGCTGGCACTTGAGGACTGAGCAGCATTCTTTGGAAAAGGTTCTTTTGAGCGAGAAACCTGTCAGAAGGAAGATAAGCCTTGACCACGATCGAATTCAGAAACTCACCCTTGACCAAACCATCAAAACTGGTGTTTGGAAGATGATGGCAGCTGGGATAAAACAGTCAAGGTAGTAGCCTTCTTTTTATAAAAATCTCGACCACTTAGCTGGCAGTTCAGATGGTCTACAGAAGGTGGAAAATTGAGTAGGATGGAATCTTTCCGCTGACAAAGAACTGCTGAATTTCCTTTTATTTGCAGACATATATATCCCCAAGGATCTAAGTGTAGCCCTAAAGTCCTTTAAGACATGAAGTGAGTCGTCTGTGCAGAGTTTGTGGCCATTAAATGGTAAGTCCTCAATGGTTGATTGAACCTCCTGGGGAAAACCAGACAACTGAAGCCAGGAAGCTCATCTCATTGCTATTGTGGCAGAAATAGACCTGGCTGCAGTGTCAGACGCATCAAGTGAAGCCTGCAAAGATGTCTTCGTCAAGAGGTGACCTCCTTTATTATAGGTTTCAGAGTAGCAGCCGTGTTAGTCTGTATTCGCAAAAAGAAAAGGAGTACTTGTGGCACCTTAGAGACTAACCAATTTATTTGAGCATAAGCTTTCGTGAGCTACAGTGAGCTGTAGCTCACGAAAGCTTATGCTCAAATAGATTTGTTAGTCTCTAAGGTGCCACAAGTACTCCTTTTCTCCTTTATTATGACACTAAATTGATCTCGATGTTCCTGTCATAAATGGCCAATAAAAGTATTGAACTTCTCATAATTCAGGTAGCCACATTCTGACATAGGTGCTTGTCGCTTCATTTCCAAAGCGTGTTCTGTCAGCCCTTGGAATGCTAATGAGCGTGGTGTGAGCTGTACCCAGAATGAAAAGGAGTACTTGCGGCACCTTAGAGACTAACAAATTTATTTGAGCATAAGCTTCCATGAGCTACAGCTCACTTCGTCGGATGCATAAAGGGTACCCAGAATGTATCACACTTTTTCCACGTGTCATCTGTTTGCTAGATTAATTCAAACTGGAACTAAGGTGCAATTTTTTTAATCAGTGAGATGGTAATTAACCATCGACACGGCTTCCCAGGTCATGGGGTGAGTTCTCCAGCACCGAGGAGCCTTTACATCAGAAGTGAACGACTCTTTCTGAAAGAGAAGAGCTAGCGCAGCCCGACATTCTGGGCTTGATGCAGGAAGCACGCGGGGAATTTCTCTGGTGGCTGGCCTGTGCTATGCCAGAGGCCAGACCAGGTGATCCTGATGGTCCTTCTTGCCTTAAGATCTAGGATTGTTTAATAAGCAAAGTACGTCTCTTAGTACTAAACTTACACCCATGTCCACGCATTCATCTCTTCCAAAGCCTGGGCCACAGGGGAGCTGAGCAATGGGGACATTGCGTGGGATGGTGGTGTGTGATGGGGGCAGGGCATGGGGACAAACCAGATAATCGTTCGTCTCTCCCACTGATGCATGCCCTCAATGGAAGTGCAAGGGGGGGAGAATTAACCTTTTGAGGTTCAACAGGATCTCTTCCACGCTGTTCCCACCCTCCTCCCCAGTACTCAGGAAGCGTGATACTTTTGTCACATGTATTACCATGGTGCTGCGGAGCCCCGGTCATCGGCCTGGGCCCCATTCTGCCAGGAGCTTAGACACAGAGCAAAGGGACAGAAGGATCTCATGCACCTCTACAGACTAAGGACCGAATGGCTCGGCAGCAGTTCTGCAGAAAAGGACCTAGGGGTTACAGTGGACGAGAAGCTGGATATGAGTCAACACTATGCCCTTAGTGCCAAGAAGGCCAATGGCATTTTGGGATGTATAAGTAGGAGCATTGCCAGCAGATCGAGGGACGTGATGGTTCCCCTCTATTCGACATTGGTGAGGCCTCATCTGGAGTACTGTATCCAGTTTTGGGTCCCACACTACAAGAAGGATGTGGAAAATTAGAAAGAGTCCAGCAGAGGGCAACAAAAATGATTAGGGAGCAGAACACATGACTTATGAGGAGAGGCTGAGGGAACTGGGATCGTTTAGTCTGCGGAAGAGAAGAATGAGGGGGGATTTGATAGCTGCTTTCAACTACCTGAAAGGGGGTTCCAAAAAGGATGGATCTAGACTGTTCTCAGTGGTAGCAGATAACAGAACAAGGAGTAATGGTCTCAATGGGGGAGGTTTAGGTTGGATATTAGGAAAAAAATTTTCACTAGGAGGGTGGAGAAACACTGGAATGGGTTACCTAGGGAGGTGGTGGAATCTCCTTCCTTAGAAGTTTTTAAGGTCAGGCTTGTCAAAGCTCTGGCTGGGATGATTTAGTTGGGGTTGGTCCTGCTTTGAGCAGGGGGTGGACTAGATGATCTCCTGAGGTCCCTTCCAACCCTGATATTCTATGATTCTATGATTCGTAATCCTGAACTGTAAATGTTGCTGAAGAGTAGCTTTTACGACCAAAAAAGTTCAGTTACTTCTGATCCTTGTTACATGGGGTAGCTTTACAAATATGCCGTCTCCCCTTTTATTAACTGTGTCCACAATCAGAGAATTTGGTGCCAGGTGTGAAAACAAAAACTTAATCTCTGTCTGGGACAAGGTATTTTTTTTATTGGAACACTGGCATGGAGGGGGTCCCGCTGCTGGCGTTTGCCACATGGTCTTGGCTGGCTCAACAAGAGCTTCATTAATTGGCAGTGCCAACTGTGCTGAAGCAGAAGTATGCAATATATCCAGGATGGGAAGCCCGGACTTCTTTCAGAGGATTCTGAACTGTGTCTGCAAACTACCCAAAGTTATCAGCTAATGATGGCATTACTGCCTCATCAGGCTATGAAGAAGCAATATTTGTAAGGGGGGAGGGAGGCGGTTGACCTTCTTGTCGGCCCTCACCTCTTGCTCCTCAAAGGTCTCCTCTACTGATTCGGCGTGGAGGGAAGGGATCAAAGGTGCCGAAGAAGAGGTCTTTTAAGTTCCTTATGAAACTGAATCAGGGCCCTCAAAACTGCTGGTGGTACATTGCCCATGGGGCCACTGAAGACCACTGAGGAGGACTCTAAGGCATTGGGGGCGGGGAGGGAAGGGGGTAGACATTGTTGGTTCTCCCAGGTATTAACAAGAAGGGATCTTGTATCCTGCCTTCTTGCATCTGCAAAGGGGAATAACGTCTCCTAAAGTAAACTAGAGAGCCTTGAACTGACAGTTCTGAGCCTTACTCCGAATGCTCCTTCACATATTGTACAGGTGACGACAATCCTTCCCTGCAGAGGCTCAGGAAGTAGTGGATCTCACTACAATACGTGCATTCAGTAACCCTGCAGATCTTGGTTCAGAGAGGTGTCTGGAGGCTGCAAAGGGGGGAGACTCAGGCTCATTCGGGACCATGAGGTCTTTAGGGTACCAGAACACCTGTGGTACCAGGAACACAACAGACCTTCGTAAAGGCACTGTGGTTCCCGATGTTGCTGTCCGGGGTGCTGACGATGGTATCAATGGTACCGCAGATTCCAGTGAGGCTGCTCTCTCGCTACCATGGGCTCCAATGATAGTCATAATAGTAGTCTTCAGTAGCATGCCCTTTACTGCTGAGGCATGGGACTTAGGTGAAGTCTTAGAGTGCTTCACAGTACCTGAAGAACTTGGAGCATCAATAGCACTCCTATCGGGCTTGATGTCTCCAGTGACTGAATCATCTTTGAGGAGGAACTCTCTATTCTGATCCTCTGATCCCTTTCCTTGGTCTTTGAGTTGGAAGCCCTTGGTACCGAAGGAGCGATTATAGGTACCTCATTCGTGGAGCGTGTCAAAGACCAGGGTCTCGACACTGCCTTCACCTGTATCTCTGTGACCATGATCTTGATGTAGACAGGGAACTAACAAAAGTAGTAGGTTCCTGTTTGAGGGGTTCGCGGCATCTCGGTCCAAAGCCAGTTTTAAGGCTTGCTCCTTCATTAATAACCTATATTTAATTTCCCTGTTTTCAGGATCTTCCCTTAAAAGAAGTGCAAATCTTACATTTGCTTGGCATATGCAAGTTTTCCAAGCAATGAACACAGAATTCCTATTCCTGTTGCTCAACAGGAGACACACCTATTAAAATCCAGGGAGCTCAGCAACCCAGACATAAGAAAAAAATTGCTTTTGACCCCCACAATAGGGGGGGAAAACAACATTTTTTTTTTTTTTAAAGAAAACAGGATCAGCAATTCCAACAACTAAAAAGTAATAGAAATCTTATAACTAACTAAAGAACTAACTCCATATACTATATTCTAACTCTAAAAAGAAAAGTGGCATACATTAAACTCCGTCTCTGGCTGAAGGCAGTCGAGAAGGAACTATGGACGGTCGCCCATGCAGCCGTATCTAGCCTCAGTCCAGGGCACGAGACTGTGTAGGGTGCCTGCATGGACTGAATGGGCACTACTACCAAAAATCTCTGATCTAAGGTGCGGGACACATATGCCCCTGAAATGGAGCACCCACAGGGACACTACTCCAAGAAGAGTATTTATTATTGTTAATAACACATCACTGCCACATTCCAAAAGTGTTCTGCCCATCTAGACACACACAAACTGTTCATAACCTTGCATCCATATTTAATAATAAAATAAACAATAAAAATATCTAGCTCCTCTAGAGCACTTTTCAGTTTTAGTTTTCAAAGCAGTTTATGAATGACGTCAGGATCATTATCCCCATTCTACAGATGGGAAAACTGATGCACAGAATGGTGAGTTCTCCACATTTACAATCAATTTCAGGATTCACACAGAAAGTTTCATGTCTAAGGCCTTGTCTACACTGCCACTTACAGGGCTGAAACTTTCTTCGCTCAGGGGTTTGAAAAAACACCCCCTTGAGCGATGCAAGTTTCAGTGCTGTAAAGTGGCATAGCTCCCAGTGCTGGTAGCTATTCCTCTCACAGAGGTAGTTTTATTACAGCACTTTAATGTTGACTGTGTAGACATACCCTAATTCTCCTTAAGAGCAAATGAGTATGTTGCATAGGCATTGCAATGCATGGCATACCCAACTCCTCTCCTGAACTCATGCATCCCTTGTAAATAGGATTCTTCACATTTGGAGAGGAGCGTGGCAGGTGTGCTTTTGGAAAGACACTTTGCTTCCATCCCTACCTGTGCCATAATGGGAAGAACTAAAATGCTTCCCTTATCAGGGACTCTACTCTAATGAGAGTGCTGCGGGTTGCCACTCCATAAAATACCGCAGCATGGCAGATGTCAGCAGAGCGGAACAAATAGGGTATCTCTCCCGCCTTATGAAAAAAGAACTACTCCCTAACAAGCTTGGGCTGCTTCCAAATGACTTCATCAGTGGGGAAAGGTATTTAAAAGCTAAAGTAGTCGCACACTAAAATTAAATGGAGGCACACATCCCATAGGCATGCAAGTGACCATAATTGAATTGAGCCGCACAATAAAAACCAATATACCTCAACAGGATTTTTACACATTCATTATTTGTAGAGATAAACCTGAAACAGAACTCCACTTGAACTCAACAGCCCCTAAATCTATAACATTGACAGCTGAAGTTAAAGAAAGAGAAAGGACAGAGAGGAGACAGCCTTTGTATCTGTATAAAATGTGTGTATCGTCATAATCTAGTATCGCAAGCGGAAACCACTGACAGATATTAGCTGCAGTTGTTTCACTGAGACATATTCAGGTCTGTACGCACAAAGCTGTAGCATGGGCTAGAGTTTAGAGCACAGTAATGGGAGTTGGAAGGCCTGGATTCTTCACTCTTCCACTTGCTTACTGTATAGCATGGGACAAGTTACTTAATCTCCGACTCAGTTTCCGTATTAGTAAATGGGAGAAATGCTACCTGGGATGTTGTGAGGACTTATTACTTAATGTTTGTAATGCACACTGAGCATATGAAGTGCTCAATAAACGGTACACCTTACATCACTGCTACCACCCACATAAGACCTTGCTCTGCATTTTAAAGGGGCAGAAACCTTTATTTAGAAAATGTTGGTGCTGGATTCTTAACAGTGATGGGAAGGATTATCTTAGGGCTAAAACACTGGATTTAGGAGATGTGGGTTCAGTTCCAGAATCTGCCCAGACTTCCTGTGTGACCTTGGGCAGATCATTTAGGAGCCTAGGTCCCACTGACTTTGACTTTGCAAAATGGGTATAATGGTACCTCCCATCTCTCATAAGAACAGCCACACTGCGTCAGACCAAAGGTCCATCTAGCCCAGCATCCTGTCTTCCAAGAGTGGCCAATGCCAGGTGCCCCAGAGGGAATGAACAGAGCAGTTAATCCTCAAGTGATCCATCCCATCACTCATTCCCACCTTCTGTCAAACAGAGGCTAGGGACACCATTCCTGCCCAACCTGGATAACCACCACTGATGGACATATCCTCTATGAATTTATCTAGTTCTTTTTTGAACCCTGTTATAGTCTTGGCCTTCACAACATCCTCTGACAAAGAGTTCCACAGATTTGACTGTGCGTTGTGTGAAGAAATACTTCCTTTTGTTTGTTTTAAACTTGCTGCCTATTAATTTCATTTGGTGATCCCTAGTTCTTGTGTTATGAGAAGGAGTAAATAACACTTCCTTATTTACTTTCTCCACATCAGTCATGATTTTATAGACCTCTACCATATCCCCCTTAGTCATCCCTTTTCCAAGCTGAAAAGTCCCAATCTTATTAATCTCTCCTCATACGGAAACCGTTCCATACCCCTAATCATTTTTACAGGTTTCAGAGTAGCAGCCGTGTTAGTCTGTATTTGCAAAAAGAAAAGGAATACTTGTGGCACCTTAGAGACTAACACATTTATTTGAGCATAAGCTTTCGTGAGCCACAGCATCCGATGAAGTGAGCTGTAGCTCACGAAAGCTTATGCTCTAATAAATTTGTTAGTCTCTAAAGTGCCACAAGTACTCCTTTTCTTTTTGCGAATACAGACTAACATGGCTGCTACTCTGAAACCAACAAATTATGTTCCTCTCCCACCTTTTGTCTTTCTTGCCTGTTTAGTTAGATAAGCACTTTGGGGCAGGGGCTGTCTCTCACTAAGTGTATGTGGAGTCCTAATACTGGTTGACCCGTCTAGTGCTAACATAAAATAGATAAACAGGACACTGTCTCCCATACAATTACGAGCACTCATTTGTCATTCAGGGGGTACAGAATTGTTTCAATATTAAAATATTCCTCTGTTGCCTCTATTACAAACATTATATTTTTATTTCTCTCCTCTTCCCCCTCTCCTCCCCCCGCAATAGTGTGCAGTGTAACCTGCTGGCCCAAACCCAATTATACAACAACAACAAATTGCAGCCATATACCAAACTGATAAAGTCAACAACAACCACCAACTATTGAACCCACCCAATTGCAACAGAGACTTGCTGCACAGACACCTCCCTTAAAAAGAAGTCAGAGTAAATAGATGGATTATGCCCTGAAGGGTGACAGATACAGGTTCTGTCATGCCAACAAGAAAAACTGGCAGACTCAAGAGCTCTCTTTTGAGAACTCCGTGCCCTAAATCTAGGGATATCTGCTAAAGCATCATTGCTGGTCTTAAATGTAGAGATGGTAGACAGACAGGTATTCTTCCAAGTATTCTTAAGGTGTACATGGGACCACAAGTTTGTGAGTAGATAACTCTGGTCATTCCACAGCTGGTCCGCTGTCGTATGACTTGTCTAATAATAAGATGTTTAACTCTTCTTTCACAGTACTTTTTTGTTGTAGATTTCAAACCGATTTATCAAAGAAGGTAAGTATACTTAGACAAAGAGAGAGGAAACTGAGGCAGAGAAATGAAAAGACTTGCCAAAAGTTATAGCAAAGACCTGGGAACAGAACCCAGGTCTTCTGACTCCTAGTCCAGTGCCCTATCCACCGAACCACACTTCCACCCTTTTCTTTGCCTCATTTGGATTGTAAACTCTTTGTGGCAGGCAACGTGTTTCACCTATGTTTGCAAACTCCCTTATAGATTGATGGCACTATATAAATGCTTTATACCACCACTACCCTACACCAGTTGTACTCTAGACTTTCATTAATAAAAACAGCCATCTGCACTGGCTATGATCAATTATACCAAAGTTTACCTGTTTAATATTAAAGCGTATTAAAGCTTAAAACACTAACTATGCACACCATCAAGATGTGACCATTCCCTAAATCAAGTAACCTATTGCAACCTTCATCCTTCCTTACCCTTTGCTCCTCTTTGTCTGTCTGTTATTCTCACTCATCATCCCATGTCAAAAAACTAAGGCCCAGTACTGCAAATACTTACACTTAATTATGTAAGCAGTCTTACTGGATTCAAAGGAACTACTTACATGAGGAAAGTAACTCAAGTGTTTGCAGGATCGGGACAGCAGATTGCCAATTTAACTTTTCCTTGCACTACAAAGCATTTAGCACATTTCTGGGTGTTGTAAATAAAATACCCATCTATATGAAGGGCAGCCTGCAGCATCTCAGACGCATGGGATTGGAACTACTCAGATTGTCCCAAGATAAATTCTTGAAAGGCGAGGCCTCTGCGACTCGACAGTTCTCAACACACAGAGCACAACAGCTCAATTCTGCACTTCTCGAGAGCATGTGAATGTGCTGTTGCCCGTTTTGAAGACATTTTGTCCCAAAATTTTTTGCTTAAGCCAGGCAGACGCTTTTGGTTATTGGGTAGCAAAGTGTCGACATTTATTATTAATTTAAGAAAATGATATTTTTTTCTGTGAATTGAGACACCATCAAATGCTTTCTGGATGTAAACAAGTCCCTTGCTGTTTCATCAGCTAAAACCGACGCACGTATAAAGTACTGCATGGTAGCAGCTACTCTGAAAACATTTTTGAGCTATTGTCTGATCTCACAGATGAAAGGATATTATTGTATCCACGCTCTATCTAACTCATCTAGGTTCTCATGTGATATCTCAATTTCCCTTTAAGCAGATCAACCAGTTCTGCTTAACAATTTGCTCAGAGACCGAGCTATCTAACGCTTCAGAATGAGGGGTACTTCAAATGCTGTCTGCGTACGCATAGTTTGATTCACCAGAATGCAAAAATGTCTCTGCAAAACTAATCCCTAGAACTATCTCATTTGGAATATGGGTCAGGGAGCTGAATCACACTGAAAAAAACCAACCCTGCTGTGAGAAACGGAGATCTGCCCCTGTTAACAACATTCAGATTGGATCTGCTTTGCTCCAGGGAGTTGTGAAAGAGTTATTAAGTCAAGGCTGAAAAGAACTGGAAACTGCATAGATGAAGAGACCGCACGAATGAAGCACAGACATAATCATGGAGGAGTGTGCCGTGAGGAGGTGGTTCAAAAACTAGGGGGCAAGTCCTCAGATGGTGTAAATGCTCACAGATGAACCATCACTGGAGCGCTGACAATTTACTCTAGTTGAGGATCTGCCCCTTGTCTCTTATGAAATTTAATAAATCATCTTCAGTTTTGCCCAACTCAATGAACAAGAGGGGGCTTTGGGGATTAAACAGAATTCCTGCTTTGCCCAGTTACGAGCTCGCTCGCTCTGCATGCCTTTTGATTGCCTTGATTTCTCCCACTTGGAGATAAAACAAATATTCTACAGCAACGAGGTGGCGTAAACTAGCCATCCTGGATCCATTTCTTAAATGGGACATTAGTACAGTTTCTGCTTCCAAACCATCCAGTTTCTGGCTCTCTCAGACTTTTCCAGCCCCAATCATAACGACCTTCACTGGCTCTAATTAACAAACCAATGAGCTTTGGCACAGTCCTGATTTCACAAGTACAGTTTGATGCTGTCCACCAAAACTGGCAGTGAAATACTTAAAGTCAGTGACAAGATTAAACCCTGCTGTTCCCCAAATGGAATCATTTAAGGCAACACATCGCTTGCCCTCCACCAGCCCCTACCCTTCAAGCCATCTGTATGAGCAAGGAGTCTAAAGTACAACTGGTGTAAACTCAGCAAAGAAACCCCTCTTCCCTGCCCCCTTGTCCTTCAGCCTCAAGGAAAAAGCTGTAAGACATGACAGTATGGACTTTGACATATGATGTTAGCCGCTTGCCCAGACTCAATCTATTGGTTAAGCAAGAGGAAAAATATGAAGGAAACAAAAACTGACATAGCTGGAAGTGATGCTGTATCCCTTTCTACCTTCTTGATGCCCTTAACTGCTTGATACTCTGGCTGCTCTGCTACATACTGGTCTGCTGCTTTCCTAAACAGACGTCACCAGAAGGGGCTGTGTACGTGAACGACTTCCGACTACTGCTGAACTGTGAAAGAATCGGTTTGAATAGCTCTCCCTCTCTGGCTTGGTACTCAGTGGTTCTGGAGCCTCCCTGATTCACCAGCCTCTGATCAGAGGTGTCACTGTGAGATGAGAGAGCAGATCATATCAAACAAACCTACCCTAAGAAGAGAAATAGTAGGTGTGGCTTTTTCCTGGCCTGGACATCCCTTCCCTGACACTTGTTTAGTAGCTGTTGGGGAGACAAGGGAGGAGCAATGGGCTTGTCACGGACTTGAGGAAAGCAAAATTCTAAAGTAAAAAATAAAATCCAACTAGTTCCTGTACCTTGTGTATTTTTTGGGAGCAGTGGGAAAGGCAGATGGAAAGACCCCAGTTTGCAGACTGAGCTGGAATCATGTAAAGATAAGGGACAGAAATATTGATAGACATTGGAAAGATAAGTGGCATTACAATGTATCTGATTTCTAATACCTGTGTAGTTCTAATTTCCTATTTCCTAACCCTCTCTACCATTTGCCTACAGGGATTCTGACTTGTATAAAAACAATCTGTTTGGTGTTACCTTCCCCATCCTCTGTTTACTTGTCTGTGTCTCTTTAGACTGTGAATTTCTTGTGGCAAGGACCATCCTTGCTGGAAAGTGTCCTAGCACATCAGGGACATTGCCATAAACAAATAAACTGCAAAACTCTGAGCCTAGTTTTTATCTCATTCATAACAGTGTAACTCCACTGACTCCAGTGGGGGTTACTCCTCGCGTACATACGCACGAAAAGAGAATCAGTCCCATGGATTCAGAGACTGAAAGGTCAGAAGCGACCATTACATCATCAAGTCTGACTCCTGTAACACAGGCCAGGGATCTTCATCCCCTTATTCCTGTGTTGAGGTCCAATACTTACGTTCAACTAAAGTATATCTTTCATAAAGGCATCCAGGCCATAATCTGAAGACTTCAAGAGTAGAAGTATCCACTGCTCCCCTTGCCAGTTTGTCCCACTGGCTATTTACCCTCAGTTAAAATGTGCACCTTAGTTCGAATTTGATTTTGTCTGACTTCAACTTTAGCCATTGGTTCTTGTTCTGCCATTAGCTGCTATATTAACAGTCCTTGGGAACCGAACAGGATAGTTTCTCCCTGTGAAGGTACTAAAACACCAGGATAAAAATCACCCTTTAAACAAGACCACAAGCATCAGTGTGAATGAGGAACTCAGGAGTTTCTCTCTTACCATCATGGCCAGAGTTGAGGAGATGCTCTCCCAGGTCGCACCCGAACACCCTCTCTTTCAGGATCCCGCGTTGCTTCAGTTTCTGTTTCGTTGGGCGCGACTTCATGAATGTTCTCAGGAAAGTGATGAGCTTGCCGTGTTTTTTTGACACTGCACAATAAAACAAACCAACCCCCACGTTTAGGTTCAAGTAACCAGGCAAGACAACACCTAATACATCCTACTGAGAGCATGAATCTCAGAGTAACATCAATGCTGATTATTCACACAAGCCTATGCGCTCAATTCCAAAGTTAAAACAAGGCTCTGATTTTTATTTTGGCCAGTACAGGAATAAAAGGCCGACTTCGGAAGCGCTGAGCACTTCAGTTACAGCTGAAGATTGGACCCTAAGTATTATTTGTAAACTAAATTTTATCCAGCTCCTTGGGCGGTAGGTGAATTTCATGGAAGAGAAAACTGAAGAACCAGAGTTCAAGTGATTTGCCCTCCAAGGCCACAAAGTTGAGTCTGTGGCAGAGACAAGAACAGAACCTAAGAGTATTGATTCTCAACGTCCTGCTGAATTCTTCTACATATGCTGCTTCTCTTGAGCTTTGTATCAAGTTGGGGAAAATAAGGTCAGTTTGTTAAGACCTTCCAATTCCACTAAGAAGTGAAATCTGCAATCAATGCCATGAAGATTATAACGGGTTTACTGCCTTCTAAGGGTGGAGAGAAGCGGGAGCTACACAATAGCCTGCGGTCAATGGGAGGGCAGATCTGGCATTCATTTGAGTCAGGAAGCAAGACAATGGTCTGTAATGACAGACTCTCTTCCCGGGGTTCCCTCCGAAAGCAATGAGGTAGCACAAAAGAACTCTCCTGGCTTTCCTGACGAAAGTACCTTTATGGACATGATTTAACAGCAATTTAGCTTGAACCAGAGGAGTTCTATTTAAAAAAATCATGAGGCATAAAAGGACTTGCTTTTGTCATTGAGCCTTACAGTTTCAGGAAGTTGTAAAGGTCCCTGCAGCACTGTGCTGCAATGTTAGCAATTAGCCTCCTACCATTCCTGTGACTCAATGAGGCAGCCAGACCTATATTTTACCTGCATTAAAACAGTTACTACAGTCATAAAAATTCAGCAGAGTAACGTCATCTTGAACAAAGCAAGGGAACACGAGCCTCCGTTTCTGCTTGCTCAGAATGACAAAGGTGCTTTTCTTCGCACTGCCATTACTGCTGTGTGATATCGCACTCAAGCTTGAAATTTCTTGCACCACTTTGGACTTGAGACTTCCCAGAACAGAGGGATGTGCTTCACCTGGGCAGGTGGGTTCTTTTACACTCACTTCCAACTAGCTGCCTTGAAAATTCTCATTGCAGAACGAAAGAACCCCTGGCACAGGGCATTACATTTTAACCACTTTGAACAGCTGCATATTTTCCCTTTATTTCAATGAATACTGAAGTATTCTCTCTACTCTTCAATGGAAATATTTTTTTTAAGGGTTGGGGTTAGGGCTTTGCATCAGGCCTCTTTTCCTCTAAGCTAGACTCATTCAATACAAAATTCAGCCTTTTTATTATCAAGCATCAACTTGGGGGGAAAAAAATCACATTTCTGTCTGAAATTCTTTTCGGCTTTGTAATGGTTAAAATTACACCCATGATTAAGAAATATATAAAGATATCAGGGAAAAATATATTTTTCTCTGTGTCTTTTTCCCAGTTTATTACTTAGCTCAGATTTTAAGATATTTAGGCACTGCTGCACTCAGCATTGCAACATCTAGCTGATTTAGGGCCTAAATATCATTTTCTAGAAGGATTTAGGTACTTAGGAGACCAAAGCAGATGGGAAGTTGATGGATTTAGACTCCTAGTGACTAAATCATTTTTGAAAATGGTATTTGCTGTCCTAAATCATCACTGCAATGCTGAATATAACACCTGAATACCTTCAAAATCTGGGCCCAAATGCATAGACACATTTCATGTCAGTTTCACATGTTTCATCTGTATAGTAAGCCAGACTCAGCATAGGTGCAGGAATCCCCACTAGCGATAGCGTAACAGACTCGGCGCCTGGTCAATGATTTATTCCTTTTGTTTATGTCAGTTTCTCCACTCACCAACAGGGAGAAAAACCAGTTGGAAAATGTGATTGTAAACCACAAAAACTGGTTAGGGGACTCAGAGGCACAAATAAAACCTGAAGCTATTTTAACTTAATTGTAAAAACTAGTTAGACTTAAAGCTGGGCCTGCATATGGAGCAGCTCTTTAAACACTCTGCAGCTTTGTATCCAAATGATCTAACTTTTTACAGCAGGATTATAAGAAACCAAAGTCACAGTGGGTCCCAAAGTACATCAAGCTTTTGCCATTACTAGCCTGGCAGGCTGCTGATGCAATGCTGTTTCCTGGCTGGGAGACTGTAAACACTGCCCTTAGCTTTGGGTGCCTACTATACTAGCAAAGCAGCAACAGAAGTAAAGGAGGCAGGCAGTTTTCTTTCCTGTCTTTCTCTATAAAACCTTGCAAACCTTTTAGGATGGATGAACCCAGTTACCTGTCAGAGTGTTTATACAGCTCATGTGTCACACGTACATTACACAATAGTACAGTTAATTAAGGCAGGTGTTATGTAAGGATATCACGTTATCAATAAAACTCTACCTATGGCATAAGGGGATCCAATAGAAGTAATTCTACTCTCCACTCTGACTCCAGAGAATGCCCACTCATCCTCATCACACCTGATCTTTCCTGTGTTCTCAGTCTTTGAACCGGGAAAAAGGGGTAGAGCAGAAGTTAGGGAGCCCTTGAACCTCTGGCTCCTGGGTGAGTGCTGCATTCTGTGAAACTCTGGGTGCTCACATGCAAAGATCAGCAAGCGGTTATGGAAGGAATGCTGTCTACTCCCTCTCTAGCTTCACTCCCTCTCTACTGGAGACTTGAGGGTATACACGCACCTGGGAAGGGGCAATAGAGCAATAAAAACAGCAACGTGGTCATGACAGGACAGGGGGTAGGTTGGGCTAGTCACCCAAGGACAAACCTGCCTCACCCCATGGTACATACTAAGGTGGCCAGGCCAAGCCACACCTGAGCCCCACGGCAACACTGCCTATTTTAATCACATTAGCTTGAGCAGAGCTAGTGCGTGTCTGTCTACCTGCGCTGGGAAGCACGTGCCTTTGGATGTTATGCCAGCTACAGTCATGAACTCTCAAAGATGCACTATACACATGCAAGGTGCATTAAGTTTAGTTTCCCTGGACTTTAAAGGCAATGGCAGCAAACTAGTAGATCTGAATATGCAGCTTCTTAAATCTCCAACTAGCAGCTTCACCTTCCACTGTTAAAAATGAATTATTTAACAGTGACCTGAAGCACCAAGAGTGCCTTATACTGTGATTTTGGTTCCACGCCGGTTTATTTTTTAATTTAAGGAAAAAATTAGACATACCCTGCTATCATACAAGCCCAGGATCAGGATAGATTTGTATTCAGTCCATTTCGTTACCAACCCCAGAGTATCTGAGCCTCTCTGTGACTTTACGGAGCAGCATCAGTATGCTAGGCATTGTGCAGCAGCGAGAGAGAGTGACATGGGTCCCAACCCTCATGGGAGCAGGTGATAAACCTTTTGGGCCATATGTCTATTTCTCACTCAGCTTCACAGATGGTGTAACCTGCAGGGTGAGTGTTTGAAAAGTTCTGGCCTGACTCTGCTCCCACTGCAGTTAGCCCCACTGACTGCAATTGGAGCTGACGCAGTACAATGTCGAGTGCTTCAGAAGGTCCCACATGCAAATTGCAGCCACCAAAAGGAGCTATATTTCTTGGTCTTATAGCGGGTTGGTTGAATCACAGCAGTGTAAACTGAGATGTAGGCAAAGGCTTGGTCTACATCTCTAAACTGATCAATTTAGCTAGATTGATTTTCTCCAGGCTGAGAAAAATGTCAAACCCTGAGCACTGTAGCTAGGTCACCTAGCCCCCTGTGTAAACATGGCTAGGTCAATGGAAAAAAAAAGTTTCCGTCAACCTAGCTACCAACTCTCAGAAAGCTAGATTCCAACCGTTTACCACCACAGAGGCAAACTGCAGTGCAGTAGCTTAGGGTTAGTATAGTATAGTATAGTATAGTATAGGCTGGCTTTAGTATAGACATACCCCTTAGAATCACAGGCACTAACACCTATTGACTGTCAACAGAACTTGGGTGCCTAATTCCCTGAGGCCCCTATGAAAATCCTAGCTATAATTAATAAATATAGGAAACTCTTCTAAAAACTTTTGCTACAGTATGGCAAATGTAAAAAAATATTGTAAATATTTTTATTTGAATCATTTCACAAACTGGGTATATAACTGTGAATGTATAGCCCATCCTGGTGTTCTGGGTGAATAACAAAACAATCAAATAATGTATTTGAGAAATTATATACAACTCCATCATCTCTACAGATTACCTTGGTCACTGGGAAAGGTGACAGCACTTAGCAGGTGACTGTTAGCAGAGGTTTCACCACAGTCATTAAAATGTTCTAAGTGTACCGTATATATTTATACGGTTTAAGGAAATATGTCATGTTCGGTATTTAAAGTGTTACAGGCTTAAAACAAAAGCAAAAAAGTAGATTGGGTTTCTTAATCAAAATAAATGTCAGGTGATTTTAAGCCACTCAGTCCATGTAGGCTAAAATAATTGCTTGTTTTCTGCCCCATTAAAGAGACATAAATATGTTCCCACATTACACCTGTTTGGCAATCCAAGGCGCTGCCTGTCCAATGCCTGAAGAAGTTAGATACCCAGATATTCAATTATCAACAGCCTGTTGATACTTTTACATGGCTCTTTTCTGCCCTTCAGTTAAACACAATTTCCTCTGCTGATCTCATTTGAATTGCCACCTATTATAGACAGGAATGTGTCTTGGATTAAAACGACTTGATACGTTTTACATATACAGGATGACTCCTGATCAGAGAAATCAACTTCCTCTGGACAAAAGTTATGAAAAAAAAACCCAAGCAGCCATGTGATTAGAACACAGGGTTTATACCAAATATAATCCCAACCTTCCCTCAAACTTCCGGTATTGCCTTGGGTCAGTAACTTATACCTCAGTTTCCCCATTTTAAAATGAGGATATTAATACTTGTTGTACCTCTCACAGAAGTTATGAAAAATAAATTACTACATGTAAGGTGCTCAGATAACCCACTAGTATCATTTGTCCAATTTATATGCAGCTTGTATAGCTGGGAAGATACTTACACCTGGATCACAAGCTGACAAGCAGAGATAAGGACAATTCTAGATAGTTTGACATATCACTTCAACTCAGAGCTAATCACCATTAAAGAAATCATCTGCCAGCAGATTGGTGCTCTCCTGGAAGAGATAGGGCAAGCCTTTCCTCTGACTGGCAGGTCCGGCTCTGAATCCTGGCCAGCAGAAACAGAGATAAATCCATTGCTTGAAATGGAAAAACTGAGAAGAAGAAACTTAAGACCTGGCCAACATTTAAAAGTTTCAGTTACAAATCATCCATCCCGTCATCCAGTCCAAGCGTCTGGCAGTCAGAAGCTTTGGGACACCTAGAGCATGAGATTACGTCCCTGACCATTCTGGCTATTAGCCATTGATGGACCTATCATTCATGAACTATCTAATACTTTTTTGAACCCACTTATACTTTGGCTTTCACAACATCCCCTGCACTGAGCTCCATAAATGACTGTGCATTGTGTGAAGAAGTACTTCCTTTTGTTCGTTTAAACCTGCTGCATATTAATTCATTGGGTGATCTGATCTCTGGTTCTGTGTTATATAAAGGAGTAAATGAAAGAACTATCCATAGTAACTCCAAGATCTGTTTTCTTGAGTGGCACCAGCTAATTTACACCTCCATCGTTTTTTATGTATAGTTGGGATTATGTGTGCCAATGTTCATTGCTATGCAGTTATCAACACTGAATTTCATCTGCCATTTTGTTGCCCAGTCACCCAGTTTTGTGAGATCCCTCTGTAACTC
The DNA here is from genome assembly GCF_009764565.3 of Dermochelys coriacea. Classification (NCBI taxonomy): domain Eukaryota; kingdom Metazoa; phylum Chordata; order Testudines; family Dermochelyidae; genus Dermochelys; species Dermochelys coriacea. Next base: position 5,450,680 of record NC_050089.1, read on the forward strand.
TTCGCAGTCAGCCGTGGATGTACTGTTTTGAATAACTTGTATCATTTGCAAACTTTGCCACCTCACTGTGTACCCCCTTTTCCAGAGTCATTTATAATATGTTTCAACAGAACTGATCCCAATACAGATCCATGGGAGACTCCACTACTTACTCTCTCCACTCTGAAAACTGGCCATTTATTCCTTCCCTTTGTTTCCTATCTTTTAACCAGTTACTGATCCAGAATGGGGATATTCCCTCTTAACCCATGACTGCTTACTTTGTTAAGAGCCTTTGGTGTGGGACCTTGTCAAAGGTTTTCAGGAAAAAGTCCAAGCACTCTGTATCAACTGGATCCCCTTGCCACATGCTTGCTGACACCTTCAAAGAATCTGAATAGAGTGGGGAAGGCACGATTATATCGACAGTACATTAAACCCATCTGAGGTATGGTACATTAAAAATGGTGGTGATATTGGGGTTATAGCTCCAATTGGATACCTTACGTTCTTATGTTAATTATTACAAATGGCCAGAGGAGGAGAGGAAGAGATAGTGGAGCGGTAATGCCGCTGTTGGTGGTCCCCCACACAATTTTAGCCCAGTGGTTAGGAGACTCACCTGGGATATGGGAGACCCAGATTCAAATCTCTGCTCTGAAACAGACATGAATGGACTTTCTCAACTCACCAAAAATTATGAAAATGTTATAGTTTGTGCAACCTGAATTGATTTTTTCTTCAATTTTTCAGAACCGCAACTGAACCAAAATATCAATTATTTGCCTAGCTCTAGTTTGGAGCATGAAAAAAAAAAAAAAGGTGACCCCCCCCCAACAAAATTAGCTATGCTAGCAAAAGCCGTAGAGTAGATGCAATTATACAGGCCAAAAACTGCTTTTGATGCTATAACTTATTTTATTCAGGGAACTGGTATAAGCTACACAGGTTTTGCCAGCATAAGCTATGCGAGGATGGTTTGTTGGTACATCAATTCACCAGACACACAAATTGACCGTACACAAATGTGGTGACGGTAAGATTATAAAGCCAGTGCTCACATTTTCACTGTCTAACTGCAATCCAATTACATTTAGCAAGAATAAGTTCAAGAATGCAAATATCTGTCTTAATATTTATCACTAATAAGTATGTGTATAATTATTTTGTTTTAAATCTATCCCTAGACAGACTGTTCTTCCCGAGACTCCTGATGGCAGTGTGATCTCTAATACAGGATTAGTAAACTTTAACTCAAAGAGAAAATCGGACAGCATATCTGCTGACCCACATTTTCAGCATTTGGCAGTGCGTTACTTTCTCCTATTAAGAGTGATTTTATACACTACAGAACACAGCTGTCCCCTGCTGCGAGGAGAATGTTGTGTTAAGGTCAAAAACTAGAACATAGATAGCTGCATGATTTAAAATATATAAATCTACAAACTCCAGTGGCAAAAAATCAAAAAAGGAAGGGAATGCAGAAGACGCCTTAAAAAAGCACATTCAGGTCCACCTAGATATCACATACCAAGGAGAAAATCCATTCTCTGGAAGATGATAGTTTACAGTAAGTCAGGCTAGAGGGATATTCGTCAGGGCTACTGGCCCCAAAATAAGACTGAGTCTACTCTAAAACTAGACTTTAGAGTGGAGAGAGGAGAAGTAGCACCACGCTCTTGTGGCTAAAGAACAGGAAGTCAGGAGCTGTGAGTTCTATTCCTAGCTCTTCTATTCCAAGACTCATTGTGTTCCTGCAAACACTTATGCTGTGCTTAGCCTTACATGCTGAGTAGTCCCATTTACTTCAGTTGACTCCAAAGACTCCCACTGACTTCAATGATTTTTAGTTAGGCCCCATGAGACACTGGGTAAATTACTCAACCCTGCTTTGTGCATCAGTTTCTCCATCTGTAAAATGGAGATAAGACTGCTTTCCCTTAAGACTTATTAAAAATAACTTTTATAGAACCAAACATTTACACTTACCATTGAGCACAGTGCTTACTACTCTGAGTAGTGCCATGGACTTCAAGTTGAAGCTAATACAATACAAATAAATGCAACGGCACTAATCACCGTTAGTGAGCACTGTGCTTGGTCCTAAGCATTTGCAGGATCGCTTCCCTATATATTCTTCGAATGCCATAGATGCAGGAACCTACAAAAATAATTCTCCATCGCCAATTATAAAATCTTCACCAATTTCACTTATTGCTCAGTAAAAACACATTGTGTATTGCTTGCTGCTGCAGCACTTCTCCAGGGCTGGGCCAACACTTGTTAAGGCAGGACCTTGTGGTGGAAGAAGTTGCTACGTATCTTAAAGATTGTTCATTTCAGGGTCATTAAACAAAATAATCAACATCAATCATTGTGGTGAAAGAGATGAAAAAAATCAGTAGGGAATAATATTTTCCAAGCTGCGAAGTGGGCACTGTGAACAGAAGAGTAGATGAGGTCATTACAAATGATAAATGGCATGACTGCTCTTATTTATAAGTAGCTGTTAGACTTCTCCTTCGAGTGCGGAGTCTATGTGCAATTACTTCAGCAAAACTACAGCTCTCCTTGGCCATATCCTTATCTCCTCGGCCTTTGGCTGGGATGTAAGTGTCAGGGTATTATTTGGGGATGAAGCTCCAGCTTGAGCACAGAAAATCCTCTCCATGGCCATTAACTCCTCACTCAGTCGACACTAGACTTTTCAGAGAACATGAGCAAGTTCCCCAATATTTAGGTCACATTGTTCCCCTATCAGAGCCAAAACCGTGAATCAGCAAACTAATGTTATATCTGTCCAGCATCAGTTACCTCTCTCAGCATCTTTCTTTTGATATATGCTAACATACACAGATACAGATACATCCGATGAAGTGAGCTGTAGCTCACAAAAGCTTATGCTCAAATAAATTTGTTAGTCTCTAAGGTGCCACAAGTCCTCCTTTTCTTTTTGCGGATACAGACTAACACGGCCGCTACTCTGAAACCAGACACATATAGACATACATACATTTAAGCATGCACGCACGCTTCATTTCATAGGGACTGAGCATCCATATTCCCACTGACTTTCTGCAGAAGCTCAGCAGCACCTCTGGAAATCAGGCCCATATTATTAACTTAACCCAAGAGTGCTGTTGAAACTGACAGATCTATTACACTGGCAAGGATGCTGGGTTTGGATGCTTCCTATTTACTTTGTATATAGAGATGCTGCAGAACTGGTTGAGGATTTGTAACAGGATGGGAAGTATCGTCAAGGTTAGTGAGTCAGAAAACTAGGTCTCCTACATAGGGCAATTTGTACTTGGAAGAGGAAACTGCTATATCTCACGTGCCAGAGACATGTCTGATCTTCCTGGTTAGGGATTCTAAACTAAGGTCCAATGTAAGAGAAGAAGGCGGGTGTAGGGGTAGCTTAAAATGTGCCCCTTCCAACAGAAGTGTGGGCAGAAAAGGTTAGGGCATTACATCCTACTCTACTTTTATATTTATATATCCTGAATATAACTGGTGCTGACAAACAGGGCCCTGTTTACTTTTATGGCAGCATCATGGGGCTTTACCTAGCTAGGACACAGTCCCTACCTTGAAGGACTTGCAATCAAAGTCAGGCAAATAAATGGGGCAGCAGTTCAAATGCAAGAAGGCATCAGTGGGAAGACCAGCACAGGAAAGCTTTGCCAGAGGAGAATGATTTAAAGAGAGGGTATGGAAGGCATTTAACACACAGTGGCGGCTAGGAATGGTTTGGAAGACAGCAAAAGACAAAGGAGGGATGAAGACAAAAGGACTAGAGAAAGGAGACAGCAGAGCAGGTGATTTCTGCAGATGTCTAATTTCTGCCTCTCCCAGTCCTGCTGCACTTTATTAAATTCCTTCTCATCGTAGTGGAGTTTAATTCAGTCCTTTTGCTTTTTTCTGTTAGTTTGGAGACTAGTGATCCATCTGAAAGCGTTCTGAGCCTCTGATAAATGTATGATTAGCACAGCTGAATGCCTGATCCATCCATCAGGGAGACAGTGTTGGTCTATCCCTAGTGTTCACCTTGGGAGAGCATCAATGTTTGATTTAACATGGCCTGGCATGCGCTATATCAATACATAAACCCTTCAGATAGATGTGTGCTCAAGTCTTGGTTTAATGATGAAGTTATTTGCATTGAAGAGGCCCAGTAGAGTAACTAGTGCCTAATCAATATTCAGATCACAAACTATTGGGGAGATATTATGAAGGCATATATTGGGACAACACTAAATATGCTCCACTGAGCCTCGTCACCACTACTATTGTTCGGTAAATCTCCCACCAAAACACCTCCAATGGTGGAAGAGCTAACGTCAACCGGGTACTGCAGTTTTAAACATTGTGTCTTCTATGTCTGTTCATAGATATTAAGGCCGGAAGGGACAATTAGATTATCTAGTCTAGACATTCTCAAACTGGAGGGTGGGCCACCTGGGGAGCGGGGGAGGGGGCATGAGAAGCTTTGGGGGAGGGGGAACTGCACACATTTTACAACACTGCAACATATAACTAGCAATGCTGATTCCGCTAGACATATCAGGTCCTCAGATAACACTGTGAATTTTGACATATTTCTGTTAAGCTTGGATAGCATTATACAAAATCACTGCCATCTGTGCATTAATCCGTTTGCTACAATGTGTTGTACACGTTTAATTGTAAGCATCGAACAAAATTGCAGTTTCGCTTTTGCTCTTATTACAATGGATCATTGCCTCTGTTTGAATCAATGCCTTATTGTTTTTAATATTTAGTGAGAGTTGCGTGTTCATTTTTTTTTTTAAATGGTATATGTACGTGTGTGGTGGCGGGGAGAGGAGAGCCCTTAAACTACTACAGACACAAAGAAAGGGGGAGCGATCAAATACGTTTGAGAACCACTGATCTGGTCTGATCTTCTGTATAACATAGGCCATAGCATCTAATCTACTCACCCCATATCGAGTCAAACAACATGTATCTGACTAAAGCACATTTTGTCTTCATTTGAAGACTTCAAGAGCAGGTCCACATGATACAGTAGTACAAACGGCTGAGCCATGTCCACCACTGTTGCATCTATTGTGGCTGCTACCGGTGGAATTTCACAAATGGTAATGCAACAGAGGGAGATTTACCAACAAAAATCCACTAGTGTAGACACAGCCATCCTGGACTGGCACAGAAGCACTGCTCAGGACCTCTAGGTGCGAGATTCACATTCAATTCCCAGTCCAGAGCTTTCACTACCCAGTCTAATGAGGACGGTGGGTCTGATTCTGATTTCAGTTAAACGAGCATAAATCTGGAGTGATTCCAGTCAAAGGTGCTCTTGCTTTACACTGTAACCCATTCAGATCTTGGTAGTGGGAGGAGAGGAGAACAGTTAGCTGGATCGCCAGCAAAGCTGATTAAAAAGGCTTTTGACAGGCTTTTGCGGGAGCCCAATCCTGAACTGGAGGGATGATTGGGGAGGAACCTCCACGACTCCAGCAGGATGGACTGTGTGTGACCCACCTGGAAGGGGGAGGAGTATGATGTCAGAACCCAGTATGTGCGTTTTCAAAAGACACAGCATAGCTGTCACGAGAGATTTTTTTGGTGACTCTGTGGAATGGTGCGATACTGTTAATGACACTGTGCCTTCCCTCAGAGCTTAACATGGGTCTCCTGCCCTCTCCACCAGGCGTCACACCTCCATTATTATCAGCCAGAGAGTGGCTATTTCCCTGGTCTGAGGCCCCGGGGTAAGCAGCCTTGGAATTGGAGACACTGCAGTCAAGGGCCTGTCGTTTTTTCCATTCTCTACCAGCATTCTTTAAGGTGACTGTAAATAAGACAATCACTTTACTCAAGTCCGGCATATCTGACTTAAGAGACCCTGAGCTCCCATTAACTTCAACAGGGAGGGCTTGAGCTTGCATGGCTAGACTGAGCCTCCAACAGTGTTGCTGTCTACACCACTGTTTTTAGTGAGCTAATGCAAACCTGCTAGCAGAAGGCTGGCTCCCAGCTGCAGTGTAGACACAAAGGCACCTTACACCACACTGGCAGAGTGAAGTGGTCTTAAAGCTGATGCAAATTCCACCTGTGCTCACTTTACAGCCCTTTTACACTGCCAGGGTGGTATAAAAGGGCCTTAGAGTACATGAGAATCAGGCCCAATATGTCTGTGACTGGCAACAAGTTTAATTTGATTTATAAATCCTAGGAATGCATTGCATTGTACAGTTGTTTCACATGGTTTCTGCTTTCCTTTATCTTACTAATACCCTGGTTTAATTTCAAAAGGGACTGTTCTTACCACTGAATGCATCCGATGAAGTGAGCTGTAGCTCACGAAAGCTTATGCTCAAATAAATTTGTTAGTCTCTAAGGTGCCACAAGTCCTCCTTTTGTTTTTGTTCTTACTATGTTTGTCTTGTGCCTATAACAATGGAGCCCTGACTTAACTGGGGGCACTGCAGTCAGAAATCACAACCTCTTGCAGGCTATTTAGTCCTTAAAATGGACTAGAGCCGGGTGCCCAAACTATGGCCCACGAGAGCATTTTATAAGGCCCCGGGGTCTGCTTCAACACAACATACTAACAGCCGACTCACTAGCGTTTTGTTGTCATGCTTATATTTTAGTTTAGTTATGTGTTCTTTACTGTTTTTTTCTGATGCACATTCTATGCACTGATCTCTTTATTTATTTTTAAATAGACAATGCTGTACATCACAACCTATCTAAATACATACAGAACAGAATCAGTTTTGGCCCTCACATGGGGTGGCCCTCTTCTATAATAAGGTTGGGCACCACTGGCCTAGAGCCTCATTGAGGTATCGTGAATAAATAAAAACAGACAAGCAACTGCCTGCTATGCATACACTAACTGCTTTCAATGAGGATTTTATTTTTAGACAGTACATTCACTGCCCACCAGCTGCAGCACACAGTGGACTAGTATTTTTAAACATGCAAGCCCCTATAGGAACAGTAGTATCAGTGATCTATAGCAGTGGCTCTCAACCTTTCCAGTCTACTGTACCCCTTTCAGGAGTCTGGTTTGTCTTTTGTACCCCCAAGTCTCACCTCACTTAGAAAGTACTTGCTAACAAAACCAGACATAAAACTACAAAAAAGCGTCCCAGCACAGTAGTACTGCAAAATTGCTGACTTTCTCATTTTTACCATCTAACTATAAAATAAATCAATTGGAATATAAATATTATACTTACATTTCAGTGTATAGTAGATACCGCAGTCTAAACAATTCATTGTCTGTATGACATTTTAGTTTATACTGACTTCGCTAGTGCTTTTTATATAGGCTGATGTAAAACTAGGCAAATACATAGACAAGTTGATGTACCCCCTGGAAGATCTCTGTGTCCCCCATTGATACGTGAACCCCTGGTTGAAAACCACTAATCTGTAGGCTGAAGGACAGGCAATCCCTAAGGCGATTTGCCTGCCTCAAGTTGCAATTAAAAGGAGAAGAAAAAAAGATGAAACTGATATGCAGAACCTATAGAAATTCAAATTTTATATACTCCCATTTGTCCTATGGCTTTTTTGCATCCAGGTGTAGCTGCACATTTGCTAGGAGCAGGAAGGGCTTAACTCAGACAGCTGCAATCCAAACAATATGCACAAGGAGGAAAATTGAGGATGGCGTGGGAGTTTACGCGTTCTGAAATTCCTTCTCTTCTAGGGTTTTAGTGAGTACTTTCATGGGTGTCGGAAATGTGGTTCCTGAATTCAGGACTGCTCTAGTGGTTTGCAATGCATTCATGACCCTAACTCTGTGTATAATAAAATTCTGTTTACTATTAGGGACCCAGTAAAGATAAATGATTAAAATGGACCCAGGAACAGATATGTGCAGAAGAGAAAATAGAGTTACAACAATTAACAGAAGCTGTGTGTATATGCATACACATGTGCTTTAATAAAATATTTTGTTGGCATGACAAGTGAACTCCAGAGCCAAGCAATCTGCCCAAGGGCATGGATCCCAGGGGGAGCTTATTTCTCTTAAAACAAAAACAAGTTTGTCGAGATACAGCAGTTACGGTCCCAGACAACCAAATTCCACTGCCTATTCCTGAGTAAAAGGTATTTTTCATCTAGAATAGGAAGGCAAAGAGATAGTCAGGTAAGATACGGCTGCTGCAGCTGAAATAAGGCACCTGGGCTCCTCTAGTTCCTGAATCCTGGATGACCAATTCCTACCATACATAATGACAGGTTTCAGAGTAGCAGTCGTGTTAGTCTGTATCTGCAAAAAGAAAAGGAGGACTTGTGGCACCTTAGAGACTAACAAATTTATTTGAGCATAAGCTTTCGTGAGCTACAGCTCACTTCATCGGATGCATTCAAACAGTGCGCTGCTAGATAGTAAATATTAATACTACCAACACTAACAGTAATTAAACAACAAGCAAGCTTCTAAGCAACAAGTAGTGAAGAGAACCAAAAAACCCTGCAAGTCCTAGACACGAGAGACACCAGAGCAAGGCAAAAAGCACCTCTTACCTTGTCCTTGCTGCAGGCCAGAAAATCAGTAACCCAGCAGTGGCAGGCTAACTCCACAAAACTCATTAACAAAGCAATGGAGTTTCTTAATCAGCTCAGCTCTCTAGTCCAAGGATTAGATCCAGACAGAGTAAAAGGTCATTTTCCACTGCACAATGCTTCCAGTTCAAATATCCACCACACTTGTATGCCCTCGCAGCTCAACCTTCCCACCTCTCTGCTCCCAGTCCCAGCTCAGCTTCTCATGCTGTGGCTTTTGTCTCCTGATCAGCAAAACCTCTGAGGCTCACACACACTGTCTCAGGCAGTACATGCTGTGATTTATGATTGAAACTCCACAAGAGGCCCCTCCCAAAGCTCACACTTGCAAAACAAGCTACACTAGTCTAGCTCCACCCTTTTACTCAGGTGACTGCTTATTACACAGACAACAGCCCCAAATGGCTGAATTTCTAGTTTACCTCCTCCTGGATCTGGGTTCGCTTCACTTGCAGCTTTTTGTTTATTCCAGCAAGCCCAGGTTTGTAAGGCACAAGGAGTGGCCTGTTGACAGGACAATACCTTGGGCTCCAGAGATAAGAAAAATGATTTAATCAACAGAAAGGGAGGGCAATAAAAAGCTGACTCATGCATTCACACAGAGGAATTCTAGTCCTGCAGGGTGTAATAGTAAGAGTCTCACTCCATGTGGTCTTGGGTGGAAAATCTAATCTAAATAAACCATTCTCCTTTCCTCCCTAAACTGTAAATTGCTGAGGGCAGGGATTTCATCCTTTATTGGTCGCTGAAGTGTTAGGCATACCTATGGTGCTGTATAAATAAATAAGTAATAATAATATGAGTCAGGAAAAAAATCTCCCTTGTTCCTTTCTCACTTGTGGGCATGTGTACACACACACACACTCTTACACTTCCTGAATGTCAGTCTCTCTCTCTCTCACACACACACACACACACTTACTTCCTGAATGGATGAGTCATTACACAAAGTAAAACTATTTCCCCATGGTATTTCTCCCCCCCCCCCCTTCCTTTGATATTCTTGTTAACTGCTGGAATTAGCCTACCTTGCTTGTCACCATGAAAGGTTTTCCTCTCCCTCCCCCCCCCCCCCCCCCCCCCCCCCCCCCCCCGCTGCTGGTGATGGCTTATCTTAAGTGATCACTCTCCTTACAGTGTGTATGATAAACCCATTGTTTCATGTTCTCTGTGTGTGTGTATATAAATCTCTCCTCTGCTTTTTCCACCAAATGCATCCAATGAAGTGAGCTGTAGCTCACGAAAGCTTATGCTCTAATAAATTTGTTAGTCTCTAAGGTGCCACGGGTACTCCTTTTCTTTTTACTTTAACCAGGTAATTAATCAAATTAAACAGATTTAAGCAAGTTTAAGCGAGTCTACATTAGGTGATTGCACAAGTGTAACTACATTGATTTTAAATCAGTTTACGGTTACATTGGTGCAACTTTTCTAGACAAGCCCTATGGATGATCTGGTTTTGTTAATCCAATTAGCAGAGAACTCAAGGTTTCTGTTCTGCAGTTAGTCAGCTGTTTGGATCCACTTGGCAGAAGAGAAAACAAATAAGGCCAATTCTCTTTGACATCAATACCACTTTTTTTAACCCACTGAAGAGCATTTAGGTAACAGGTTAAAACCCTAGCTGGTTGGAAAATGTACATAAAATACTCAAAAAAAAATTTCCTCATATTTCCCTCACCACCATTTTCTGACACGCTAGAAGTAAACTTGCCTGCCTGCCTAACTCAGCTCTGAAGCAGCCTGCAGGAAGGTGGGAAGAAAACGGCAGCTGCCTCTTCTTCTCTAGGGCAGATTCTCTGAATGAGGCCTGATCAGCACTAGGATTTTATATGACAATAGGTATGTCTCTCGGGGTATGAAAAACCCACACCCTTGGCAGACAGATATACCAGCCTAATGCCCAGTGTAGACAGTGCGAGGTCAAGGGAAGAATTACCTAGCTACTGCCTCTTGGGGAGGTGAATTACCTTCACCGACAGGAGAACCCCTCCTGTTGGTGTAGGTAATGTCTACATTGAAGTTACAGAGGCATAGCTGCAACGGTACAGCTGTGTCACTGTATGTAGATAAACCCTGAGCTTCTGCAGGTTCTTTCCAAAGGTTTGATTGACTGACTAAAAGCACTGCTGATTTACACCAGCCATGATGAACATATGGTCTGTAGCCTCCTGTTTAACTCGGCACTCTCAAAGATTTCAGTAAACAGCTTGGTCAATGTCACTACCACATTCACTGATCCTCAGTTCCAAAATGGCAAGATACGGGACTATGAAAACATCATAAACTAAAACAGAACATGAAAGTCATAGAATCCATGGCTCCTCGGACTAAAACTAAGTCACAGCAACAGGTGACTATAACATTACCTAACTCACTGGCTGTTGACCCTCGAAAACCTGAGATCCACACTCTATAAGGACTTCTTTTTATCAGTTTTCATTAGCATGCACACGTGAGCACTTTTGCTGTATGGGTGCTAGAAGGCACGTCAGCATAATAGTAAATTCCGTATATTTTCAGCACATGCTTTAATGAAAAGCTATTACAAAATCATAGAAACATAGGGTTCGAAAGGACCTCGAGAGATCCTAGACCATCCCTGACAGGTGTTTGTCTAAGCTGTTTTAAAAACCTCCCATGATGGGGATTCCACAACCTCCCTTTGAATCCTATTCCAGAGCTTAACTATTGTTACAGTTAGAAATATTTTCCTAATATCTAACCTTGCTGCAGATTAAGCCCATTACTTCTTATACTACCTTAAGTGGAGAACAACTGATCCTCTGTATAACAGTCCTTATCATATTTGAAGACTATCATTACCATAGAATATCAGGGTTGGAAGGGACCTCAGGTCGTCTAGTCCAACCCTCTGCTCAAAGCAGGACCAATCCCCAATTTTTGGCCCAGATCCCTAAATGGCCCCCTCAGGGATTGAACTCAAAATCCTGGGTTTAGCAGGCCAATGCTCAAACCACTGAGCTATCCCTCCCCCAATCCCATTCCCCTTCCAGTCTTCTTTTCTCAAGACTAAACATGCCCAAGTTTTTTAACCTTTCCTCATAGATCAGGTTTCTTGAACCTTTTTCATGTTTGTTGCTCTAATTTGATGCACATTCTCTCCAATTTGATGCATTCTTCTTAAAGTGTAGCACCCAGAACTGCACACAGTACTCCAGCTGAGCCCTCACAAGTGCTGAGTACAGCAGGACAACTACCTCAGGTGTCTTTCAGATGACACTGCTGTTAATACACTCCAGGATGACATCAGCCTTTTTTGCAACTGAACCACGTTGACGATTCATTTTTAGGCTTGGAAGGATTAGATTTTTATGGGTAAACGTTGATTTCACTGTATGCAAACAAACTGACAAAGTAGTATTTCCACTGATAATAAGTGAAATTTACATATAGGCAAAGTAAGAAAAATTCCGCTTGAGAACTTACTTAAGTCTGATTTAAGACTAAAATTTTGACATATGATGTTGACAATTTGCATTTTAATGGTTTATAAAGTTTTAACTTTTTGATTCTCAACATCTGTTGTAATTAAATAATTATGGTCTGACACCCCCCATAATCTCCCACAACTGCGAAAATTTAAATCAAGTATCATAAAAAATGTTTTAAAATAAACATTGCTATCCATCAAAATGATAAAAAATTAAAAATCGAATAATGTCAAGCCTATTCAATTTGTGATCCACTATAACCCCCCAGCTTCTTTTCAGCAGTGTCTAGCAACCAGACGGTCATTCCCCATTTTGTAGTTGTGCAATTGATTTTTTCCTTCCTAACTGAAGTACTTTGCACTTGTCTTTATTGAATTTCATCTTGTAGATTTGAGACCCATTTCTCTTATTTGTCAAGGTAATTTTGAATTCTAATCCTTTCCTCCAAAGTGCTAGCAATTCATCCCACCTTGGTGTCATCTGCAAATTTTATAAGCACACTCTCCACTCTGTTATCCAAGCCATTAATGAAAACATTGAATAGTACCAGATCCAGGACCAATGTTGGCTTTGGTCAGATGTTTTCAGCTTTAACCCCAAACTGGAAACCCTACTTACTGTTCTTGGCAGCCTGTGAAGATTCTCCCAGGGCCACTAACGATTCTTTAGGGAAAACATGAGCCTCTACTTATTTGAAGAGAACAAAGATGTACCAGAGAAGCTGAGTAGCATTGGCAAACCGTAACAACCTGGTAAAAGGAGGCTCCTTTACCTCAAAAAGGAGTTTTAAAACATGGCTGCATCCAGGGCTAGATTAAAACATAGGCACATGCCTTGGGTCTCCAACCTTCTGGAGTCACAGGATGACATGAGAATTACAGCTTTCATTTTTTAAAAACAAAATGTTTCTAGCCCTTATGATCGTGGAGATAGCCTTGAAACTGTGATCTGAGCCCTGGTGTAGACAGCGCTATGTTGGTGGGAGAGCTTCTCCCACTGAAATAGCTACCGCCTCTCATGGAGGTAGAGTTATTAAGCTGACAGGAGAGCTCTCTCCCATTGGCTTAGAGTGTCTTCACTAGAAGCACTAAAGCGGCACAGCTGCACCACTGCAAGTTTATAGTGTAGACCTGCTGTGAGTTTGGAGACTGTCTGAAACAATGGCTCTGCGAAGTGTGAACTGCCCCTCGCATCTCAATGAGCTTTTAACTCTGATACCTGGCAGCAATGTGGGGTGGGCTGGGGGGGGAACATGAGTAAGATATCACCTCAGCAGAGGACTCAATGGATGGAAGTTCCTTGTTGCCATCGCCTCACCACTGTTCTGCTGGGGTGGTGGTGGTAGGGGCCTTCACACAAGTCATCTTCTGGGATGGGGACTGAGTTCTCCCTTCTCCAGAACAGACCCTAGCCCAGGAGTTCTCAAACTGGGAGTTGTGACCCCTCAGGAGGTCGCGAGGTTATTACATGGGGGGTTGTGAGCGGTCAGCCTCCATCCCCAAACCCCGCTTCGCCTCCAGCATTTATAATAGTGTTAAATATAAATAAGTGTTCTTAATTTATAAAGGCAAGTCACACTTTGAGGCTTGATGTGTGAAAGGGGTCACCAGTACAAAAGTTTGAGAACCACTGCCCTAGCCCATCTGAAGATCAGAGAATGGTGGTCTAGGTAGGGAGCAGGCTGCCCAAAAAAGAGTTATGGTTGGCCCCTGACACTGCAGACACAAGGCAGGGCAGAGCCACAGGGAGCCCCATTTGGTATGTGCCCAGGTCCCTGGATTTTCTTAATATGGCCCTGGTCACATCCACCCATCTCAGCTAACAAGTCAGACCCAAGAACTCTAAATTCTTCACACCACTGCTTTGGATGATTATAGTAACTCAGGACTCTGGAAAATTCAATCGAATTAGCTGAAGGTGTGAATTTAAAGTGGATTAGTTAAACTTCATTAAAACTCTGTGGACACTCACTCAGAGCTGGTCTATACAGGATACTCAGGCCTGGTCTACACTTAAGAATTTATACCAGCATAGCTATATTGGTCAGGGATGCAAAAAACCAAAACCAAAACAAAACCCCAATCACCCCACATCTCCTAGCGATACAGCTATGTCAAACCCCCCACCCCTCCAAAAAAAAACACCCAAGCTCCCAGTGTAGACACTGCTACTTGGACAGAAAAGTGCTTCTGCTGATGTAGCTAATGTTGTTTGGGGAGGTGGTATTCCTACAATGGCAGAGAAATTCCCGCTGTGGTATTAAAGTGGCCTTAATTCAGTTCCGAATTTTACTTTTGAATGAGAATAACCACATAGGGGTTTAATGTGATTTAACTATTCCACTTTAAATTTGCACTTCTAGTTAATTGGAATTAATTTCTCTGAGAGTTCCCTTGTAGACAAAGGAAGCAGCTTCTTTGAAGTGGAAGCTAAGAAATCTGAGTTCTATTTCCAGTTCCAGTTTCCCCATCTGTAAAATGGGGGCTAATATAAACGTTTGTGCTTTGAGATCTACAGGTGAAAACTGCTGTTTAAGTGCCAAGGCCATTATGTATTACAAGAATTCCAATGACAGGTTTCAGAGTAGCAGCCGTGTTAGTCTGTATTCACAAAAAGAAAAGGAGTACTTGTGGCACCTTAGAGACTAACAAATTTATTAGAGCATAAGCTTTCTGTAGCTCACGAAAGCTTATGCTCTAATAAATTTGTTAGTCTCTAAGGTGCCACAAGTACTCCTTTTCTTTTTAAGAATTCCAATGAAGTCAATGGGACTACCCACCGTGTGTCACCTTTAGTCTTCGCACTCTATTATTATTTTAAGGCTAATATACTATAGTAATAAATTTGATTTGATTACTATTATTGTGTATAATCAGTCTGTTCCTGAATGTACCCAATTTATGCAGGGATGTCACACAATGAAATGTCTAACATCACAGTGAGGTCACAAACTCAGATGTAGAATCTGTGGATAAATTAAGCAAACTGGAGGCCAGAGGGATTAAAGAGGAATCTGCTTCTGTTTACACAGGCATCTTGGCAAACAGTAGGGCTGGGTGAGCAATTCACAATGAATAATTTGTTCAACACATTTTGTTTCTTTTACTGTTCACAGATGGTCCTCAAGCAACTCACAATTTTCTTGAATGTATTTGTTCAAAATCATTCACCAAGTCAAGCCTACCGATAATGCTTGTTCTCAGTTTGATATTCATAATTTGAGCTGTTTTGGTTGGAAACAGATTACAATATCATATTTTTTTTCTCTGCCTGGATGAGTTTAACTTGCAGAATGAGGTTTCCTGTGTGTATATTTATGATGCTGACTTTAAAATTATCTTTCTGCAAATACTGTCTAATATTCACTTATAATTAACACAAACATTCCTACTACCAAATTAATTTGCCAAAACATTTGTAGAAAATGCATACAAAAGGGGTGTGAATACAATGAAAGTAAATTCAATTAAAAATTCAGATCAGCAAGGCTAAGACAGGAAATACGGAAACACAAGACAGGTATATCAGTCACACAAATATTCAGGAAAACATACTTGGCTGGGCCTCAACTCCACTCATCCCCTTTAACTATGATGAACTGAACCAAAACATTACTTACAGCTTGCCTTAGGCAAGAATTCTGCAAGGCTGAATTAATTAAATATTCAATTTTACACAGTTTGATTTAAAAGCAAGGCTGCACGTTATAAATGCTCCTACTTCCCGATAATTGGAATGAGAATGCAAGGGTCATGTCATAAACAACATTAACTCCTTTCCTAATTTAAAATGGTGGTTTTATTAACTGGAGATTATCTCTCTGATGATGATCATGGTGCTTGAGGAAAGATTTTATTACGTGTTTTACAAAGTGTGCTTTAAAGGTGGAGCCGTCAGCCCTGAGGAAATCTGGAAAACACGACAAAAACATGGTTCCATGCCACAGGCAATGCCGCACAAAATATTCACACTGCAAGGCAGTCTAAATTCTTGCATGGCATGGCATAGGGTTTTTATTACGTTTAACATGGGTGCAATTGTGTTGATTTAATTTTCCACAATTTTTCCAAGGCTTATATTTTTCCTCTGACAATTTATTGTGCATGGATCAAAATATCTAATGGTAGTACAAATGAACAACTTGCATGAAATGAAACCAGAACAATATGGTTCACATTCTGCTTCATCCACGAAAGGCAAGGGATATATATCACAAATGTAAAATATGTATAAATGAGAGGCAAATCAGACCCTGTATCTTCTTACTTCAGACAGAGGGTGAAGTATCGGGAAGACAGTGTAGTCTAGCGGCTAGGACAAGGGACTGGAAGCTAGGAGACCCAGGTTGGAATTCTGACCTTGCTGAAGACAGTGACAAAACTTACACCAACTTCAATGGTGCCAGGATTTCATCGCATGAGTTCATCATGACTGAGGTGCTGCATGGCCTTAGACAAGTCACTTTGCCTCTCTTTCACATGCTATAACTTTTGTCCATCTTGTCTATTTAGACTATAAACTCTTTAGGATGGGGACTGTCTCCCCTAAATTATGTCTACACAGCCCCTGGGATAGTGCTGCCCAGCGCAGGCAGGCAGACGTGTGCTAGCTCTGCTTGAGCTAGTGTTATTAAAATAGTAGCATGTGGTGACAGCACGGGAGTAGCTGTCTGAACACAGTCCTGCCTGACCCCCTGGGTACATGCTCCAGCAGCAAGCCCAAGCTGCCTGCCAAGGCCAAGGCCAAGGCCACATTGCTATTTTTAGTATGTTCACTCAAGCAGAGCTAGTGTGTCTGTCTACAGGCATTGGAAAGTGCCCTCCCAGCTGCTGTGTAGACATAATCATATACAGTGCCTAGCACAATGGGCCCCGATATTGCAACACTAATACGTAAATACAAAACAACAAATTAAAGAATACAAGACCTAATCCAAAACTCGCTGAAGTCAAAACTGACTTGAATGCATTTCTAACCAGGCCCATACGTTGTACAGTTTAGCCTGAATTCTGTCCTTTGTTTTCCTGAGGCTACTTCTGAGCTATCTGCAGAGGTGCCTTGATTAATCTGTCTGGGGTTCATTCTCATATGACTGGGCTAACGTTAACAGTAGTAATTTGGCTAAAAAAATCATCATGCTGTCTGTTCACCTTGTAACTTTCTCCATCTTCCAAACTGGCAAACTCAACCATGGAAGGAAGGGACCTTATTTTGCGGTGTCATTTCATGTTTTGCCACACCTATCCTGTAATCAAGTCCTCTGAAAAAGCCTGTTTATAAGCTAATTTGGGAGACATTAACATTACAGCTGAAAGCTGGTGGGGAGCCAAGAGAAGCAAAACATCACACTACTAAGGAAGAGGCTGGCTTGGGAACAAAATCAGGATTCGCACTCACAGGGCCCCTGCAGATTTGCCATAAAGATGTCTGGGTACCGTATAGTATTTTGGGATTGATGGGAGTGCCTCACTCTTATGTTCTCCCTTTGTGGTTGGAGCCATAGTGGAATAGCCTGCCTTGCATGCCCAGGTTTATAAGAAATGAATCAGTGCATGTGTGTTTCACTGACCAAGGTAAAAGTAGTTTCGGAAGATATATGGCCAATGGTGGATCAAGCAGACAGCTGAAGACTTTTATCTGCCTTTTCCTGAACAAAGCAAGTTCCTGAGAGACTGGTTCACGAATTAAATGAAAAGATTCACACTATACTTATAGGATTAAATCCTGAGAAAGAATGAGTGTGAGGTTGACACAGGCCTTAAATAAAACCATGCGAATGAAGCTTCAAACCAGCGGAGCCTTCTGAATTAATCATAAGCGCAAGCTGATTCACAAACTAATGAAGCAGGCCCTGAAAGCCAGAGTAATGTCCAAACTATATCTTGCAGCAAGTTTAAACTCATTGGAAAAGAGAGAAAAACCCTGCCTCAGCAATGTCTGGGCCTTCTGATAGAAACAATTAGATCTGTCATTGACTGTAGTAGGAGACCTTGTAAAGTATTTTAAACTATGCCTTCTGTGCTAATTTAAGGATTCTCCCCAAACGTATGCAATGGGGCACATACAAACCAAGGGACAATTAACTGCTCTAAGAACGCCTCAAAGATTATTATCTCCCACGTGGTTTAGATGACACGATGTCTCCTTTTTGACCTGCTGTTTAAGTCTCTTTTCACTTTCTCTGGAGATGTAGCAATATTAATGTTAAACCAATAGAGCACAAGAGCCGCAGGCACGTATATTCAGAGCCCAAGTGCTACCCCCTGCTGACAGATAGACTAAGCAGACATTCTGCTGCCTGTGTGAATTTTCATGGGGCCAGGGTGTAATCGGAGAGTCAAGGTATGCACCAGCACAACCCTTGATAAATCCCCATGCAAAAGCAGGACCAGATTGGAGGTATGTGCCACGCATCTGTGGTTAAATCTGCCTGAAAATATTTCCACTCCACAGCTTGACTTCCATAGTAATTTACAGGTACACAATGCTATAATGAAAGAATAGGAAATGGAGGGAAGGGTAATCTGCCTTTTGCCTAATTTCAAACCTACCGTAATAACTTGTGGATTGGAAGCTCAAACTGACTGCTACAAGGTTCAGGTCTGTCTTTGACACAAATGGTGAGAAAAACAAATCCACTTTAAAAGACCATCTTGAAAACTGGAATAGAGAGCAGGCAGAGTGAAAAAGAAGATAGTGTGTGAAAAGAAGGCACGTTTTATTATTAGTACTTTGGTGCTTGCAAAAAGCACTGCTTATGGCCCAGTTCTACCATATTGCTCATGTTACCTTACTCCACAAGTAGTCCCACTGATTTCAGTGGGACTCTATTTCTTGATGTTAGTTGCCAGAATAAAGTCACAAAAACTGCAATAAGGTATAAAATACCAGTCTCTCTCCTTCTGTCTATGCACATGCATATAGACTGTATTTATGTTTACCCTGATGCACACAAACCTAAATATGCTAAATTTGTCTGCAAGTCTCTTTCCTGATTAAAATTCCACAGAAAACAAGGCCAAGACAGGATTAGATTAATGCAGACTAGGAGCTTTTTAGTTCCTGCCTACAGTGTCCACACAGGAGAGTGCAGCAAAGCAATTGGTGTGCACAGCTATTCATAATCCCAGAGTCCAAAATGCAGGGCAGTGTAGACAAAGCCTAAATGCTCCCTGATTGCTTTTGAAGTTGAGTCTCTCTCTCTACGCTAGCTCCCTGGGGCTGCTAGAGACCAAGTGCAATGCAGAAATCCCCGGGGTGTGTGTGTGTGTGCGCACGTGCGTGCACATCACTAAAATTGTCCCTGCACTCCACCTCTATCTCCTTTAGCAAGCATTTCCCAACTGCTGATAGACTCTCAGATTGAGGCAGGGGAGAGGGCTGGTTCTCTGTTGGCCTGCACCTTGTGTGGTGATTGACATCTGGGCACAATGGGTGTATAGTGCAATCAAATCAAGAGTGGCCACATTGTGCGTTCACTTTGTATTGGTGAAAAAGACTACAAAAGGTGCAAGGCAATAACCACCAGCCATGTCTGGAAACTATCTACTACTTAGGCCTTGTCTTCAAGGGAAAATTATTTCATCATAACCTAAAGTGTGAATTTAAATAGATATAGTTGTATCGTATACCCGCCCTGTAGGCAATCTTATGTAGGTACCTGTTTTCCATTTAACTTACGTTGCCTGAGAAGGATTTTAAGATGAAGTGAAAAAAGCCACTGGAATAAGAACGTCCATATGTTGGCTCATATCAGTATAACTATATTGCGATACTTTCTTGTGTGGACAAGCATGTAATTGGAAGAGATACATGTCCAGGACCTAATGACTGGAGCTTCAAAAATGGAGGCCGGGTTAACCCTGGGTATACCAAAATTTACACTTCCAAAGAGAACAACCCATTTACACACAAAAACCTGGTAATAATTTTCTGTAACATCTTGGAAACCCTAAGAAAATATGATGCTGTTTAGATTACAAATAAAATTTATTTGACTGCAAATATTACCCATTACTCCATGGAGTTTGTGTCTAAGAAACACTACCATGAATGCCTGAGAGCCATTTCGGCACTGCCAACATTTATACTCGCTTCTTTTTACTCCTGCAGGGAAATATCTACACTATTAAAGGATTAGAAAGGAGGAAAAAATGCACTGACCTTCTAATGCTATGTATTCTTAGGAATTTATTTGAAATGCTTTAAATTATTGCTTGTCTCTCACTTGCTAAACCAGCCAGTGATTTACGGACTTTACTTATGTGCACGTACAGAGTACTTTTAGATCTACCCGCAAAAAAACATTCAAAACTGAGTTAAATTCAGAAATATATGCTCAAAGCCCCAGACTCTTAGCTTTCTGTGGAGGGAGCATTCCGCACATACAGTTTTACAGCTTTCTAAACTTCTTTTCATGCTCCCTGAAAATCCACTGCTCTTCGTCGTTTGCTGGAGACCTCCTCTAAACCATCATCGATAGACACCAAAAGCCTCTTTTAACTGCTGACACTCTTGGTATCTGTGCTTAAATAACTGCCCTTTTCAACAGGAGGTGAACAGGGGCATTCAGGGCATATTTCACAACTTCATGTCGAGTTCAGCTGTGCGATTCTAATCCTAGGTCTGCCACTGACTCACTGTCTGGCTTTGGGAAAGTCCTATGCTCCTATCTGCTTCCTCGCATGGAGCAGAGCAGCTATGGGCCTGGGTGCTGGTGAGGTGGGAGGAAACTACTCCATGACATGCTCCTGTGTTGTTGCAGAGTGCAGGCACTGCGGAACTGGGCTGGGGGTATACTGCTGGACTGTCCTCTCAAAGCTAATACTGAGGAAACCGAAGGAAACTACGGCAGGCGGAGGGACTGATTCTGGAGGCCTTATGCGCACACAATCCTCTGAAGTCAATGGTGCAAGTGTAGCTTTGGGCTGCTACAGGCCATGTTGGGTCCAGGTCTGGGCACCTGAACTGAGAGCAGGGTTTCTGTCTTTCCTGTGCTCTCAATGATCCCTGCTGAGCCCAGAAGGCATGGAGGAGGATGCAGAGGGGACAAGAGCCAGAACTGATTGGATGGAGCGGGGGGGAGGAGGATGGAGGGAAAAGGTTAGACTGGCACAAGGAGTTGGTGGGAGGGGACTGGAGGCTGGCAATGGTGTGTGTGGCGGGGAGGGAAATGGGGTCTGAGAAGTGATATGTGGAGAGACTGGGGCTGGGTGCTGGGCAGGTAAATGGAGCAGAGGAGAGCCGGGAGCCAAAAGGTGGGGGGTGCGGGCAGACTGAGATCAGATGACGAGCTAAGAGGGCTGGAGCCGACTAGGCAAAGACACTGGGACTGAGAACCAGGGGGGTGGACTGGAGACAGATCTGATGAGGAGCCAGGACATGGGGGGAGAACTGGGACCGGTTGTGCAATGAGACTGAGACAAGGAGTACTGGGGGGTTTGGGGAGAGGTTTGGAGATGGCGAGTGGGACTGGGAGCTAGTGGGGATGGGGAATGTGGGTGGCAGGGAAGGAACGACGGGAGGCCAGGGCGGCAGGAGAGAGACAGATTGGATGAGGAGTCAAGAATGGGGACTGGACCGGAGAAGGGAATCCTGAAATGCGAGACTAGGACTTCCTGGGTGAAGAGACTGGGACAAAAAGCCTGAGGACAGAGACAGGGACAGGTTGGAGGGGACAGGGCAGGAGAGGATGGACTGAAGAGCCTGTGCCACTAGAGAACACTCTCCTGCAGGACCTGACTTAAGTCGCACCATTCCTCTGCTCTTAGCGAAACTCTGTGACATCTACTGGCAAAGTGGGTGTCCCACACCCTCTTGTGCTGATCCACATGGCAGAATTCTACTGCTATCAGTTACTCCATCAGCTCAGGTGGATCTAAAGGACCCCGCCATGCTGATGGGTGTCAATATCATGCCTCATGATGAAAATTATTTTTCAGGTTGCTTTTTTAAAAGCCTAGGGGCAAATACACAAATGAACTACATTAGAAAACATTATTAAGGTTGCAAAATCAAACACTCAAATGTTAAGTGCCAGAATTAAGGTTTCCTATGCAACCCTTAATTCAGTCCCTTTCTGCAGACACATTATGATAGTGTTTAATTATATGAACACATACTTTTTTTCCCCACAGATCCCTGCATCATTCACTGCACAGGATGGACCTGCTGTGAAGAAGAATCAGGGCTGTGTAGCAAAGGAGGCTGTTGTCCGTAAAACCACTGCCTCATTTGTTAGAGAAGTTGACAGTGTAGTGAGCGAGGCAGGTGACTGCTGGAAGAGAAAGTGTGGTCTCGTGGTTAAGACAGTTGAGTTCTGCCCTGGAGAACTGGATTCTATCCCACAGAGTTCCTACGTGATACTAGCCAAGTCACTTAAACTAAACTTTTCACAGGCTGTCGCTAATTGTGAGTTCCTCATTTGCTGAGTGCCCAACTTGAGATCCTTGGCATCTGTCTGACACACAGAAGCGCTGAGCATTCACAGCTGAATCTGAAGTCAATGGGAGCTGTGCTTTAAACATATCAAGTGCTATACGATGCTAGAAAGCACTGAAATGTTAGGGCCTAGGCATCTCAAATTGGGCACCCAAAATTAGTGGGTATTTTTGACCATAATCTCTTTTTGTCTTGGTTCCCCATTTGTAAAACAGGGATAACATTACCCCCTTCACCTCATGGGGCGAGGCTGCACTGCAATAATTTATGAATACTGTATACTGACCTAGCTATTGGGATGTTTATTGTATGGTGTAGGATGTTTACTGTAGGAATGTGTTGGTTTAGGTCAAAGCAAGATGTTGGGAAAACAAACAGGAAGCATAAGAGCTTGAGACAGTCACTCCTCTGCCAACACTTGGGGAGAATGTCTCCTGTATTGTCCCTGGTGATGTTCTATCTCTGTCCCCTGCTGAGCTCACTGGACCAGTCTGTCAAGGGGGTAGAGGGTCCAAACTTGTGAACACGGACCATGATTAGATTTAAACAGACAAGCAGGAGAGAGCCAGTAAAGTGAAACAGACAGACAGAACTAGGTTGCGGGGTGACTGGGAAAGTGAGGCCTGACTAGGATCTTTACCAAGAATAGGTAAAATATTAATTGATCGACCTTTGGTTGTTTTAAAACCCTTTTTCTTCTACTATGCTTTATACCTGCTGTTAAAATTAAACAGTACCTTGGGTTTTAGAAGGCTGTCTGGAAACTGTATTCACCATATGTCACAGAATCCCGAAGGGAAGAACTGCAGATGCCAAACCCAGCAAGATCTGCTTGGGAAACCATGGTCGATCCCATTTGCCTGGTCTAAGAGTGAAAGAATCATGTGCTTTCGCCCCAGGAGAGGTATAAGGTACAAAGCCTAACACCGAAGCGGGTGAACTCAGAGAGACCAAAGTGGGAAGAGAGGTGCAGCTAGCCCTGGAGCCATGATATAGCAGTGTAGTGAAAATAAATTCATTAGTGTTTGTGATGAATGCCATGGAAATGCCAGTGACAAAATTAACTCTGTCTTCAGAGGAGGGTTTGACTAGTATGCACTAAATAAGGCCCGGGGCAACACACTGAACAAGCAGAAGGAAAAAAATATATGGAATAACTGCCCATTAAGTGAGCACCATCCATTCTGTGCACTGAATGAGGCAGAGGTCATGTGGAAAAAACAGCATGTGACCATGTCATTAAAGACTATATCATAATATAAAAAAAGGGGGGGAGAATCTTAATGGTGTGTGTGTGTTCGTGTTCAAGACTTTTACTCAAATTAAGAATTTGGGCCAGATCATCTGCCTGGAAACTGCGCGCAGAGACTTCTGCCCTTTTTGGGTGGGGCTGAGGCATTCATGTGGCACTGTTTCTCTGTAGGTGGAGAGCAGGCAGGCTTTGGCTAAAGGGAGGCTAAATATCTCTCCCACAAAGCCTGCAGAAAATGAGTCAACCTCTGTGCTAGGATTTCCCCCTTCTGGGTTTCAACAGAACTGTGCCACCAGGAACCCAGAGGGAGGCCAGAAGCCAGAGGGATGGGTGCATAGGGGGTCTCTATGCAGAATGCTCTTCCCGGCCCAGCTGATAACCTGTCACTCTCAACCTTGGGATGTGTGTTTTCTGGGAACAGAACTGTCTTTTCCTCACCGACCCCCAATCCTGCTCGTTCCATGAGGGTGAGCGGCAAATCCCACAGCGCCTGATGGAACTAACTGGACATAACACCATGAAGAGATGGTGATGTCTGTTCCTGGCATTGATGCACCCCTTCCAGTGGAAAATCCCACAGGAGGATGAGGATGTATGGCCTTTTGGTTGCATACATTGCTTGACTTCCTATGTTCTGAAGCTGATTTGGGTGGCTGGGGTGGAGAGTAGGTTATTAACGGCAGCTATAGCCATACTATGACAGATCATCTTGGATCCCAGCTTCCTGCCGACACAGACCAAAGAGGGAGATATTCCACCTTCAGCCTATTTCAAGGACAGCTTTTCCTTCATTTGTTACATTAAATGTCCTACCAGGTCACCTCAAACTGTGAGACACTTGTCCTTTAAAACAGCACTTTTCACTGTCTCCATTTCTGCAAAGAGCTTGAGATTTCCATCTAGACTGTGGCTGATATATAGATGGAGGACATGCACTTAGGGGATTTATCACTCCTGTAAATCCTCTGGGAAGCTCTTTGAATTGCATATAAAGCACAGTGAGTAATTTAATGGCAGGCAGTTTCTAGAGATTTGTGGGGAGCGGTGCGAAGATGTCCTTTTGATAGTGTTTTCAAGGAACAGACGCTGGATGTTTCCCACACTCAATTTATTAGGCCTTTTATACATTGTTACAGCACACAGACTAGTTTGCAGAGGATACTTCAGATCTTCTACAATAAACATTTATGAGAGCATCTAATGTCCACAGTTTATTAATACTCATTCCTAGAATATTAAAAATTGAAGTTCTTCCAAGTTCACACTGTCTGCTACAGGTTTTAGGGTTTAGAATTCAATGTAGAGCAGGTGAATCTTGCATATAGCAGCACCCCATTATGTCAGCACTCTCCTCTGGTCTCCCACTTTTTTATGTATTTATTTACTGCAGCGAGAAAGGGGAAAATGGTACAGGACAAGAGGCAGAGTGAAAGAGAAACATGGGTGCTGTTAAATGATATCAGAGGAAAATGTTACTGCTATTTTTGTAACCCTGCACATGAATTTAAAGAGCAAAAAAGGCAGTCAGTGTTTCCAATGAGATACCATATCCCACACCTCTGTTATGGTCCTGGGCAGTCACTTAAAGACACTATGACTGTCCCCCAAGAAATCCAATCTTCTAATGATAGGAAGTCACTGGAGTTACTCGTGGTAAGCATTATGCCTGGAGTTCAAAATAAACATCCTGAAACTTCCCAAACAGTAAAACTAAGGAAGACTTGCCTTGGTTCTGCTGATATTTCTCAAGTACAAAATAGCAGCAAAATAATACTGAGAAAGAACTGGAGGGAGTGGCGGGTGGAAATGTCCAGCCCTTCTTTATCCCTTATAAAGAAGCAAAAGAGGGCAAAAGCCCAATAAAAAAAATTTCTTTGCTGCTGACCTTTATAGTGAGAAGATAAAAGTATCCAGGAGGATTTCAGCTGAGGTAGGTAGAGTCGAGGCAGTGGTAAACACGGGCAATACTGAAAAGGTGGCAATAGGGAGATATGCAATTATGAGAGACAGTGAAAATAATACTTGGCCCTTCTGAAGCACTTTCCATCAAAGCACTGTACAAACTTTAAGCTCATTAATTGGCCCTCATATGCGGGAAAGAAAGAACCATGATGATAATATTGTGGACAGTGCAGGCAAAAGGAAGATCTGACAGGTACTTGTAAGTGTTGGTGACTCACTTATTAGAGAAACACCAATGGCAACATTCATTAACATTAATGACACCCATGGAAACACAATCAGCTTACTAAACAGGGAGTGTGTGAATAATGTATAGCAGGGACATGAGTACACTTCAGTTCCAATTCAAGGGGGTAGAGTAAAGTGCTTCAAAGACATATATGGTGACAGCATGTGATCCACAGCCCTGAGTTCTGTGGGATCATGACTCATTGCACAAGATATTAAATTTTTACTGCACAACATCGATCCAGAACGCCAATAACTGTACTTTATGGCTCTTGGTCACTTTATTAAGTTCAGCTTACAAAGATTTTATTTTATTTTTTTAAAGTGCACCCAAGGAATTCAGGAGCACAAAATCCCACTATTTTCAATGGAACACCCATGTTCCTAAGTCCTGAAGGCACTTTGGGAAAATCCCACTTGTAATATCTCCCCGGCCCCTCTCTTTTTTTTTTTTTTAAACTATTTTAGGTGAATTTAGTGCTGGTGGAAAGATGTTGTGCTGACAGCTCTGAAGAATGAAATCCTCTGTTCACCAGCAGAATGGGCACAGAAGTGCAAGCTTCCCCCCACACTGACCCTTGCCAGCATGTCTCAGCCCTCCCTCGGAAAAACAACTTCTGCTGCCCTGATGGTTGCTTTGTGCACGCATTCCATCCTCGACCTCTCTCTGCTGAGAACGCCCGCAAAGGCAACATACCCCATTACCACTCACCTCCCTTAGGCTGTAGTTTTGTATAAAATTATGTCAAAGACAACTCCAGATATTCATTCATAAAAACAAGACATTAAAATGTACGTTAGTGAGTCATTCGCAATAACTGCCAAATGGATAGATGGATCTATCCGTGGCACACTACAGTCCCTCAGCTCCTGTACAGTGCTTTTATTTTACCTCCTGTTTCTCCTGAGAGGCTGTTGCTAGGGAGTCATGACAACGATAACACAGCGGTTCTTAGCTATCACTGTAACAGTGCACACATCATGGCCATTTAAGATGCTGCTAAACTGCAGCATTTAAACCAAATTTCTTCTCTTTCCTCTCTGAGCAAGCTCTCCTCTGTGATGAACGAACAAGACAGTTTTGGTACCATGTATTTTTATAAGCACCATAAAAGGAATCGTGTTTTAGATTCAGACCTTATGCAGGTGAGGAGATTTCTGAGTTAACCCATGATGCAAATGGTCAGTACTGCCATGATAAAATAAGCCTATCCTGCTAATCTTATTCTAGAATACTGTTCCACTGACTTCAATGGGATTACTCATGGAAAAACTGCTTGCATGAAGAAGGATTTTCAGGATCAGGCTTTTGCTTTTTCAGACTTCAGAAAGAAATAAAAATCAACATAGTCTATATCTAGTGTCTGTAACCAAACCTAAGGTGTTAGTACATAGCTACTACTATCACGTACAGTGTTAGACTTTGGGTTAGGACACTGAGAAGCTAATTGTCCATAATGGCTCTACCTGAGCTCAGCTGGGACTGGTTCAGAGTCTCTGTAACACATGCAGAACCTGGCTTTACACTAGCCATCTCCAAATCTGCATGCAATTGGGGGTGGGGGGGAGGGGGTGCAGAGAGGGACAAGGCAAGAGAAAGGACAAACATGGTTAATTTAAAAAAAAAGCTAATGGAACAAACTCTAGGAGACTAACTATTTCATTTGCAGAGAGAGTATTAACAGAATGAACACGTCAAAAGTCTGGGTTCTGATCTGATGTGCTCTGAGGCACAGATTCTGTAGGACACACCACACATTCTACACATTTATGAGGGTGAAACTAGATGTAGGCAGCCTACCCACAAGTCTATCCTTTGAAAAGACCTGGGTTATCTGCAACCACATGTAAATATGATTGCTGTCAGCAGGTTCCTAGCACTGGTGTATAAGGATTTCGCTAATGGTAGTGCTAGAACCTTGCTAGTACCGGTGGTGTTTAAACGTGGCTGTAGCTTGCACAGTCCCGGTGTCAGGTGTAGTAAGGCCCGAAAGATATAGGGCCACATTTTCAGAGGTGCTCAGTTCCCGCTGAAGTCAACGGGAGTTATGGATGCTCAGCAAATCTTTAAATTAGGCTCATGCTCTATAAACCTTTCCTCCTAGATGAACATGCATCTCCTTCTAACTCTAAAGAAAGCTACATGAGCAGAAAAACGAAGAAGGAGATACCCACCCCCTAACACTGGCAAAGTCTGGGGGGAGGAGGGAAACTTCTATTAAAAAATAAAACACACAGTCTTCCTAAATTACTAGGAACAGGAGATGTTTCACTGGGACCCTTTGATATAGGGAAATATTACAAACAAGAACCACCGGTGTAGAGCAGAAGATGAATACTTAAGCATGTCAATGAAGTCTCACATGGTATTTACTGGCGTTTCGTGTACTGTGCAGCCAAATTTCTAATCTATTTGCTTCAAATGTATTACTCAGAAAGGGGTATGGCTGCCAAAAGAAATTAATTTCACATAAAAAACAAGCAAAACCACTAATAAGCTTTATACCTTTGAGCAGAAATACAATACTTGATTGAGTGTTTGAACTCTTCCCTCTAACGAAATGGTTTTAAAGCAGAATAAGTCTGAGAGTTGACCTTTCGGGTTGCATTAAGTAACCAGAGAGATAGCCACTCTTTTTTTCATGTTAGGAAAGGAAAAAAAAACATGTCATCTGTGGTTAACTGCTGCTGAACCCTAGAAAGAATGGCATTTCTGGAGGAATCAAGGTTTACTTCTTTCCACAAAGTTTCTCTGTACAAGAAGAAACGAAGAAGATTCTCCTCTCTCCGTTTTTTCCACACATCCAAAAAAACTCAAAACCAAAACCCCTCTTGGCTCTCACTAGTACTCATTATCCTCACTGCAAAATTTGTTTACATTATAATGTCAATAATATGGCCTCTTGTGTCAATCGACTTTACCCTCTTTCACAGAGTTTCTGCCCCAATATCAATACCCTCAGGCTCTTTGCTGTGTCACTGAAAGTTGGGATGACAAAGAAAACAGCTCCTTTATGATTATGGACACTGCTGGCAATATTTAAAGAAGGAAAGCCTTCCCCTATTGCATGACCCTATCGGAGACACAAGCAGGCACTGCTCTGTTTCTCTCTTTCATGGCCTCATGGGTGGCCATATCCTTCTCCCAAATCTGTAAGCCCACTGCCTCACTGGGGGCATTCATCAAAGAAGCTCCTCATAACAGACAGGAGTGCTGTCAAATGACACCCAGAGATGTCTCTGCAATGGTCCCCAAATCCCGGCTGATCCACATAGAAAGATATTGGGAATAGGAACCACATTCCCATTCCCCATCATGCAGTGCAAAGCACCATCTTTAGACCAATTTGCTGGGAAGGGTGGGGCAGGGAGATGGGAACTTTTTAAATAATCAATTTGTTTAAAAGTTTATTCTTTGAATTATGGAAACCCAAGAATAAAAAAGCATCTTACAGTGGGGGATGTACAAGGGAGGCTCAACATGTATCAGGTTTCCACCTTTAAGATCTTAAATTTCTGACAGGGGGATATAATTTTACTATCACTGGACTGATTATTATTTGTGTTGCATCAGTGTCTAGAGGCCCCAACCAAAATCAGGGCCCCGCTGTACTGGGCACCAAAAGAATACTGCTCCCAGGTCACCTCACAGAATCATTCTGGGGCTGGGAAGTGCCTGGTACTAATAAAATTATCTACCCACTTTTAAGAAAATCAGCTTAATGATTTTTCTCCTGAAGATTGTTTTAAAATATATAATGCGCTGTCCG
The DNA here is from genome assembly GCF_009764565.3 of Dermochelys coriacea. Classification (NCBI taxonomy): domain Eukaryota; kingdom Metazoa; phylum Chordata; order Testudines; family Dermochelyidae; genus Dermochelys; species Dermochelys coriacea. Next base: position 5,480,340 of record NC_050089.1, read on the forward strand.
CGCTATATTTAGTTCTCTTCCATCTCCCAACTCTTTAGCCTTTCTTTCTTCCAGCTGACACCCTCATTTTGTTTGCATGGGAGTTATGAAGGTGTTTTTTTCATCTTTAATCATGGTTTTAATGCCATATATGACCCTAGCATATTTGGCAGAAGAGGGTTAGAATTATCATTGTCTTTGTTTCCCAGTTGCATTTGTTTTATGTTTAAAGATCTTAAAGGCACACATTGCAATACAGTCTGGCTTTGGCTTCCTTGAACATCCCTTAAAGCATTGCAGCTACTGACTGGCATGTATGCAAAAAAGAAAGAGAAAAAAGGAATAAATGAAAACGTACAAGGGGGGAAGTAGCTCCAAGACGCTGGACGGGCTCCGTGGGCAGGGGATACTGGGAAGGTACAATTAAAAAAAAAAGAAAGAAAGAAATGGTTAAAACATGCACCCATTCAAAATGGGTCAATTTCAATTCAAGCGTGACTAGACTGCAAGCGGTGTCATTTCCTTGCAAACCCACATATGGATGTACATTAATATGGAACTATCAATCCTGCAAGGTGCTGGAAATCTTCTGAGAGGTGCGGAGTGCCCTAAACCCCACTAAAATCAACCAAGAGTTCAAGGGACTCAGCACCTAACAAAGGGCCTGATTCAGAAAAGCACTTGAGCGTATGTTTTAACCTTTATCCTATCTCTGCTGAGCAACACACTTGAACATGATTTAGTCCCATTATCTGAATGAGATGTAAGCATGTGTTTAAGGTCACGCATGTGCTTTGTTGAATCAGAGCCAAGTATGGGAGCTGTATCATCTCTATAAAGATGGACAATTCCAACCAGGAAAGAAATCATCTCCGGAGTTTGCAACATTACATTTACAAAAATAATATACTTCTCTACCTGACTGGGTCCCCTTTTACATTTTATTTTGCTTAATTTCTAATGGCGCTCAAGCAAAATCTGCTTTAACTTACTTCTCAGTCTGTGCATGATGGCCCACGAAGATGTGAAGGAAAATGCAGGGCTTTGACAACAGGGTTACTCTATAACTCACTGCAGAATAGCAAGGGGAGCGTATTTGATGTGTCAGCCTGAAGGGCTGGTTTGCTTTTATAATTAATTTTAAAAATCAAATGCCAATAAGAATCCAGAAGTAATTTTGCACCAGATTAGAACACTTTAAATCTGAGTCCTAAACAAGTTGACTTTGTCCTGTTAAAGTCATGTTAACATGTATTATGAGCACTCAACCTGATGGGCTGACTGACAGGCGGTGCCCATAACACCTGAGACATGGACATGGAAGATGCTTTGCAAAAAATTATTTAACAACAAGATGCATGTGGAGAAGAGAGTCCCCCAGTCCTGCAAGGTGTTGACCACCTGCAGCACCTATTAAATTCAAGGGGAGCTGAGATTACATAACATCTCGTAGAACTGGTGTCTAAGTTTGTCAATATTACAAGAACATTTTCAGGCTACTACACAGAGAACTACATGTATCAGCCCCAGGCACATTGCTGCATTTCGCTCCTTTCCAGCAGCACACTGAAAGTGTAGCCTCAAGCTGGCTCACTAAAATTCCAATTCAATTTAGATTTAACAGGGAAGTTATACATTAAAAACTCAATAAATTAATTATTTTTAAATCATGGCTGAGGGTTAACAAAAATGGTACTACATTTAATTACACGTTTTAACAATCAATTTGTATTTTGTCTAGAGTAACTGCCAGCTAGAATCTATTTCCAATGGGCATTAACCAGTGTTAACTGATCTGCTAAAATACAGGATCTGCATTACTGAATCTATGTTGTTTTCTCCCTTCATCTGCATATTCCAGTACATCTTAAACAAAACACTTTGTCCTTGTCTCCAGAGTTTACAACTAGCTTATTTTAATGCAGGTTCAACTTCTTCAGCGTTTGTTTTGTTAGCAACCATCTCTTAAACAATTGGTGCAACTCAGTTTTACATCTTTGCATTTAAAATGATGGATTCATTTTCAATACTCAGTTCATACCACAGACCTGCATTTTAAACACCTCTGAAGTTCAGTGGGTTATTTGAATCTGGAGTTTTGATTCATCTTCATTATTATGTTAAAAATATTTATTTGTGGTTAACCACTTGCAACACATGTATTAAAATATTAGCTAATCCTCATTAAGGCTTAACACCATACATATAAGTATAATACACATTATATATATGGTGTTAAGCTTTAATGAGGATTTGCTAGTATATATGTGCATACAGATAGTAGATAAGTAAATGTACTTGTTAAATCTAAACAAAACGAACTCCTTGGTCATAAACAAGGGTGCTATTCGGGTTAGTGGTGGCACAGCCGCACTGGAGTTTTAAAGAGCTTGGAGCTTTGAAAGAGTAATGAGTGAGAGAGAGATGTCCCGCATCAACCCACCCCTTCTCCACTACGCTCAGAACTTCATGCCGTCAACTGCTTATGTTTATGCTTTGTTTTCATATTGGCACTAATCTCTCCCAATTTAAGAGGTGACAATGTTCAAACACCTTCCAACAAACTATCAAGCCAAAGTATTTCTGAGACAAAATTTGGTAAGCAATGCTTTATGCAGGATAAGACACACGATAACAAGTTACATGTTAACATGCAAGACATACAACGAGTTCATGCATGAGGATAAGCATGATACCCTTTTTTAAATGACATTCAACTACCATAGCGGATATCCAAAGATTAGTGACCAAAGATGACACATAAAAGAGATGATGCCTAAAATCATTATAATGAAAAACTGATAAACTGAGATGATATGAACAAATGCACATCCTGTTCCCAGACAACACTTACCAGAGATGAACAATACTGGATGAGAGGAGTAAATAACACTTGAAAGGCACTTCCAAACATTCCACTTAGAGGAAAAACACTGATGGTTTTCCCTCAGCTAAGCAGCAGGCTGAAAGTTCAAAAGGCTCACGTCTCACTAGGAAGAATAATAGTATCTGGAATGTGTGTGTCATCTGTCATCTCCAAGTGTCCCAAAACTCTTTAAAAACCATACAGCCGGGCATTACTTCCGTCTACGGTACCACTCAAGTTTAGTCACCTCTGGGGTGGGAATTACTAATTGTCAAACAATGTATAGCAACACTACATAATAATTTGGGACAGGAAGTGAAGATTAGAATTCCATTGCCAAACGAAATGGAATTGAAGAAGGTAGATTACAGTTACTCAAACAAATGGGAATTTGGCCAGCATACTCTTGCTCTGTACTATGGAGTTTTTAATAAACAGAGACACGTCATTGGTTGCGGGTCTCAACTGAAAGAGGAGGGTGCCTTGCTCGGAGCTCGGCAAAATATTTTAGCAAATAGTTTATTCGCTGAAAAATGAAGTTTCAGTCAACCCAAAATTATTCACGAATTTGGGTAGAGTTCAATCCCACTTGAAATATTTTCCAACTTTTGGATAGCCAAAATTTTCAAAAAATTCCATTATTAGTTTGCCCCCAAATGAATGTTTTTGATTTTTCAGAATTGCCAGTGAACCAAAAAATCCATTATTTGCCCAGCTCTACTTCTGTGGTATTGGGCTCACTAGAAATAATCTGGGGGACTGGTCAATGCAAATTCAAAAGGGAAAATGCTACTCAAAGAATAACTCTCACTGATTCCTGAAGCACCTAGCTTTTCTATGTACTGCCCCATGGAGGTACTCATTGAGTCTTCTCCAGCTAAGCTTGTGAGGTCTCACTGGATCATGACTTGAGATGCTATGTTTGCAGAATAAATACTGAAATACACTTGAAATTAAAGCTTGGTATTTATAAACCCGATGTTGGTGACAGAGATCATGGTTATAAAAAGACAATTCATTCCAAGAAATATAGGAACCCACTTTAGCTATCATAAATTGGGTTGTTTATTTTGAATTAATAAAATATAGGTCTACATATATATCTACACACAACTACAAATTCTGTATTAAAGCAGAATTGAAACTGATTTAAAGTGTTACACTGGGCTTTCATTTCACAAATGATACCATCAATACATTCAGAAATGCTAGTTTTAATTACAAGCTTTATTGTCAAATATATCTTAAAGCAAACTCATGGCTAGAAGCATTTTTTCTTTTCTTAGTCCTTTGAATGTCAGAATAACTGGACAAAATGGATAAAATTTTCACTTAAATCCAGGTTTCCTGTTATTCTTATTTTCCTGTTATTTCCTGTTTTCCACCAAACGCATCCGATGAAGTGAGCTGTAGCTCACGAAAACTTATGCTCAAATAAATTTGTTAGTCTCTAAGGTGCCACAAGTTCTCCTTTTCTTTTTGTTATTCTTTAGACAGTTATTCAGCTCATATCTCTGGTGTTAGCAAACACCTCTATAATTAAAGAAACATTATTCCTAAATGCAGCCTGTACCTAGTCCCAACTCTCCTCTTTAGCCTCCAACATCTCATTTTCATTTGAATCTCACTCATTAATTGTACTTCATTTAAGCCCAACCTAGTATTTTATGAGTCTATTAAAGTGTTACTCCCATCACTTCTGCAAATCAAGATCTCAGTCATTATGAATAATAATAAATAGCAGGGCAGGAAATTCTTTGTTTTACATCTGCTTTTCATTAGATTACTTAATCCAGCAAAATCTATGAGCAATTAAACAACACAATCAGTTCTATGTTTGTAAATTCCTTCATGGCAAACAACTCAATGCTGTAGATACAAAACATCCTGAATGCTTTACACACAAAATTCTGATTAAGGAAACAAAGGTCACATTTTGCTAAATATGCCTTACTGAGTCGAAATCTAAAATCTTAGCTTGATTCTGGTTGGAATACCCTGCTAAGGTAAAGTAAGGACAATAACCCCAACCAATTCCTGTTGGAAAAGCATCTCGCTGTTCTCTGGAAAAGCTAATGGCAACACTAAAATATAGATAATTAAAAAGATATCTGAAAGATATAAAAAGATATCTTTAACGTGTTTGGAAATTGCTCTGGAAACCTGAGTCACGCATTATATTCACAGAACGCACACAATACAGGTAAGGGAAATATAGATTTCTCCATACTGTCCCACCAACACAACTTTAACCATGTCGTGGATGGAATGCTTCTAAAAATTGAATGTATAGTTCAGTCTCCATGCCTTGTCTTTTCAGCTGAGATTGCCAGCAAGGTGCTGACCTGGTGCTAATTTAGGGACCACTTTAGCAAAGCACCTACGCACATTCTTAACTTTAAGCACATTCTTAAATCAATCCCTTTTCAACAAGGCAGTTAAGCATGTGCAGAAGTGCCTGATTGAACTGGGCCTCTGATGCATTTCTTTGTGATGCTGGATATAAGGCTATAGAGTAAATTTTCAAAAGCACTAAAGTGATACAGGAGCCTAAGTCCAATCTTCAAAAGGGAGTTGGCTACTTCAGAGCCTATCGCCCAGATTTTTTAAGGCATTTAGGGGTTGCTGCACTCAGTATTGCAATACCTAACTGGTTTAGAAGCCTAAATCTCATTTTCAAAGGGTCTTAGACACATAGGAGCCAAAATACCAATGTTTGTCAATGGGATTTTGGCTCCTAGGTGCCTTTTGAAAATGACGCTTAGCCTCCTAAATCAGTTACATGTCGCAATGCTGAATACAGCAATGCCTCGATATCTTTAAAAATTGGGGCCTACGTCTCACTGAAAGTCAATGGCACTTTTGAAAATTTTATCCATAGGCACCAGTTTGGCCTGTCCTATCTAGGCAGCTCTTCTATATTAGGTCATTTCTCAGAAGAGACTAAAAAACGGACCACTGTTAAAAAGTATTTTTTGATTCTTCAGATATGCAGGCTGCTGAGCTGCCTACTATAAATGTAAATACCTCTCTCCATTCACAAACCAGGTTACTTACAATGGGACAGATGGCAATTCAAGATTCTATTTTTAATGTGAAGGTTCTATTGATTGTAGGCTTAAGATATCGCTTTGTTTTTTTCTTGGTAGCCTTAAGTAAATCCTGAATCCTTGGGGCCTACCATATTTATGGGGTAACTATTAAGGAAGGTTAACACTGAGACCTAATAATCCTTTCATGTACTAACTGCAATAGAGCTTGCACTTTTTATACTGAATCTAAAACAAATGTTTTCTTTGATTGTGAAAAAAAAAACCTCTCTCCAGTTAAAGCCAAACAGAATATATTAATCTATGCTGCTTCATTATCTCTCATTAAGGCTTACTAAGAAACTACTCACCAGCAATTAATGACATTTAATTTAATTGCCTGAGCCATATTTAATGATAAACACTTGTGACTGTGATTGTCTTCCTCAGCCCAGCTTATATTAGGGTCTAAAGTTGCCTTTGTCTACATGTTCGGACTGACAAAAACACGGTTGGAGGAGTGAATGACTGCAGTACTTACAGATCAAGTTCAAGCTTTGAGAAATGCGTACTGGATTTACTGAGCGCACACCTGCTGCAATGACTTGACTTGCTAATGAGCTGTGCGACAGAGAAGCTAACACAAGTGCATTCCCATGTTCCTGGAGAGAATGAAGGCAGGGCAGGGGGACTGGGGCAACAGTGGAAAGTATTCTTTCCGAATGTTCAGCCATTCAAAGCATGCAGATTGATGCACTGCACAGATATCTTAGTGTTCATGACTCTTTACTGATGAGCCACAAGCCCTGAGAACTAAAATGGAATTTGTCAAAAGGAATTTCACTTAGTAAAATCAATCCCTGGAACGACAGTTTTTTAAAAAAGTGTCAGATTGGCACTCTTGGCAGATAAAACACATCATTAAGGTGAGTGTTCTCCCAGGCATTCCCCAGAAAAGGGGAAAACCCTTCATCCCCTATCACTCAATTATCCTAGAAGGACTGCTTGCTGCTAAACTGCATCATTTTAACGCAGCCAGATCAGTGATCTCAAGATGTTTCCCTCGACACAGAGACAGCAGTTAGGGTGACCTTTTAAAGCAGGATTTATAATAATAAATTTAAAAAAAACTACAGAGCAAAGAACAATCTCAGTATCATTAGGATGTGCAGAAATACATGGGGTCATGCATGCATGTGCACCAGTCAGTGGAGTTAGCCCTGAACTAGACTAATGGAACTGAGAGCAGAATTAGGTCCAACATCTTTTTCTCCATTTAATTTTTCCTTGATCAATTCATTCCCGTAATAATGGTCCTTCACTTTATACAACACCTCGCTATCCAGAAAACAAGTGGGGTGAGAAAGGTGGGTTTGGGCTTTGGATTTGCAGATCCAGAATCAGGGGTGATTAGGATCTGAGTTCTATTGTATCCAAGGGCTTGTTTATATAGGAGATACCAGGAAAATTAATCCAAATTAACTAACACTGTGAATTTAAAGTAGATTAGTTAAACCGCATTAAATTCCTGTGTACATGATTTTATTCAGAATGTGAAAGGGCCTCAATTCTGTTTAACTGAACTTAAGTGAATTAAGTTAAACCAAATTAAGGGACCTTTAAATAAATAAGAGTGCCCACACATGGATTTAATGAGGTTTAACTAATCCACTTTAAAAGTTAAGTTTCGCTGAGTGTTCCTGTGTAAACAAGACCTTACTCCACCCCCAGGTCCCACTGTATGAATCTCCCCCATTGTATCAAAGCTGACATAACCATTTTTGGATCATCCATACATTCCATACGGAAAAAAAAAAAACGTACTACACTCTGACAAAGGCATTAAAAGCAGGATTGGTGAAGGAAGCATACTCAGAAGTTGCTGAAGGGATCCCAAAACGTTGGAAGTCTAAATATTTCAAAACACATATGAAACGAACATTGATATTAGCTAACAAAACAAAGAGAACGCAAGACGCTCAACACAGTGTAACATATGGGTGATGCAGCGAAAAACAGATCATGAGAAGTGTAAAAGAAGTGATAAAACGTGGAGCACGGAAAAGAGGAGTTCCATAAAATGTTTTGAATAACTGCACACACACACCTACCTGGTTTTGGCACAGAGTTGGTCATAGATTGAGGAACTTTGTCGTTAATTAGCTCAACACACTCACTCGGAAAGAATCCCACCTGTATGACAAGAAAAACAGAAATGGGTATAAATGCAAAATATTAAAGATCGTATAGTCAAATTATTGTGTGTGAGAAGCCATGTTAGTTACCTTTTCTCTTTTAAGCCTGTTTGTATACTACTCCACAACTGTATGAAACATACACATGGATTAGTATCACTATGATTTTTCAAAAATGATGTAACCAGAAAGTCAATGAGCCAAGTACTTTATATTGTGTAATACACTAAACTTTGTTATAAATCTGAAAGCTTTTTCCAAAGGACATAAATATTTCAGCTTGCAACAAACTGCGTTTGTTCATACAGATGAGATGGCCTGCAGGCTCAAGTGAAATCTGAGGGGTGCAAAGCCCTGTTCTACTCTACATCAGGGTTAATTTCAAACACCGTGTGTACTATGGAAGGGGAAACTCTTCAGGTCTTGATATATCACTCAGCTAATTCAAAATGTTAGCAGTAATGATGTCTTTTCCACTGCCAATGTATTACACTCACAGATATCTTCTATGTTTATTGCTTTTTTAAAAATTAATTTAAATGCAGACTAATATATTTGTGCATTTTTCTCTCGCAGTTGCTTTCAAAATGCCCTGCCTACAGAAACATGCAGCTGCCAGCTCAGGGAGCACATTAGGGAATGAATGATGCAGCAGTGTTCACTTTCCGAGTCTCTACTGCAAACACTAAGAAAGTTATATCGTTGCTTCTAGACATCTTCGAACCCACTCCACACAGCTGTTTCTTTCCAAAGAAAATACGGCACATGCTCGGGACATCTCCATCTTGCCAGGTTAACAACAAACGTCACTAATTGCCATTTAAAGGAGAAAATTTTTAGTTGTACTTGTCTCAACAGGTTCCTGAATCATTTTGCTGGTACCAGTTCTAAAGACTTATATCCTGAAAGAGAATCATCTTTTCTTCCCAGCTTCTCAAGAGATCATTCTTTCAGGGTCACAACCAACCCCTTATGCCTTGTTTGACCCACTTTAAGTCTGTGTCCTTGCCTTCCATACAAAGTTTTCATGATTTTGTATTAGAAGTGAATTCAGTCCAAGAGTTAATCTCAACAGATGCAGCAGGGCACTGTTAGAGCATGATCCAGGATTAAAGGATTTGGCAATGTACTAAAATTAATAGCGGGGATGATATATACTTAGATGAATGCAAGGTCATCTAAAGGTAAAGATTGCTGAACATCTTAAATCAAGCGGGGAGAGGTTGGGTTATTGTAACACAATCATAAATAATGTTTCTATTATCACTGTAATTATACTTCAGCCTTAGTTTTTATGCCAGGCCCATGGTAGCTCATGATGACAACACGGGAAGACACATGAGGCTCTTAAGCATCTTTATGGGGAAACTGTTCACATCTTAGTGGATCTAAGCAAACAGGAGGCATTACTGTTCTAATAGCCGCTACCAAACAAAATGAGAACTTTTCTTTTTCATGGGCTAAGGATAGGTTAAATCTCATCCAATGGATGTACGTCCCTTTAAAATTTACACAATGATGAGCGAGCAAGCTGCAATTTTAAAACAGCATTGCTAGTTTGGGTTTCATTATAATGATTTACTGCCTTATTGACAAGTTAATGTCTTTGGTTTCATTACATGGTCATTGCCAGATAATTACATTAGTGATTGAGATGGAGTGGAGAGAAAAGCCCCTCACTAATACAACATCAGGAAGTCCAGGAAGAATTTAATTTACTTACTCTGTTCCCATTGCCACCCCTAGTTAGTATTGCATTTTCTTTTTGGCATATAGAAGAGTGTACATTTCCTTCTCTCCCCCTCTCTGGGGTCTCCAGCACTTTTTAAAAAATTGTTTATTTAAGCCACAGATAAACCCATATAAAACACCTTTCTAGGTAATACAATTCAAGAGGATGGTGATACTTTGCACAGTGTCAAACAGGGACTTCAAGTCTGACAACCTAATAAACCCCACCCTCTATTTTCTCTTCGCATCAAAAGCACCATCACCCATTATCTAATGCAGAGAGTCATCTTCCCCCACTAGCATATGCCAAACACCACATCACAACAGTAGACCCGTCATCAGAGTGCAGGGAAGCACCACCGATTGCACAGATTCCTACTATGGCTTAAAGGCAATCTTCAATTTTATTTTCTATCTACATTTCAAGGCCATAACGCAAGCTGAATTTAGGAGGGGCCTTCACACCACACATGAAATTTGCTTGAAAAAACAATGCTGGGATAAGCCCTCGTACTAATGACCTGCTGCAGGTTTTGCTGTACTTCAACACCTATATGAAAAAAATATACACTTATCTTGCCTCTCGGAGTCTCAGTTTACTCCTCTGGAAGACCCTGATTCAGGAAATCAAGGCGGGTATGTAAGTGCATGCTTGTAGTTAAGCATGTGCCTAAGCAATTTCCTCAAATGGGTGTAATGATTCTTTCATTGCAGCCGAGGTCTGACGTTTAATTAATGCTTGCAAAGTATTCAGTGAAAGAGTCTACAAAAGGGTAAAGAAATTATTATTAAGACATTCCAGGGTGTTGCCATATTTCCTTGTATCACAGGATACTTTGGGAGACATAAGACCATTATACTATATAGATATAGGGCAGTATTACAATGCCAGGATGCATCTTACTGCTATTATAAAAATGAACCATTAAAAAAAAATTGTGAGCAACAAGAACTCAAAGTTTGGCTACAATATTTACCACCATCACCACCACCACCAATGCCCAAGTCGAATCAGCCTTTTGGAAATGTTGCTTTATAATATATAATCATCCTACTTTACCTTGTCACAGTGTCATGTCTGGACCATAATCTTCCCCTTAATGGAAGTACTGCCTGCAGGTCAGTCCACCCTGCCTCATGGTTTGACTCTTTAAGTGTTGTATGATCTGATTATAGATACAAAGACCTGGTAGATACTGGGAGAGAGAGAAACAGTCCTGGGAGCAAGCAGGGTTTGGAAGGAAACTCTGGTATTGCTTCTTTAAAGGCCTGGGCAAGGCTCCCCTCTCTCTCAACTACGGATGAGTTGGGACAAGGGGACAAGCGTAAATGCTGCCTCTTCCTTCACGCAAGGCAGATGCCTGCAGACACTGAAGGGAGTGAGAGAAGGCTACTGCAGGGTCACAGAATCATAGATTAGGGTTGGAAGAGACCTCAGGAGGTCATCTAGTCCAATCCCCTGCTCAAAGCAGGACCAACCCCAACTCAGGTGTCCTGAGTCACCAGCCTGAGGACTAAGTGGGGCCAACTGTTTCAATTACCTAGCTGCAGGAGGTGGGCAGGAGCTGCTGCTGTAAGAAGACACAGGAATAGAGGTAAATTGCAACCCAGCTCCAGGAGGAGAGCTGGGAACTCCTGGTAAAGGAGAGGGACAAGAACTGCTTGAACTACACAAGTTCCAAGAGGAGGGCTGGGCTCCTGCCATAAAGACAGACATAATGACTGAGAAGATAACTCTGAGATGATTGGGAACAGAGGTTACAGGGCAGGCTCCAGAAAGCCAGAAGCACCTTTTGTTTCTTTGGGACTTTTTGTTATGGAATCTTTTGTATGAGGTTTCATAATAAACAAGCCCCAAGGAGAATATTAAGTCAAGCATCAAGAGTGCCTGAAGTAGAGTTACAAGCTTCTTGAGAAGGGAAACTGAGGCAAGGAGTACATGCAGCACCACATTAATTCAGCAGGGGGCACCACAGGGCAGGCACAACCTACAAGAGATATACAATATGGACCAAATTTCTAACAGAATTACAGACATCGATCCGCATAGTAAACCGACGGTGGGCACAAGTCAGAGTTAGCAGCATGAGGACTCAGATTTTTCCCCTCTAGAGTTTTCTTTGTGCTACATGGTGCTCAGCCCTACATGCCTGCAAAAAGAGGATACAAAGAGTCTCCCCAGTGACGGAAGGGCAAGGCACAGTCCTAGCCCTGGTACAACTGGTATGCGAGGATTGAGGGACTCTAATGCCAACAGCATTGCAAGAAAATGCAGGGCTAGGTGAGGGAATGGCCAAGGAGAGAGAGAGAGAGAGAGAGACAGAGAGAGAGAGACACACACACACTTTGGTCACATACTTACAGGTAAAGTGCAGCCCTTCCACTCAGCAAAGCAGCACAACTTCTCACAGTGTAGGAAACTTTTTGTTGCCAGGACTAAACTCAGATACAATTTTGTCTAAGCTGTTATTGCAATTGGCACCTCAGATCCTGCAGATGGAGGTTGCCGGCTGGCTGAGAAATTCACTGGTGATGCATCCAGTGGGCTCTTTCACAACGCCAGTCTTAAGAGTGACATCTCTCTCCAGCCAGATGGTTGCCTCCAGCAATGGGTTCCCAGAACAACGAACGGAAGCTAGAATTCAATTTTTTCTTTAAAGACTTGAGTTTGCAAACCTGTGCTAAGTCCACATAAACGTGCTTTGCTCTCGCATATGAACATTTTATTTTACTCTAAAAACTTCTACATTGCAAAATTATGCACAAAGAAAAACACTCTCAACTAATAGTCTGTTTCACTATCCTAACCAATCTAAGGCAGATCTCTGGGTCTTTGGGGGAATGCTATACATTCTTGAAATCCCAAAAAGGATTAGGATTTAAGTCAGCAAATTTTAACTGTGCTCAGTATGGAATACAGGTTAGAGGGGACATTTGAAAGGCCAAGGGTTCATGGGTCTAGCTTTCAACAGAGAGCTTATCAAGAATGGCAAAATGTGCCACTGCATCTCAAAAGCAGCTAAGAGAAATGATTGTTTCCAGGGTTTTAGTTCTTGAAGACTGTGGGGATGGAGTGGAAGAATGAAAGAACAGAGGATGAAGAAAAGGAAGGAAGGAAAACACCACACTGCAGAGAATGAGGAGGGTGACACTTAATGAGGAGGAGATTGTGTCTGGGGAATAATCTTATAGTGAATGCCATGATTCATTAAGGACATGTGAACATAAATTTAAGTCAAAATGTCATTAAAAACTCCACTTTACATCATTCTCTGTCTTAAAAGCAAACACTAAGTGGCTGCCTTGTTCCACAGGTAGCGGTGGGTTGCATCACAGACACTAGAGCATCTTTGCCATCTATCAGGAAAGATGCTGCTATAATGGAAGTGCAGACATTTGAAATTTTTTTTTTTTTAAATCATGGGTTCCTTACAAATCCATTTTACTGGAGTGGAGTGAAAACCAGAATGATGAGTTCCCAAACATGTTCCTAAATCTGACCCATGATTCAATCCAACCACATTTGTATTCTTTCATATTTCCTTTTCATAAACATCTGTGTGACTAGTTTTCTTCTCATGAATGACAAGGGGGAAAGGTTTATTATGTGGAAGGGACATGGATATTTGTGTGTGAATGCATATATACTGGCTGGGGAAGGCTCCCCTTGGACAAACATATGCAATTACTCAGTGGGAATGTAAAAATTCAATGTGAAATCTGATAGTTTGCAATGAATAATCCAGTCAGCCTGGTCTTTGGCTACTCTGCTCTGCTCACCCTGCCTGGTTATACCCAGGCCTGGAAAGTGGTTCTAACAAGAGTCCATTTGCTAGATGGGAGCTTCTAAGCTCTAAAACCATGACAATCTTCTCCACAACTGCCCCATGGCAGCTCAGTCTGGGATTTATGTGACACTGTATTTAGGTATAATTCTGGCACTAATGAAACACGACATCCCTTGTCAAACATGAAAATTCATCTACAGTCTAAGGTTTCAGGATGGGGAGCGGGAAGCATTAGCCACCTCAAGTGAAGTAATAAAAACTTGACACTTGCCCTACATTGATGGTATAGATCAGAGGTGGGGAAACTATGGCCTGGTGGCCGGATCTGGCCCGCCAGCTGTTTTAATCTGGCCCTCAAGCTCTCTCTGGGGAGCAGAGTCTGGGGCTTGCCCTGCTCAGGCACTCCAGCCGGGGAGCAGGGTTGAGAGCCGCTCCATGCGGCTCCTGGAGGCAGCCGCATGGCCCCTCTCTGGCTCCTACACGTAGGGGCAGCCGGAGGCTCTGCTCTGCATGCTGCCCCCGCAGCTCCCATTGGCCAAGAACCTCCGCCAATGGGAGCTGTTGCGGCGGTGCCTGCAGGTTGGGGCAGCGTGGAGAGCAGCCTGGCCATGCCTCTGTGTGGGAGCCAGAGAGGGGACATGCTGCTGCTTCTGGGAGCCACTTGAGGTAAGCGGCATCCGGAGCCTGCACTCCTGAGCCTCTCCCTGCGCCCCAACCCTGATCCCCCTCCCACCCTCCAAACCCCTTGGTCCCACCCTGGAGCACCCTCCTACACCCCAAACTCCTCATCCCCAGCTGGAGCCCTCACCCCCCCCACAGCTCAGAGCCCCCTCTTACACCCTGAACTCCTCATTTCTGGCCCCAACCAGAACCCTCACCCCTTCCAGCACCCAAACCAATTTTGTGAGCATTCATGGCCCGCCACACAATTTCTATTTCCAGATGTGGCCCTCGGGCCAAAAAGTTTGCCTATGCCTGGTATAGATCATAATAAGACCACAAGCCCAGGGAAAGAAGGATATTTTCAGGAGTTTAGGGAAGGAAGGAGAGTCCTAATCCAGGGGGGTGGGTGTGAAAGGGGCTTGCTAGGTCGTGGGAAGGAAACCAGGTGATTTGGGGAGATCCAAAATGGGGAGTGAATAAAATGAAGGTGGATGATTGGACTTAGGTGAAATAAGATGGAGAGTGGGGATAACTGATGCTGGTGAGGGTAACCCTGAGAGTTGTAGGTTGATGAGGGTCTGCGAAGAAAGTTTGTGGGGTAGGGAGGTGATGAGAAGGAGCTGAGAGGTTCAAAAGATGGTTTGCAGACTTGATGTATGAAGAGAGGGAAATTGTGACACGTTAGAGCTGCTTGGAGGAGTAGGACTGACTTGGAGGGGGCCTAGGAAGTACTGGGGTGCTGGAATCATGGTTCTGCACCCAAAACGAATAGCACTTGTAGTCTTATACTATGCGCCCTCCCCCCTCGGTGCTACAATACTTACAAAGTGGGATTGAGTTACTACAGAGAATTCTTTCCTGGGTATCTGGCTGATGAATCTTGCCCTATGCTCAGGGTTCAGCTGATCGCTATATTTGGGGTCGGGAAGGAATTTTCCTCCAGGGCAGATTAGAAGAGGCCCTGGAGGTTTTTCGCCTTCCTCTGTAGCATGGGGCATGGGTCACTTGCTGGAGGATTCTCTGCTCCTTGGAGTCTTTAAACCATGATTTGAGGACTTCAATAGCTCAGACATAGGTGAGAGGTTTATCGCAGGAGTGGGTGGGTGAGATTCTGTGGCCTGCATTGTGCAGGAGGTCAGACTAGATGATCATAATGGTCCCTTCTAACCTTAATATCTATGAATCTATGAATCAAGGGGAGCATGGGGAATCAGCTCCCTCACTCCTGAAATTACTACCAACTGCCTGTGATCTTATTTCTGATCTTATCATCATCTTGTGACTGTTGAGTCTTCTGCCAGACATGATGTAACTTTGCAGATGTTATCTGCATGCAAATGCACACATGGTCAATCTGGACTTTCCCTTTAAAAATATCCAGACATGGTGCAAAGTAGCTGATCTTTTTGTGCACATGAATCGTGAGCTAGTTTCCTCCATATTCCTTAATGTGTCAGAGAAATGTTTAACACAGAAGCAGTGGTATAAAACATGCAGGAGCGATGCAATGCTCAGATGGAGCAAAGAGAAATTTAAAAATCAGATAACTCTGCCTACTATTGATCATCATTCAAGTGCAATTGACTCATGCTAACCTTGAAATTTCACTTATTCTGTTTTGCTTCCTCAACATCTCTATCTCATCCAGGTTCTCTTATCCCCAAGACAACTCGAAAGCTTATGCTCTAATAAATTTGTTAGTCTCTAAGGTGCCACAAGTACTCCTTTTCTTTTTGCGAATACAGACTAACACGGCTGCTACTCTGAAACCTACATTTAGAGTCTCTCATTTTATAGTTCTTCTTCCTTCTCCCTCCTGATGTGTCCACAGGTCATTTCTGCAGCTTCTTAGCTCCATAATCTCTTTCCTCACTTACACAACACCTTCCTTTTCCCCAGAATCTTTAAACCAACTCCTCTGTATTCACTTTAGATTTCTCATTTTGTCCTGGTACAAATGACTAGCAGAAGGACAAGGAAAAATATTGTAATAAGAAAAACCCACAAGTTTTTCTTATATCCTAGAGAAAGAGAGAACAATCAAGGGAAACAAGATCAGTTCAGTAAAGACAGACAACATGTTTATGCAGTCAATATCTCAGATAAGAGACAACTAAACAAGAGTGCAACCTTAGATACAGCCACGCATAATAAAGAAAACCCCAGAAAGGGGTCAGAACTTGATCTGCCAGGGGCTAAACAACAGGGCCTGATCCAATAAAGCATTTAAGCACATGCTTAACTTAAAGTACATGAGTAGTCTCATTGGGCTGGACTAGGTTCTTGTTACTTAATACTCTATAGAAACAAGCCCAATGTTTAGTCCCTATCCAGTGTGCGTTCACTGCAGTAGGATCAACCAGGAAGACCACCCTCTGTAGAGTCAGCATGAAGACTCCTTCAAAAAACATGCCCATCTCTGGAACATGTAATGAGCTTAGCTATTTTAAAAATCAAAGCCATTGAGTATATCACAGGAGAAGACTGAAGGTGGCTGGCTCCTTAGCTTAGTGACCATCCTTTTGACACTGGGATCAAAGACAGCTACCACCAGTGCTAATGGCAATTTGTTTAAAAATATTTCTGAGAAAACAAATGAGAAGAGATTTAAAGTGAAACCCAGTTTGCAAATCTTAGTTTGAAATAAACAATCAATCATCATGTATTTCACACAATTCGTAAGATTAGAGAGACGTCTCTGAAAAAGTGTGAATGCCCCACAGGGAACAGAATCATAATGAACTGGCAAGAGCCAATGGATCTCCGCTGATTTCTTTTAATAATTAAAATTATTTGGACACAGATTAGCATTATTTTCACCACCGTTTTTAATTTGAAACGGGAAACAAAGTGTTTGCTTATCCATAAATACTGGAAAGGTTATATGGTTTAAACATAGCTTCTACAAGTGCCAGTTTTGCTTCACTGCACTCTTTTGTAGCATGTTACAACAATACTCTTCACCAATTGTAACACCTCTAGGCCCACTATATCAACAGCAGGATAAGATTTTTTTCCCTCTCTTTTCCCGATAGTGGGCAGCAGTGTCAAAAAGCTGTGCTAATTCAATAAACCGGTTTTTCCTACACTCACACCAATAGGTCTTACATTTAAAAAGAAACATCCTTTTCTTTGTACAGCTATGGGATTTGTGACCATTTATTTCAGATGGTGTTTGACGGAAACAAAAGATCTCTATCAGCACATTGCAAAGAGATTAGACTAAACCCTGTTTGGTCCTACAGAAAACTGCATCCCGCAGTAAACCAGTTTCACGGCTGCAAGTTACTGAGCATGTGTAACAGCTGCTGCATGCGACTGCATAATAATTCCACTGCTAGTGTCTAATTCACTGCTTCATGAATAGCTCTGGAGTATGCTGAGGACAGAAGGTGCAATTAAAAATACTAATTCTATCAACCTTAACTATAATGCTATATTTCTGCAGCTGTTGGGATCCGCTATATGGGTCTGTGAACTGACTGCATGTGCACACAGATGAAGCTATTCTCATGGGTTTACTCAGCAGTGTCTCTTTTTACTTGTGTGCTACATAAGAATCCATATGATTTATTCTGATTTTGGCAAGGGTGGGGGTAGAGAGAGGCGTGCAAGGGAGCCCTGAGCTGTAAACATATGTCCCTGATGCCTTTCATAACCTATACTCTTTGCATATGGTCAGACAGAGAGAGAGAGAACGAGCGAGCGTGTGTGTGTGTGTGTAAAAAGGTGGCAGATTCCGGACCTTTCATGGGGATGCAGTGCTTATCTGCTGAGTCAGCTTGATGTCAGATGTTTGAACTCTGTGTACAGCTAATGGGAACTTTTGCTGATTCTCTCTGAGATTAGTTGAGGTATGTCCTGTTCATTCCTATGAGAGGGTTTAGACTAGAGTCTCTCTCAGGGACAGTGTGAATTAGAAAGGCCTTGCAGGGAAAACCCAATGAACTGCCCAGCTTGGGAAGAAATCTTAGGCTGGTGTTTAAGGTTTTGTTGTTACTTAAATTAACAATAAAGGCAAACCTCAGGAAGTGGGTAAGTTTTGACCCTATTCAGTATGTGTGCCTTCTGTTCAGAGCAAAGGGGGAACTTCACCAGTTTACAATGTGAAACAACTGCAGGATGGAGGACTCACCTGTTTAAAATGAAGCTTTCAGGATGAAACTCAAAGGAAGGCAGCACAAAGAGATGGAAAGTAAGTTCTCTTCTCCTTCAAAGCCTCTATACACTATATTCTTAATTTCATACACTATAGTCTTAATTTCATATTCTGCAAGTCCACACTGGAGTGTTGTGCCAGCATTTGGAAAGCAAGGGCTGGAGTTCTGCTGTAAGGTTGGAATTTTCAAGGGAGTCTAAGGCCTGGTTTACACCTAAATGGTAGATCAACCTAGCGATGTCACTCAGGAGTGTGAAAAACTCACAGCCCTGAGAGCTGTGGTTAAGCCAACCTAAGGCCCTGTATAGACAGTCCTATGTCAGTGGAAGTATTAGTCTATTGATACTGCTACTGCCTCTCGGAGAGATGGATTTATGATAGCGATGGAAGAACTTCTTCCATCTCAGTAGTGAGCATCTACGCTACAGCACTGCAGCTGTAGTGTTTCTCATGTAGACATACCCTGAGAATGTTAGTCACCCAACTCCCATTCAGTTTCAATAGGGTTTGGATGCCTAACTCCTGGGGAGTTTGAAAATTCAGCCTAAATCTCTCCTACAAACTGAGAGGCTCTACTGTCAACAAAGAGAGAGTAACTATGCACACAGTTCTCAGCGTCACACAGACCAGAAAATTCAACCATCAGGTCCCATCCACTTGCCTGGAAACAACTGATCCTCAAAGTATCAAAACAATAAGCACCACTTCTGTAGCATGTTTCATCAACTTTACAAAGGCATACAAGGCTAAATCATTACCTCCGTCCCAGACACAGAAACCGGGGCACAGACTGGTTGAGTGACTTGCCCACAGTCACACAGACCTGGGGCTAGGACCCACGTCTCCTGACTCCCAGTCCCATGCTTTATCCACTGGAACACTGAATCCTGTAGGACACTCTGCATTGCTTTGCCGAGCCTACATTTAATTGGTCCAAATGATGGGAAAATACAGGCAACACCTGAGGACTCAATCAGGATTCCTCCTGGGGCTGGCGGTGTATTTCCAGTTGTCTTTGAAAGGGTGCAATGTAGGCTCCTCACCAATGACAGACCCGCTCTGCCAGACAGCGTGGAGAGACTATGGAGTCCTGGTTCCATCCTTATCTTGGACCCTTTCGAGAAGGTGGCACCACTACTCCTATGCAACAATACCTCCGTTCCCAGGCCCTACTCACTTTGGGGAAGTCATATTACACCTTACCTTCCCCACTCAGGGAGCCAACACTGGGATGCACACTGTGTAGCCCTATCAAAAGTCATGGGCATTAGCAATACCAGCAACATTAGCAGTTCTGGGTAAATCCTACAGGCACCAAAGACTAGATTCTCAAACCTCCATTCATGTCACTCTCTCTGAGCGAATTCCTGGTGCATACCTGAAATCCATGTTTGCCCCTCCACCACGTAGTCAGCTCCTTTGGTGGCATGTCAATAACGGACACAATGTCTCCCACCTGGAAAAGAATTGCAACATAAATACCACCCCCTATGTAGCTAGAGACAGAGACAGGGCACTGCTAGAATGAATGCACATTCTTCTCCACTGCATGAAATCCTAAAGCCATCATCTGCCTTGAGGTACCTGCCCTTGTATAATCTACGGCTGAAGTATGAGACTTAATGCATTATAAATCCTACAAGATGCACCTTTTTAATGTATTCATAAGGAATTGTTTAAGAGTAGCCAATTGGTGCAGGCATGTTCCGATTAAGCGGTGCAGTGTGCACTGGGGTTAATAAGCCCCAAAGCATGAAACCCCTTGGGAAATGTTCTCACACAGCTGAACTCGTTTTTCCCCTTGTACAATATGTGTTTGCATCTCTGACTGTTGCCATCCCCTCACCCTCACAAAGTTAAGAACTGCACTCAGTTCTCCTGACCTGACAAAGACATTCTCCTCTGAATCAGGAAGCTAACAAAGCAGTAAGGCAGCGTGATGTTACTGAAGCAGGATGAGAAGAGACCAAAGGGGACAGGGTGGCCAAGGATGCTTTCTGAAGCTTCCCTCATTCCTCTGGGACCCGTTCCCGAAAAGAACAAACACAAAACCAGATAAATGGTTTGCACTGTTGCTTCAATGGCTGAAAATGACATTGGCAGAACTCATTCTAGATGCTTATACTAGTTTGGTGGGAGGGTGACTTGTGTCCTGCAGCATGTGATACTTTTTTCTGAAATTGAGTAAATTCTGCACCGGATACTATAATAAATGATAACGTAGCTTCCATATAGTGTTTTTCATCACTAGATCTCAAAATGCTTCACAAAGAGATAAGCATCATTACTCCTATTTTTCTGGTGGGGATAGTTGTTGCCAAGCTAAATTATCAACTTGTACAGGGCTTTGACACTGATAAACCGAACGTGCCATATTAGTACAAACCATTTTATTGCTATTATTAATATTGAAACACTGTCAAATAGTCTATGCCCTAAATTGCATATACTGTAATTTAAGAAGGATATAGTCTATTTAACTTACATCTTTCTGTTTCATTCTGTGTGTGTTTGTTTATAGTAGTGAGTGCTGAATAGTGAATCTGAATAAAACCACCAACACTCCTTAAATATCTGTATTATCTGCAAGGTGGCACAACTAAAGCGGTCATCAGAGAAACACCTTCGGGGCAAGGTCTGTGTTGCCCTTTATATTTGTGTGCAATGTTCTCAAAGCTCCAAACAAAATAATAGTGCATACAAGCGAACTGTCACAGCATACTTGCACAGTCCAATGGGCAGCAGAGACAATGGAGAGAGAGATTTTCAAGCGACCAACACCTACAATCAGGGCCCAATTTTCAGAAGGGCTCAGCACCCAGCAGCCCCATGGTGACACGTCTGGCTGGATTTTCAAAAAAGCGCAGAGCCCAACATGCCAAGCTCTTTTGAAACCCTGTCCCCTTATTTTGCGCTCTCTCTCTCTCTCTCTCTCTCTCACACATGCACACACACACAGAGAGTACCAGATGCATTTCCTCTTCTACATTTGACAATGAGGAATGTATGTTCCTCTAGTTATTTACCTCAAAGGACAGTTCATCTGCTGCCTGAGCAATGTATCTCTTAATAACATGGGCAGCCGCAATGGCAGGCACGTTAATAGATGATTCTTCATGGACTAGCAGGTGATTCCCCTTGTTATCGATCTGCAACAAAGAGCACGGTAGATTGTGAGGCAGATGAGGACATGTGGCTCTGCAAATACATTTTACTGGTGCTCATGCGTGGCAGGGATTTCAAGCTGATTCACAAAGACAGCACAGCTTAGGGGCCCCCTGAAGAGAACAGCATGGAGGGACAATGTAGGGCACAGAATACATAGAAATGAAGAGGAAGGACAGTTAATAAATTAAGTTTCAGAAGGTCACATCACCCCTTCCCATCCATTCATTGTTGAGGATGCAGTCTTTGTGCATTTTTGTATAGAACTCTAACATGACAATGAATGTGTATGCCTCCCCAGGATCTGTCATGGCATCATATTCGTTTTCTTCGAGTACTTAGAAAAATAACGGAATAATGACAAAAATGTTTTACAAGCAGGGAATTTAATGACAGGAGGGACAATGAGGATGACAAAGCTACAGAAAAAATATAAAATCTAGTCTATTCCTCTGCCAGTTTCTATAATGTCTGAATTTCCAGTAAGAAATTATGGTTCCACTGGCTTTTTTACCCCCTGCTACGCTTCCCAGTCAGTTTTTAAAACTCAGATTATTGTCCCCATCTGAAAAGCCAGCTGAAAGGCAATTTTGTAAGATTCTCAATTAATTTGGGAAGGTCAGTCAGGAGAACTTAAGTTTTATTAGAGCACTTTCACTAGTGCACATAATAGCCGAGTTGTAACCTTAATTTCCAGTAAATTCTCAAGTTTCATTCACATCTAAAAAGTCCCTGACCATTTCTCCTTTTGTGCTAAAAATCTGCCACACCTCATCTTAACCTAAAGGTTTTTGTTTGCTTGTTTGTTTTTGTTTTTTTGACAAATTTGAGGAGAATCACGCATCCAAATTACAAACATTTAAAATTTAGCTACATGAACATGCTAGCTGGTACATTTCTTAAGATTTGTGAAGTCTAACAACAGTTCTTCCTGTGTGATACAGTAATGTCAGCTGGCAATGGGAAGATCTACATACACCACTACTCAGCCTGACTAGGATCAGCACTGTTGTTGACAAAAGGGAGCAGGTGGTCTTGATCACTTACTCCCATTCTTTCCTCCACCCTCTACCCACTAAGGCTGGTGGTTTAAGTACTAGTGCTCAAGGTGTCTCGAAACAATAAACAGAGAAAGCAGTGCTACAGCTGTACATAAACAGGACCGCTGAGAGCACACAACACAAGCTCTGTTGAGCCATTTAACAGAAGAGATGGCAAAGCAGAGTAGATAATATTGGCGGTTTCAATGCAGCTGTCTTTAAAAAAATATAGAGCCAAAAATAGCAGAGAAGGTATCAACATCAGCAGCTTTCAAAGAGCAATACGTACCCATTGAAATGAGTGCCGGAAGAGGTGAGTGCATCTAGTGCAGCCTATTACCTGGAGCGTCAGTCCATTGCTGAACTTAGCTTATCTAGGTAGCACATTGACCCTATTGCTGTATCACCTGAGTTGCTACCTTCTATTACTTTGTAATCAAACAATGAAAGACTATCATGTCTTTCAGATGAAAAAATCCAAAAAGGAGGAAAAAATCCCTGACCCTTAACATGGAGTCTGATTCTCCCCTGCCTTGTGTAGTCCTTGCCACTTATGCGAAGTGGGTGTGAAATGTTACCAGGGGTGTGACTCCACAAAGTTGGACTACACAACTCCTCTCCATTCACTTTGCACAGGTGTAAGGACTACGCGAGAGGCAGGCTGCTAAGAACAGGGCAGTTGACATGAAAAGCAGTGCTGTGCACTGCACCCTACCTCCATCCATGTGAGGGCAGGCCCACAGTTGATCTTGTTGCCTGCAATGGCTGAGAGCCGTGACAGATAAGCCATCAGCATCTGGGTGACAAGCTGCAGAGGGAAAGAAAGAACAAGTATAATTATTCTGCTGATATACAAAAGTGGAGCCCATTTCTCCGAGCTGGCATAGTTGTCGTCAAATTAACTGGTGAGGGAGGTATGGGCAGTTTGCACTGATACTGATCTAGTTTCTAATACAATGGGATTCTAAAGTTTGGAGAAGGAGAGAAATCAGTGCAAATATTGTTCCAGGAATTACACATTTCTATATATGTAAGATGAGAAAGGTTTCTCAGTGAAGGCTAATTGCCAATGCCAAAATATTTTAAGCCTTGAAGTCCTCTGTTTGCTATGCATTTCACATCCAAACAGATTATTTCAATTATGACAATCCAACACATCTGAGAACCATTGAGTAAAACAAAACAGAGACTTCCATTTCCCCACAAATGGAAAGTGCTTTGGAATGTGGCAGGCCGGAGTGGTGAAACATTCATTTTTCAAACCTAAAATGAGGGCTTTAAAAACATCCTTAGTACTGTCCCGTACGCCGATGTAAAATGACTTTTACCAAGTCACTTTGATCTAAGCTATGGAGATAGTATTAAGAAGTTCCATGACAGCCTGGAGTCTCCAAGACCAAATAAAACACCGTTGACCCAAAAACATCTGTTTTAGCTGTTTAATTTGAAAAAAAAAAAAATCAGAAAAAATGAGAGACATCACACAGCTGCAAAACCACATTCCAAGATGTGGCAGTGTGTTAGATGTCACAGCATCTCCTGTGCACATAAATACTTTGTATCCAACCTCATGCTATACAACCTACAATAGGTGTGTTGGAAAGACAATGGTCCAAACATGAATCTCAAAACCCTGATCCCACTGAAGCTAAGGTCAACACTCCATCAGTGTCAATGGGACTACAATTTGGCTCTGTATCGCCACGCTGTCAGATAACAGTCCTGGATCCCGCTGGCTGCACCCCATGGACCTTTCTAAACCTGCATGGAGCACCAACAAAGTCAAAAGGGCTCCATGAAGGAGCAGGGGTCTAACCCATATGGAGCATTTTGCAGGACTATTCATCACAAATAGTAGATCTTCAAATCCTCTCTCAGGCCAGGCTCTTAGTGACTCCAAATTGCTGCCAAGAGTATTTTTATAGACTGGTCTTTAAATATTAGTTTCTGTGCCCTTTTTAAAGTAATTTCCACAATATTTTACATGAGGCAAGCTTGCAACAGGTAGAGTAATTCACAGCTCCTCTCCCCAATGCCTACATTAACCTCCCAGTGCTGGGAATAACTTAAAAAAAATGTACAAATTCCACTGCCAGCAACTGATGCAGAAAATAATGAGTCTTGAAAGGCCAGCAGAGCCAGTGCCTACAGGATGAGAATGCCACAAAATTAATCTTGGAACATGTTATTCTACTTATTTATTGTTTAACTGCTCTATTCCCATGCCACATTTAGGAGATGATTATTTTTACACTGTCTTCGGCAATATCTTGCATCCAATACAAAACCAACCAATCAGTGTAGGTTCCCTGATGAGATATTGGATGAAATCCTAGACTCGCTGAACACAGTGTCAACAACTCACCACTGACTCCAATGGAGCAATGATTGTCCCCTTTCTCCACCCTCTTCCCATTTGGTTTTAAAGGAGTATAGATCCAGATTTACAGATAGAATAGACTTTGCTTTGTATGCCTGAAATGGCTTTGAGTTTTCTTATTTTCCTCTTTTTCAGTCACAGGGCTTATGGGCAGGCAACATTGGCCTCTTGATGCTGAGAGTCAGGATTTTTCTGCACTCATGCCTTTACAATGGGACTTGTGCTTGCAGCCATCAGGCCTAAGGGAGAAGTGACCTGTGAAATGAAGCAATAGGCATTTTCCATCACTGTAATGCATGCTCTTCACACAGACACTGAGGTTTAACAGAGGATGTTTGGTTATGCTTGTCTGATTCAAATAACCTCCTGCAAACTAGACATATTATTTTTCCCTCCCAGTCTTCCAAAGTGATGCACTTGCTTCCTCCAAGCAGATGATTTTGGACACAAACACTTTAAATGATAAACAAAGACTGAGTATGAGTTGGAAATCTGAAGAGGAATACTATATGCTTTCACAAAAGGCCAGGGTAAAAGTATTCAAACCAACCAGATTTCAGTTCCAAGGAGTTTTTACAGGTAATTGAGAATGAAAAACACCTTTCTACACTGAGAAAAAGAACTTTTCTTTTTAAATACGCTTTTTGAAGCTCCTCCTAAGATCGCTCTAACACACACATATATTTTATTTTTATAAAACCCAAAGCAATTTTTGGTTTATTGATATAAATGTACTATCCCAAATACTGTTTCTTCCTTCAAAACATTACAGACCTTTAACCACTTAATATTGCTGGCAAATCATCACTGTTGAAGTTAAGTCAGCAAATATCCATGTCATTAAAAATGTTTCCAAAGATACAGTAAAATTCTGATCTAAGTAATTGACAGTACAGCATGGATTAAAAGTCTGATTTTCCTTTCTTTGCATTCTGATTCTGCATTTAGCAGTGCAGTAATTTATACTAATTTGCAAAGCACTTTCCTTTGCTAAGGTGAGGAGGAATGTGCTGTTCCAATTACTTTTCTAATCATCTCCCAAAATCTAATTCAGAATCCATAAAACTGCTTTTTAAAAGCTGTGAAGAAAACCCAAACCATCCTCTGTTCATTTGCAGTAGTTCTGATCAGAAGCTTTATCTGCTAACAGGGTTCACATTTTACCTCTGGATTGTCCTTCAGGGCATCGGAGCGGGGTAGCTCTGAGAGCTGAGAGAAACGCCGATCATAGATACATAGGTGGAGATGTTTATCGAGTACTCTGAAATCTTCATAACTCCGTTTCACAATCCAACTCTTGCCCTGCATAGAGAGAGAAAAGCATCACATCAGACCACTTTGATCAGGAGCGTAAAATGACAATCCCAGCAGAAGCAAAGGGAGGCACTGCTTTCTTTGCTGCCAGTCTTCCCTTATGCAATACATGGGTGTAAATAAAAGATGTCCAGTTATTTTTTATTTTAAGCTTTAGTATGGAACAGTTTAAAAACCACAGTGAAACAAGTTCATCCCTGGTATTATTCCTCCAACTTCAACGTACACAAATCTACGCCAATGGGAGGGGTTCTCCCATTGGTGTAGATAATCCACCTCCCTGAGAGGCGGTAGCTAAGTCGACGGAAGGATTCTTATGTCGACCTAGTACTGTCTACATGGGGTCTTTGGGTCAGTTTAAATATGCTGCTCAAGGGTGTGAATTTTTCACTCCCCTGACTGATGTAATTAAACCAACCTAATTTTGTAGTGTAGATCAGGCCAGTAATGTTATACCAGGGCTACATTTGCCTTATTAACTCTAAAAGACATACATAAAACCCATTTGTTCCCTCTGCTTACCTACAAAGGTTTTCATACTGTGCCCACTCCACAGGGGATCTGACTGTGTGCCAGTGAAAATGTAAACTACAATAAACTGTCAAAAATGTCAGATCTTAGTGGCTGCAGTAGGGCTCTGCAGAGACTCAAGAGTCCACCAACACAGATCTGATGGCAGGATTGGGGCCTGTACTATTTGTGGCAGAGTTTACGGGGCAGAGCCTCAGCTGAAATCAGTGCAGCTAAGATAATTTACGTCGGCTGCGCATCTGCCCCTAAGTATATCATTTTCCCAGGTTAAAATATTGACAAAATACATTTCATAACCATGCAGTAAATTGAATAACTACAGTTCCAAGGGTTAGATTTTCATTCTGCTGCATCCAGAGACAAGGAAGCAAAATGCTACCATAGCAACAAAGTGTAATTTACTTTTGTGAAACCTTTAACACACAAGTCCCATATTCCAAGTGCTTCACGGCCTATTACAATCAATAACAACTGCTGCACTAATACAGAAGTTTACAGCTTCAAAGCACTTTATGAACCATAATTAATCCTCTGAACACCCTTCTGAGGGAGGTACGGTTATGTTACCTCCAGTTTACAGACAGAAAAACTAAAGCAGGAATGAAGGACCAACCCAAACCTCACCATGTCCCGTTCCATGTGCAAGGCACACTTCTTTGACCTGCCTTTTCCAATACAAACAAAAAGCAGCATGGACATGTGTTTTTGTTTTTGTTTTTTTAAATCCCTATAAAAAAAACTACACTGAGCACGTAATTCTCCCTCTGGGGAGATGAGGATAAAAAAACAATGAACATATGGCAGATGTTATTCCTGTCGCTTAATGCATGACTGGAAAGTGCTCACATACTACAGTGATGAAGGCAGTATAAAGAATTTCAGTAGAACAGAATCACAGAGAGGAGAAGTGAATTACTCAAGGTCACCACCAGGCTCTTAAATAGTGCTTTTCATCAGCAGATCTCAAAGCGCTTTATTTCACATAATGACATAGTGCAGTGCTATTATCCCCATTGCACAGAGTGGGAATGGAGGCACAGAGAGGCTAAGTAATTTAGCCAAGGTCACACAGGAAGCTTGTGACAGAGCAAGAAATTAAACCCGGGTCTCCCAAGACCTAGACTAGTATCCTAGCCACTGAACCAGCAAACCCATGGGAAAGAGCCCAAGATTAAAACTGGAGAATAATGCATAAGAACAGTCAATACACACAATGGCAAGATACATGGTACAGCGAGTGAAGTGGGATTCGAGAATCGACCACCACCACCCCAAAAAAAAAAAAAAAAAAAAAATCAGAACTTGCCACCTTATTTATTTATGTTTTTAAATAAAAGAGGTACATTTGTAGATCTGCTGGAATTAAGTGTCCAAAATACGGCCAGCAGGCCAAAGACAGCCCAATGAGATCTAGATTCCAGACTGTGGCTTCCTTCACCTATAGCACAAAAGGGGCAGCCAACACAGAATACAGACAACTTCATACAAGCAGCCTTTTGCTCAGAGCAAGACAGAAGACTACCTGCAAGGATCTGCAGTCTCCACAGGTCTAGCAGCTCTCTATTAAAGATTAAGCTGGGTAAAACAAAATGAAAAAATCAATAAAAGATACCAAATATTTACTAGTATCATGTCTCAAATAAGATAAAGATTTTTACATTTATGGCTGTGTTTTATCTCAGCAAAAGTAAGTGACCTAAGGAGATCTTATTGCCTCAAAACAGCCCATGCTATCCTGACGATTATTAAGATGGTCTCACACGCTATTGAGCCAGCTGAGGATAAATGTCCACTCTGCAACCTGGGATTTGCCTTATTTTTTCTGTGTCATAATTTGCTATTTTTAGCTGTTAAATATAAATTTATTTGCCAAGGAAGTGCATGCAGGTATCACTTTTATGGCAGTTAATACAGAGAGGTTCTACACAAGCCATAAATCCTGCCCCATAATCTCATCCATAGCACTAGCTATTTTCTGTCTAAATCATTTATGATGGTCAAAACTCCAGACAACCAATATTGTACTTAAAACTCCACTTTCATACCACAAGCATCAGTCAGTATTTCAGAAGCTCAAAGAGGTGGCCCTTTATCTCTCAGCAAATTAACAACATGACCCTCAGCTGAACCACATCTGGTCACCCCATATCAAAAAAAATAAAAAATCAAGAAATTGTTGCAGTGCTGTAGTTTGTTTTTGCCAGCTGCATTTTAACAGGACATTCCCATGAAGTTCTGAAGGCTACTTGTTCAAAGGACAAGAAGTCATCACAACATGCCTCACTTCTTGATTATTACTGTGTCATTAATGACAATGCCTCCCTGATATCTTGTCCTTAAATACTGGCCTGCTGCAGGTATGCAGCATCTCTCAGTCATAATTAAGATAAAAAGACATGAATTTACAAGACAGGAATTGCTGGGGTCAGCAAACACTACTGTACTGACCAGTAGTGTGTGCTGAATTGGAAGAGAACAAATGAGGAGAACAAATCTTTTTTTTTTTTTTAAATGGAACAGATTCTTCATCCTGAGAGCAACTAGGCTACTGGTAGTTACTAAATTTAACAGATTAATGTATGGATGGATTCTACACTCACTGGACTCTCTGTAACCTCAACATTGGTCAGAACAATGCCACCCCCCTTTGACAGAACAAGAGTGACTCTGATGTGTACATACAAAAAGGTTTGTCAGGGTAGTGCTTCACAGACCATTGCCTCGGAGACACCTGTTCCAATGTAGGAAGTGCAAGTATTTCCTTAAACTCTATAGCTTTGAGCCTGCAAAAATTTACACATGTTCATTTTACACATGTGAGTAGCTCCAATGAGTAATTCTTTGCAGGTTTGGGGCCTAAATAGTTAATGTTTAAGAAAAAAAGTACAGAGGCATGTTTCTTCAGGATGCAGTTTAATTTCACAGGCAGGAAATCTTTGCAGCTGGCTAGCAAGGAACTGGACACCATTTAGGGAGGCTGTGTGCCATTACCACATCTGATCACATCTCCAGTGGGTGGTCAATACAAATTAAATCAGCTTCCTGGACCATTTTCCCTGGATAAAACAAGTAGTAAGGTATTTGACTTAAGCTCCCAGCCAGACTTCTAGAGTTACAGAACAATAGTGAACTAGTGATACATTAATTACATCAAAAATAGCATCACACTCTTCGATACTGACAACAACAACAAAAGAAGTTGCATGTTTTATTCCACTTTGCCAGAAGGGTTTGCAGAGTAAATTGTTTTATTCAGCAATTTATTGAAACCACAGAAACAAGAAACAGAAAATAACTATTAACGCAGCCTCATGGTGCCGACCTCATGTTTGCCAGCATAGGTTTTATCGCAAAGCTAAGCATTAAGGGTGTTAATAAAACACACTGAAAAGTAGGAGTGACGTCTTTTCATTGTGGCTGGTCTCCCTAAATTGCTCCTCAATGTCAATTCCAACTCAGCTGCTAGTTTCTCCATCGCCAGCTTTTGTTTCTCGTTTTTCACTTTGATTTCGGGCTGACCCTGATTCAGAGAAGCTTCTTTGCTCAGAACATTTAAGCATATGGTTAACTTTAAACACATGCTTGAGTCCTACTGAAGTTAAGGGGACATACACATGTGCTTAAGTATTTTCCTGGATCAGGGCAAATCTGGAAATCCAGGGACTGTTCACTTCCAAGGAGTCAGAAATCGCAACCTCGCCCTTTCCCACTCACTGCTGTGTGGGATTTATAATACTCTCTGCTACAAGGGCAGGGTAAAATTTCATGGCATTGCATGAAGCTTATTTCTTACACTTTAGCTCATTGAGAAGAAATGTCATGCTAAACATGATTACAGATTACTGAACTGACTCTTTAATATCCACTGTGCCAGAGACTTGAACTTTCCATGAGTGAGACCCTTATGCTGTATGAGTTCAGAAGGTGCTATTCATGCTGTACATTTAGAGGGACAAAGATTCACAGCCACCGCCCCTCAAACCAATATTTTTAGCTCCTCGGCTCAATGGCATAAGAGGGATGACAGGTGGCCACAGTTCATTCAGTGATATTTCCTCAAAGATGTCAACACACAGTAGAAACTTTCTTTTTTATTTTCAAGTTCAGAGCACACAATGCTTAAGGGGGCCTTACAGCTGGCGTCATTAGTGACAGAATTACACTGCTGTGCCTCCCTGTTATTGTTTGGCTGGGGGGAAAAAGCAAATGATATTTTTCTGTCTCATATTTGTACACCCATTTCACTCCCACCCCACACTAAAGCAGCACTTCAAACCATATGGCTGGTCTCTGCCCCATAGAGGGTCTGAACACTTTTGAGAGCAGCTCCCACAAGCCTGAGAAGAGTTAAATACAGGAAGTTTTAGTGCTGGCTTAGCTGTCTTCACTTAGAATCTGGAAAGCAGCAGCACTCCCCCATTTGCATTCTGAATGGTCTATAATCAGTTCTGCTTTTGCTGAATGCTAAGGTAAAGTGAGCCACCAAGAAAGAAAACAACAGGTTGCCCCATTCTCCAGATATGTGAAATATACTGCCAAAAATAAAAGCACTGTCTTTCCACCAGGATTGTTATTTGGGGAGAGGTCCCGTTCACAACAAACAACACTAATTACACTTGGAACTTTTATAATTTCTTCAAACTTATCAACACAAAACACAGAGATGCCCAAACACTAAAACAGAGACTGGATCCGACCTTCCCCCTATTTATGACCATATGTCAAATCATGTGCTTCCAGGTAGGACAGTTGGGACAGGACTCCTTTTATTCCCATCAATAAAACTCCAAACCAACCAGACAAGTTGCTACTGAGCCCCAGGATATGTTGTCCCAGGGATTGCACATGCACTCTCCATAGTGTCTCCATGAATTTTTTTTGTTTTCCTTTTATAGATGGGGAGATTGTTCTTTTCAGGTTCAGATTCTCAGGCATCCTGAATTCCTGACAGAAATCATGAAATTACAGGGGGTACCCCATGTACAATGTCAGTCAACATGGAGATTGAGACAGGAAAACAAGAAAAAAGTAACTGCTAAAAGACATTAGGCTCTGACCCGAGAGTAAGAAAACTGGAAAGATGCCAGAATTCAACTGGAGGGTTTTACTCTGCCATGTGAGTGACTGACAGCTGTGGGTTTGAGGGTCTGGATGTTAATCCCCTACAACCCTTCCTCCCTTTAATGTAAATCACAGTGGAAAATGGCTTGGAAAATTAGTCAAAACACAGAACAAACCCAATAAAATCTACTACTTATAGTTTATTCAGAAAGTCTGTGTACTGAAATCCTTCAGACGATTTCACACCTTCTAGCGTATTACTACAACTTTCTGGAAATTAAACATAACTGTAAAACTAACACAAAGTGAGTGGAGTTTGACTGAGGCGGATGAAGTAGCTTGTCAGTAAAGTCTATCCTCTGCTCAAAATGGAATATGAAGAAGAGCTTGCTCTCGATTTTGTGTGTGTTAAATTATGTTGCAAGCCAGCCCATGAATTCAGAAAACAGGTAGAAAATTGCTTAATCTAGCATGACTGGCTGGACATGTTTCCACTGTGCTGCAAAGATGGAGGAGTAAAGTTCCACTATCAATCTCTACTTCTCACTTAGGACTTGCCTACACAGGAATTCCAAAGTGAGTTACACTAAAGCGAACTAAGGCCACTTTACTTCTGAATGAGACCATCCACATGGGAGGTGGTTTGATGTGAGGGCCGGTCTAATCTACAAAGTTAGGTCAGCTTAACTACATTGCTCAGAACTATGAAAAATGTCATGCATTGTGTGATGTCATTAAGCTGGCCTAAGCCCCGTGTACACAGCGAATGGAAGAATTCTTCTGTCAGTCTAGCTATCGCCTCTCAGAGAAGCGATCTTAGTACGATGACAGAAGAACCCTTCCCATCTCTGTGATGTCTACACTACAGCAACAGCTGTGTCTCTGCTGTGTTTCTAGTCTAGACATACCCTCAGTGTTCCCATGTAGATACGTCCTTAATGTCTGCAGCAGCCCCTGAAGGGCAGTTTAGAAATAGCATGAACAGCCTCTAGAGATTTCCATGCTGATACGGAGAGGCTGTGAGCAACGGAACCTTTTGAATGTCCCCTCATCACACAAAGGAATAAGCTTTGCAAGAAATATCCAGCCACCAGGCAAATGTTCTGTCCAGTATTTTCTGGGGGCAATTATTTTGCGGAGCTGCAAAGGAACAGGAGCATATAAACAGTGGAACATACAAACAATGCATTGCATCTGAAGCTGTGATGCTCAAATGTCTTCTGAATAAGTCTGTTTTGGAAAGGCAGAGACCTAAAGCTCTTGCAATTTGAAATGAGATTTACATCTCTCAACGCCTTAATAAAACTCCCTTCCCTCCTTATGACTTGTAATTTAAACAATCCAATACCAATCATCTCCTTAGTGAAATTATATGGTAAGGGCAATGGGTCAGAGAGACATGGGGCAGGGAGAGAAAGGGAAGAGAGAAAGCTGTGGCAGGAGACTGGATTTCTACACATCAGAAAATTAACTCAGAACCCAGTGTGAGCTTGCACCGCAGAGGAAATGCTTCAAAGCCACCAACAAGACTGACTGCTAAGCAATGGGAATGAAAACCCTAGCCATCTAAAGGTATCAAGGCAGTGAATGAATGGGTATCTATTTATAGATCACTACACACACACACACATTTTTATTACAATCATGTCAACAGAATAATGCATTGACTCTGTCTTTTTTCCTGGACAGGTCAGATACTGCAAGAGTAATTACTTGGCACTTTTCATAATGTGCTTTACAAAGGTGAAGTAAGCATCATTAACAGCTATTTGACAAATGGGTAACTTTGAAAGTGACTTGCTCAAGGTGACCCACAGAGACAGTGGCAGAGCTGGAAATGGTACTCAGGTTTCTTGATTCTCACTTCCATGTCTCATCCACTAAACTAAGTTGTCTCTTTTTTTTTTTAAAACGGAAGAATGAAGCACATTATTTACTAAAACTAATTTCCACGGAGAAAATCTACTAAAAATAGTTTAGCATTCAAAAAACTTTTGTTTCAAAAATCAGTTATGGTTGCTAGGTTTATGCGCTGCTGTCATTTACCACATCATTTACAAAAACCAGGCACTTAAATGCATGGAAAGGATTAGACATGATATATCTGACCTTGCTCACATCACAAACACACAACTTATTCCTGTCAAATACAAATAAATGCACATTTCATTATAAGAGAATGGGAAACAAGGATTTTCAAAATGTTTGCCAGACATTACCACCATTATCTCTCTAGCTTGATTTGCCAAAGATATTTCACAAGCTAAGGGCATAGATAAAAACTAAATTAGGCTGAAATAAACATGATGTGCTGTCATCAAAGCCTGACGTCCGTGAGCCCCTGCCTCTATCTGCATTTAGGAAACAAGAACAGCAAGAACAAGCAGTAAACCATTTGTGCAACCACTGTCCTCCCTTCCTCAAAATCCACTCCTTTTCCTTGTTGTTGTCTTTCAGTTTTGGCCTCTCACAGACTCCTAATCCTGCATGTTCTGCAAGGATGAACCCTAAATGGGTCAATGCGGTACGAGGCAGGCTCAGGGGTTCACCTGTGTAGCACACCTTGCAGAAACAGAGCTCTAGGACCGGATGGTAAACTCATCACAGCAGTGTGCATGTCCTCTGAAGAAGAGCCCTGTGTAGCTTGAAAGCTGTCTCTCTCACCAGCAAACATTGGTCCAATAAAAGATACTTCTCCCATCTTGTCTCTGCCATTTTTTGAGCACATACAAATAAATAAATCTGTTGAAGCACCCATATTAATTTATGAGAGATTCTGTAGAGGATGGACACTTTCTAGGGCATTTTAAAAGACAGAAAGCATCACCAACTAACAGCTCTTTCAAAGCTGTAGGTGATAAGAAGTCAAGAAAAGAGGGAGTGGGGTAGAATATTAAATACAGCACACACATCAGAAGAAATCCAGGAAGGTTTGCAGAAGTTTTGTAACCAGGGCAGTAGCCAACTTGGAAAAATAGCAGCTTTTTTGGCAACCGCACACATTGGTTTTTAAGAAGAAACAGATTGAATAGTGGCACCAAAACCTAAAAGATGGAACATTTAAGGTACGTAATTTGTAACAACTAACACCACAAATGGGGACTTTTTAAAGGTGAGCCACAAAGCTTAAATAAAATAAATAAATAAAAATAAAATGTCTTAAGACCACAAATCGTGGAGACCAATGCTATTCTTGAAGCTCTTTCAGAACAGGGCATCAGCAGGAAATATATCACATTACTAAAGGAAGCGAACTCTGACTGCAGCATGGATATATCACTGTTCTTCAATAGTAATCGTACCACAATAGTGGCTACCTGTTATAATCACCAAAAAAAATTTTCAGCTCCATTTATTGCAAGTCTCAGGCTATCTGGTGTTTTTCTTAAAGCCCCAGCTCCTGGAATCAGGCGGTTACATGAAAATCTCAGCTTTCATTACAAAAAAGAAATTTAAGATCTTAGCCCTCATGTTTATGGATAAAAAGCTTAAAAACATGACCCCTAACAGCTCAAAGAACAGAAGACATATAAAAAGAATGAATTTGTAATTATATACATATTTTTTTTTTTACCTGCAATCTCATGCACATCAACACACTTTACATAGCTTAAAGACCACTATGGCTTTGTCTACATGGGAGAAATTGATCAGTATCAGCTGTTCGGCTATATTTTAGCTATTCTGGAATAACTATCCTGTGTGGACAGTTTATTCCAGAATAAAAGTGATTTTATTCCAAATTAAGTACTCAGCTACATAAATGCAGTAAATATTCTTGAATAAAGTCACTTCCTTCAGAATAGAATGTCCACATGGAAAGCTAGTCATTCTGGATTAGCTATTGCAGAACAGGTATTCTAGAACAGCTATGCGGGTCAATTTTCTCATGTAGACATGCCCTTTCTTGTTAAAGCTATCCATAGACGATAAACAGCAAGACAGCTAAGAAAAGCAGGAACACCCACCAGAAACCTCTTCTCATTTTGGATTTCCACCAAAACCAGGTCTTGGAACAGCTGTACTACAAGAAAAATTGTAGAGAAACTGTTGGGCTGTGATGCATTTACACTTGTTTAATTATGGGGCAGAAATCAATGTCTCTTTAGAACACTTAAAGCCAACTGTTCTTTTCAATTTATGGTTGAGCCCAGCCTTGCCATACAAGTACCACATTACAATCAGAAGCCCTGCCAAAAGGCATCACTCACAGAAATAAATCATAATCACTAACCTGTCCGTTCATTTTTGCTCCAGATCTAAATGGAATACATTTGGATACAAGAAGATTGACCTCTCTAATTCAAAGTTTTCTCTGCGGGCACAATGCACAAGGAACATGACACTGAAAATCTACCATATAATTGTCAAAGCCTTTATTGCTTCAAAAAACACTTTCAAGATTTTGCATTTTATTCTGAGAAATTTATTCTTTATTTATTCTTGCTCATCCTCCCTTCTTGACCAGCACTGTGTCTGGGTATTCCTTCAGCCATTCTGGCAGGTTTCCATCCACAGAACGATGCACATTAATCAGAAGGGGTCATGTGTCCCTCATTGATCTCCATCCTTGGACAGCAGCTTAGACCAAATCTTATGAACTGGTCAGCTGCTATCCTGGGTGTAACCCCCTCTGAGACACAAATGCCACCATCCTGTTAGTCTCTAAGGTGCGACAAGTACTCCTTTTCTTTTTGCGAATACAGACTAACATGGCTGCTACTCTGAAACCATCCTCAAACTAATTCATTGGATAACTTCTGCACTAGGATTGGAAGCTAAAACTGTATGAGCT
This sequence comes from Dermochelys coriacea, assembly GCF_009764565.3. NCBI lineage: Eukaryota > Metazoa > Chordata > Testudines > Dermochelyidae > Dermochelys > Dermochelys coriacea. The sequence continues at coordinate 5,517,036 of NC_050089.1, forward strand.
CACAGCATTGCTGGCCTGTGCCTTTGTTTGGTAAGCCAAAATGACAGCTTTAAAAGTGTACGTAATTTTGCATCTACTGAAAATATTTGCTGTAGTACAGACAGTTCCATGAAACTGTATTTATCACAGGAGTTTGAATAAATAAATACTCAACCACTCATTTATACACCATTCAAACCAAAACCAAGTGCAACTACGATCCTGCCATTATAGCTGAGCTGTGCAAAAGCCAAGAATAGCAGGAGGCAACATTGTCCCCTTTGCTTCACCAACGTATATTTAAATGAGAAATGATCAAAGGAAGCCATGAATGGAAAAGTTAACTGTAAGAGATTGAGAACCAAAAAAATGAAAGAGGGGAAAGTTCTGCAAGCGGACAAGTTTACACAGAGGAGGGCAACGGTTGCTCAGTGGCTGGGACGGAAGCAGGGGACAAATGACACTAGTGATTGGGCAGTGAACCCTAAGAAGCCCAGATAACACACACATACCAGTATAAGACAACAGTATATTGTTCTAATAATTGATGTGGAGGACAGTGAGTTCAGGAAACCATCAGTACATCTTCAATAACACAGGTCAGTACAACATTGCCAGTGGATTCAATGCAGCCTATCATAGGAGATATGAGAGGAGCAATAACTTCAGGACTCCTGCTCCATAGGATGTCAGTTTCTAAAAATGTATTTGCGTTGTAACTGGTGAAAGAGGGTCATCGGTGTCACTACCTGATCTCTTCATACCAGACAACTTCATACGTAGCATGTAGGCACTGTGCAAAACCATCAGCTGAAATGTAAGAGTAGGCTTCAGAATAAATGGCAGCTCTGAACCATGGGAGAAAATCCTCTATACTCCCTTGAACTGATACTTCTACTACTATAGATTCATAGATTGCAAGGCCAGAAGGGAACACTGTGATCATCCAGTCTGACCTCCTGCATAGCACAGGCCAGAGAACTTCCCCCGAAATAATTCCTAGACCAGATTTTTTAGACAAACATCCAATCTTGATTTAAAATTGATCAGTGATGGAGAATCCCCTACAATCCTTGGTAAAGTGTTCCAATACTTAATTATTCTCTCATTAAAAATGTAGGCCTTATTTTCAGCCTGAATTTGTCTAGCTTCAACTTCCAGCCATTGGATCATATACCTTTCTCTGCTAAACAGAAACAGATTGAGCTCTTTGAGTCTATCATGATAAGGCTGTTTTCCAATCCTTTAATCATTGTCATATGGGAGCTCATGTTCAGCTGATTATCCACCACGAAGCCCAAATCTTTTTCAGAATCACTACTTCCCAGGATAGAGTCCCCCAACCTGTAAGTATGATCTACATTCTTAGTTCCAAGATGTATACATTTACCCGCATTTAAATGCATTGTTTGCTTGTGCCTAGTTTACAAAGCAATCCAGATCACTCTGAATCAGTGACCTCTCCTCTGCTTTATTTAGCACTCTCTCAATTTTTGTGCCATCTGCAAATTTTACCAGTGACGATTTTATGTCTTCTTCCAGGTCATTGATAAAAATGTTAAATAGCACAGGGCCAAGAATTGATCACTGGAAACACACCCACTTAATGACAATTCCCCTTTCACAACTACATTTTGAGACTTATCAGTTAGCCAGTTTGTAATCTATTTAATGTGTGTCATGTTAATTTTACATTGTTCTAGTTTTTTTTAATCAAAATGTTGTGTAGTACCAAATCAAACACCTTAGAGACATCTTAAGTCTATTACATCAGCACTATTATCTTTTTATCAACAAAACTTGTCATTTTATCAAAAAAAGATATCAAGTCAGTTTAACAGGATTTGTTTTCTATAAAACCATGTTTATTTGCAATTGGAACGTTACCTCCCTTTAATTCTTTATTAATCAAATTCATATCAGCCATTACCTTGCCAGGGATCCATGTCAAGCTGACAGGCTTATAATTGCCTGAGTGATCCTGTTTACCCTTTTTAAAAAATTGGCACAACATTAGCTTTCTTCCAGTCTTCTGGATCTTCCCTAGTGCTCCAAATCTTATTGGAAATCAACATTAACAGTCCAGCCAACTGATCAGCCAGTTCTTTTAAAACTCTTGGATGCAAGTTATCTGGATCTGCTCATTTAAAGACGTCTAACTTTAGAAGCTGTTGTTTAACATCACCCAGAGATACCAGTGGAAAGGGGAGTGTTATTATGACCATACGACAAGACAATATCATCTGTTCCCCCCCAATACAGAACAGAAACATTTATTGAACATTTTGCCTTCTCTGCATTAATATTGATAATTGTACCATTTCCATCTAGTAATGGACCAACACTATTGTCAGGATTCTTTTTGTTCCTAATGTATTTAAAAAACTTGTTCTTATTGTCCTTAACTCTGCTGCCCACAGATTTCTCCTTGTGTCCCTTTGCTTCCTTTACCAATTTTCTACACTTCCTACCTGCTGATTTATATTCATTATCAGCAGCTTTTACTTCCTTTCATTTTTTATATATATTATACAGATGCCTTCACTTTCCTACGAAACCAGGTTGTTGTTTTTTAAACCAGTGAAGCCTTCTTCCTTGAGTATCGATTTTTGGGCATCTAGTAAGGTGTTCTTAAATAATTCCCAATTTTCAATCATATTTTTCTGATTAAGTTCTTCCTGCCAGCTGATCTGACTCATAACTGTTTTCAACTTTGTGAAATTGGCCCTACTACAGAACCATGTGTGTGTATATATTTTACTGGTCTGGACTTAATTCTACTTGCACATTATAAATGTGATCAAGTCATGATCACTTGTATCTATGCTACCATTAACATTTAGTTCTGTGATCATTCCCTCTTCATCTGTTAAGACAAAGTCTAATAAAGAATTCCCCCATGTTGGTTGCAACACTTTTTGAGTTAGGAAATTGTCATCTATAACATTTAGTAATTCCAGAGATGTTTTGTACTGGCAGCAGGAGACCTCCAGCATATGTAACTCGCATTACAGGCCCCCTGATCACAGAGCTTTTTTCCTAGATATTATGGTCTAGATAATACTGAGTCCTACCTCACTGCACATTTCTATAATTCTAGGATTATAGATAGGTGCACATGGATGAGGTTGTCTTGTTCCCTAGTGTGTTATAGTGGTTGTTAGCAGACACCAATACTCCATCTTGTGCTTTATCTGTTAGGACATTGATCCATTAGCCTAGGATACTATTGGTGAACTTATACCTGAGTACCCAATTAACCAGGGGAGGTTTGGAGCAGGGTATCTGTCTAAAAGCAAAAGGGCATGACACCCCATTGTTAATCCTGTTTAATGTGGTTGTTACTCCAATGAAATCATGGGCATTACACACATATGAAACCGAAGTGAAGATAACAGTGAATCAATTCCATTGTCTCTAATGATCATTGTATAGATTAATGGATGTACTTAGCCTGTCCTAAGCATCATCATCTACAGAGTAACAGACATTACAGATGATTAGATATGCCACTTGCCTTCTCTGTAGGCAAGAATCTGCAGTTCTTGGAAGTGTCTTAGCAAACCTCTGTTCTCTATTAATATCTCATCCCCTTCCCTTTTTATATTTAAAAAGCATGGAACAACCACTAACTTTGCAAAGACACTAACGCATAGTGCTTTGGCATCATCTTAACTTCCAGTAAATCCAAAAAAGCGGTTTTCAATATACTTGCCAGCTTCATAAATTCTGTATTAAGCTCAATTACTATTGTCACTTAGGTTTTATTTATTGTGTGTTGGGAGCTGAAAACATGGAGTACACCAGGGAGTTCATGAGCTAACTCCAACAACAGACAACCATTCAGACACAGTACTTTAAGTGATGGCTCAGTACAGTGCGGGGAAGGATTTTATTTGCTTTCCATTAATGGAAAAGAGACAGTGGACAGGGAATGAGCGCTGGGGCAGCAAAGCTGGAAAAGACTGATCCAGCGACCCAACCCAAGCGAGCTGGGGAAATAGGAAGATGTATTAATGAAAAACAGTCCTTCACCTTTGAGAGGTGGATTAGAACTGAGAGACTTCAGCTTCAATAAATGCATTTGATGAGGAACTGGAAAGAGAGGTTGGATATACCCTCGACCTATGAGGACCAAGGGCTGGGTTTTCAAAGGTTTTTAGGCACCTGAAGGATGTAGATAGGTGACCAGTGGGATTTTGAAAAACACCTAACCAGCTTAGGCACTTCTGAAAATCCCACTAGGCACCTATCTACGTGTTTAGATACCTAAAGACCTTTAAAAATCTGGCTCCCATATTCCTGACAATTACAGAGGGGGAAAGGTGCAAAAGGGATGGTTTCTGATCAGCACAATGGGACCCCACCACTCCTGAGGCCCTTTTGGGCACTGTCGTCGCCATCAGCATTTACTAGGCATAACTACAGGTCTGAATGAAGCAAAGGAGAAGGGGACATGAGGAGGAGATGACTAGAGTGGAGTGAAATTTTTCAAACAGTTCAGTGATATAAAATGCAGTTTTGGTTGACAAAAAAACCATTAACAAATTTGAGACGAATACTTTCAACCACTCATCATGGCCAGAGGAGGAGATGGTGGTGTTGTCATTGCTCCCATAAGAGCTAGCAGTAAAGCACTGACATGGGAGGTAGGAAGCAAGCTACTGAATCCCTGTTCTGAAACAGCCCTGAAACAGCCTGTTTGGAGGCACTGAAAAGTTTCAGATTCAGTTTGACTCAAATCAATTCTCATTTTTCAGAATTGCCACCTAGCCAAAAAAAAACCAAACTATCAGGAATTCACCCACTTCTAGAAAGAACAATGGCGATCTAGCCCAAAGCAGATCACTGCAAAGAACTGAAGGTGAAGTCTGTGTCCACTCTGGACTTTCTTCCTTAAAATGCCATGCCTTTGTTACTCCCCGTGCAACTCCTGCTGCTGACAACAGGACTAGATGTCACAAAGGGTAAAACACCAGTGGTACATTGTCTACTTTAATGCTCCTACCCTTGCTACCAGCAAAGGAACTGTACCAACTGGAAACTAGGGGGAAAGACCAGCATAGACAATGCTGAAATAGAATGCAAGAAGCAAAAGTGCCGAAGTGCCAAATTCCTCATCAATTCCATGGAGAAATCACTTTCAGCTTTAAACTGCTCTTCAGATTTATCTCTTCCAACAGCAGCCATATTTCCATTCACAAAGCCCTCAACCTCAGCTCACATGCAGTGTTCACATGCTTCCCACTTCTCTTTCACTTAGCACACTTCCAGTCAACTGACTACCCATCTAATCCACTCCACATGCCACAGTGAAGGCACAGAAGCATTTGCACTGTGCAGTAGCTGAACTGTGATTCCTAGAAAACTCTCTTAAGTCCATGTCTATTTTATAGCAGCTACAGCATTACAGCTACAGCACTGCAGCTGTGTTGCTGTAGTGTAGACACTTGTACATCAACGGGCTGGGGGGGTTCAATCCAGGTATGTAATCCACCTTTCTGACTGAGAGACAGGAGCTAGGTTGATGGAAGAATTCTACATTGGGAGTTAGGCCAGCCTAGCTACATTGCAGGGGTACAAATGTTTTCAAAGCTCTGCGTGATGTAGATAGGTCAATCTAATTTTTAGGTGTAGACTAGACCCAAGACTAAAATAGAAAAATGAGATACTAGAACAGACCAAGGAGTCCTTTGCTATGAGAACAAAATGCTGTTTGCCTTTCAGAATGATTGTTGAAAGCACTGATACTCAGACTGCAGCTCAAGAGTCACAAGTAGCTGTTTAATGCGTCTTTAATGCCACAGGCTGAGGAGGGGAAGGAGGTGTTTGGTGGGTAGAGGACAGTGTTTGAAAGAAATTCAGTGTTGGCCAAATGCAAAAGGTCAAAAGCTATAATAAAAAAAGAAACTTCACTGTCAAGTTTCTAAGTGGAGTTTACAACGACACAAGGAAAAAATAAGTAACAATAGATTCTGACAGCACTTAACCAAGCAGGGTTATCACAATCAAATATATGCTGGTCATGATGACAGACTCTTGTTATTCTTCTTTCACATGTGCTATGAATATCACGTGGTTCACAATGTTTTAATCCACCGATCACTAATCTAAAACAAACAGTCTTACAGACAGGAACAATTACAAGTTTTTTTAAAAAGGGGAGGGGAAGAGAGAGAGATTAACATCTTTATGAATAAGAGTTGCTCAGGAACTGTCACCACAAATTGGATATACTGACATTTTAAGACAGTGAATGGTTTATTAAAATTATCTTAAAAAGTAGCAGCAGAAATCCTATGCAAAGAATAAAAGAGAGAGATGAGAAATGCACCCAGTAGCAGATTCAGTGCTTGGTTGTTATCACTCACAAATGGAATCAGCAAAGCATGGCTCATGACATTTCTAGCATGAGTAAGATGTTCCCGTTTCTAAATATATATTCCAACTCTCCTCTTTCCACAAGCCACCTAGGATAGGGAGTCCTGGCTGTTCATCACACTCAGATCCCATTTTTCTGGCTCTCTCTTTACACTCCCCTTAAAGCATGTTATTGCCCCCACGCCTCTGCCTCTGGGATTTTGAATAGAATTCCCTTTGGAACCAAATCAACTCTATAAGAAGATATTGAATATGGATTGAATCTGGCAATGCAGAGAGCTACCACTAGCATAAACGTGCATAACTGCCTTTTTCTACCATATCAAGAGTCTTATTCGTTCAAATAAAACTCACATTAAAGAGCATCAGCTGCCTTGCACAAGGCGCAGGAATAAGACTAAAAACTGTGTGGCCAACACACTACAGAACACAGCATCCAGCTCACTCACTACCAATGTGAAGTCTACAGCCTGGCCTACACTAGAATATTAAGTCATCTTAACTCCATCGCTCAAGGGTGTGAAAAATCCACATACCTGAGTGGCGTAGTTAAGCCAATTTAACCCCCAGTGTAGACAGTGCTAGGTCAATGGAAGAACTGCTTCTCTGGGAGGTGGATTACCTATATGGATGGGAGAACTCCTATTGGAGTTATGGAGCCTTCTCACTTTGGTGTTAGTCTTGACATTTTACCTGCTCTTCAGAAAGGAGGCTCTTTTCTCAGGAACTGCATCCGATGAAGTGAGCTGTAGCTCACGAAAGCTTATGCTCTAATAAATTTGTTAGTCTCTAAGGTGCCACAAGTACTCCTTTTCTTTTTGTGATATTCACTGGAACCCACCCTGCAGCGCAGGTAGATTGTGAATGCTCCAGAACTGCATGGGTAAGGGGCTATTATAGTGAATCTGCAGTTAAAGGGACACCATCAATTTGAGTGCTAGTCAATTTAAAAAAAAAGGATCAACAAATAATTCCAGATGCTTCTCCTGCCTCTGATTTCTCCTGCGATTTTCTGTGGTGTCGCAACTCCACTTTCATATTCTAAAAGGATTTTCCCTCTCCAGTTGCTGTGTAAGGCCCCAGTTCAGCAAAACACTTAAGTATGCATGTAAGCACATCCCAATTCAGCAAAGCATCTAAGCACAGGCTTAGATCTGAGCCTTTTATAGCAGGGCCCAAAAGATGCATCCGAAACAAAGGAAAGCAACTGACAGGGAAAAACCATGAAAACGACTGTACACAAAGTGATGTCAAATGCACAGAAGAAAAACTAAAAAAATGGACAAAAATCTGTTTTCTCGCCCATTTCAATTATAATAATCATAGCTGCTTCTTGTAACAATTGTAGGGAAAAATGTCAGATACTAGAACATTGGTTTTCAAACTGGGGTGCACATACCCCAAGGGATACGCCAGTTCTCGTCGGGGTATGCAAGAAAAACCGTGTAACGCCAGACAACACATTTTATTTAGTAAGACTTGGCAATCTAATCATAAGTATTTTATGACTATCTCAGATGGGTCTAGAATACATTATTTGGAGAGGGATATGCACTCTAAAAAGCTTGAAAACCATTGCACTAGAGTGCTATTTGGAGTTGTCAAAGTTGTGACAATTTCTATCGCAGCCTGACTCTGCTATTTCCCCAGCTTTCATAAAACAGGCTACTTTAAATCTGAAATGCTGTTTGTTTAACCTTAAACTAGAATAGGTTTGATTTTGTGTTTGAATAATTAGATGGGCCATTTTTGAGGTAGAAGATTTTAAATTATATTGATAGTTTGGAAATTAGTCTAACTCGCAAGTCAAATAGATTTTGGCCTACAGATTTCAAATCTGCTTTACAACCCAATAAAAAAACAACTGATAGGATTAGTTCAGCCTTCTTGTAGAACCTAATTTTTGTTTATTTCTCAGTGTACATTATAATCCGCATTAAATGTTTTGCTAAACTTGAATATTTTCTGCTTACCCCTGTGGAGCTTAAAAGGTTTGCAAGTATAGTCCATAGACTTTGAAGGTGCACAGGTATAGCCTGTCCATTCTAGAGGCCTCAGGCACTTCCTGTGGTCACTTAAAGCTCTTTGCTTATCACTATGGTTTGCCACCTCCAAGTATTGTCTACAGAGTTTGCAAGGTTCGCAGGCACATCATCCCTTTGAGGATTTTATACTGGTCTGTTTCCTAAAAGAAAGTTACCACTGTTATCTTTAGAGAGACTCTCCTTCTCTAGTAAAATGCACATTAAATACTGTCAGTATTTTTAAAAGATGGAAACCTAAATTAGCTTTGGTGGAAGGAAAACTAGACTTTACTTGCTTTTAACGCAGCATCCACTCTTCCCCACGAAGGTTTCCTCAGATCTCAAGCATTTGTGTGTTGCTCTAGGGGATTCTATCTATCCCCCTATTTCTCAAAGAGAGAGAGAGAGAATGTGTATGTGTGTTTAACAACAGTGATCCTGTTACCATAGTAACTGGATGCCCTGAAAATACCATTTATCTAGCAACATTTTTAAAATGGTGCAATCTTACCCAAAATCACCTTTCTCAGACTGAACTTTTTAATAAAATTGTAATAAGCATCTCTACATTTGACTCTTTTGCTTCAGAGCTATTAATCTGGCTTAGTTTGTATAGCCCCTAAAATAGAAACAAAAATAAAGAGATTTCAAAATATAAACATCAGTGAAAGAGAGTATTTTATATACTGACAAACAGAAAGCTTTCCCCAAATGATCATTTAAAAAAAATCGTAATCTTATCTGGGAAATAATTCTCTTTACACTAATCAAATGATATTTACAGATGGGAAAGGGGGGAAATAGAATTTCCTAAATGCAACCGCTGGGTGGGAATCTGCCAAGCACAGCTGAGTTTAACTAGCCACTTTAAAGGTCTAGTGTTCAAAAGCTTTTGTTTGGTAATCAGTTGCCGAGTGAAATGACAAAATAAATGTCTTTTCAACAAGCCACACAAAAAACACAAAACTGTATCCATGTACTGTGCCCATCTTGGACTGCACAAGAGCTTCAATACAAACCAGAGAGAGCTTTTTCTGCCCATTTATCCGAGAGCTTTAATCTGTCGTTGCTGAGATTTCTCTCTCACTTTCTACCACACTATTCACATTTGCAATAAAATACTTATAAACATTTCAGAGCTCTTATATTTATGTGGATTCAGACCAAACTAAACAATTATGTTTCTGAATCTGACTTTTAAACATTATGACTGCTTCTCCTTTAGTGGGCATTTTAAAAGATTTTTGTAAACTGCTGTAACTAGCTCGACACCAATGCTAGTAGCAAATCCAAGGTATAACCAAGTGAAATCTGTTTCAGAACTTTTTTCCCCTTTCAATTTTTTGGCCTGTGTGATGGGGCAGAGCGTCCCCGCACTGGTACCGCAGGGATTAACCCTTCCTTCCTAGCAGAGGAAGCCAGACCCCGGAAGCTCTGCTGGGCATGCTCCAACTGGAGAACAGGTATAAAAGCCTGCAGAGCTGCTCAGTCGGGGCTGACTGTCAGAGGGGAAGGAGGCACGCCACCAGCTCCAGAGGAGGAACAGCCTGCACTCCAGGATCCTGAGGCCAGACAAGCTGGGACGCACCCTGATGCCCAGACAGAGTACATCACAGGTGGGGAACAGACCAGAGGACCCCCGGAATTGGAGAACCCGGAGGTTATGGTAGGAAGTGACGCAGGGGAACTGTAGAGGCAAATGGCGTTAGAGCCGCGCAGAGGCTTGGTGTGTTTCGGATGGATCCCTGCTGAGCCGGTGGCAAGGGGAACGTGCCACTACCAGGGCCCTGGGTCAGGACCGAGTGGAGAGGGCAGGCCCAGGTCCCCCTACCAACACCACAGAAATCATACGGACTCTGGCCGCTAGGCCATGCTACCCTGTCTGAGAGGGGTGATTATATGGACGCGGGCCATTGGGCCACACTGCCCTGACACTTGAGGCGAGTTACATGGACTCTGGCTGCTTGGCCGTACTACCCCACCTGTGGGGGAGGAGTTATATGGACTCTAGCCATTGGGCCGCACAGCTCCAATGCTGGGAGCGATTTATAGGGACTCTGGCCATTAGGACACACTTCCCTGACCAAGGACTGATTTTGTGGAGGGAGGCCATTAGGCTGCATCGGGCCGCCTCAGAGAGGCAGGCATGTGAACTTGGGAGTGGCAAGGTCCTGACACCCCATCCCACCCCTGCTACAAAGGGGCGGTGCAGTGCCAGGACCGCCACAGGCTGACATGGACATATCCTGCCAGAATGTCCCCCCACAGTTCGACCATCCTGTACACTATTTTAGACCTCTCGTTAAACTACACCAACATTAACACAGGGTCGAATCCCAGGTGACAGAATGGAACCCTACCCTAGACATCAGGAGAGTATGTGAGAAGTTAGGGCGTGCAATATCTCCCCAGTAGGAATAATACTCGGCTCTGCTGCTCTTTCCATCTCTTTCACTGAATCCAGATGCTGCAAGTTTCTCTGCTTTCTAAGGGCTTATCTACACTGCCCCACAATTCGAACTACAGGGTCCTGAATAGCAGCACACACCAAAGTAATAAGCTGTAATTCCCCTGTAAGGATGCCGTGGGAGCAAACTAAAAGGCTCCTAGTCTGCGTTAACATAGTGCTCTTCGAAAAGGACTATGTTAATGCGAACTAGGAACCTTTTAGATTGCACCTGCAGCGTCCACATGGGGAAGTTACAGTGCAGCCCTTTGGTGCACATTGATATGTGCACCTAGTTCAAACGATGGGGCCATATAGACAGAGTCTAAGTGTTTGAAAGGTGGGAGCATGGACTACGGCAAGAGAGCTGATAAAGAGAAAGTCAGGTGGGTTGGGAGGAATTATCATTTGGAGCAATGGGTGAGTGGCTATATTTCATTTCTTAGTGCCATGGTTCCAGTGACATCAGTTTAGTTCAGAGAAACACTTTAGTGAGAGATTCAGGGGCAGAGAACTTCTCAGCAGGTGGCCCAGGATTCACAGTCTTGGGATTCGCTGCAGCTCCTGGATCCATCAGGAGGCTCAGGGATGGCTGGCTGGGAGGTGGTGACTCCTTCTGTCCAATGTGCAATTGCTCACAGCGATCCACCTCCTTTTCATTCAAGTGCCAAAATTTCAGAAATGCACTCTCCTTAGGGCTACCCTTGAAAAGCACCTTGGAGCTTCAGCAGAAACAGCAGCCTTCCTCCTTGGTGTGTCATTATGGGCATGTAACATCAGCGTCATGCATGTTGTACTAGCTACCAGCCCATTTCTTGGTATGATTCTTAGCTGTTGGGTATCACCTTTAAATTCTGAAGTTTAGGGGCCCAGTTACACTAAGAGGGACCTAGTTAATCCTGAGAGAGCTCCACAAGGTAACTCTGCTGAGCAGGGCCCAAAGCTGTACTCTTCAGGACCACAGGCAGCACATTCACAGATGAAAACCTCTGTATACTGTTCTGGTGGCCCACTTGAGAGGGTGAGCTTTAGGGAAGGATACAAGGCTTATCTGCTGAATCAGGATCTTTAATTGAGTTAGCTACTACTGAGCTAATAATGCTTGATGTCTTCAAACACTTTTGAAGTGCATATGTGCTATGGCCTGAGATGCAAGGTAACAGAAATGCCATATATTTTAATTAAGGCTCGGTTTTTCAGAGACCTAAGGGAGTTAGGCACCCAAAACTTATTGAAGTTCAACTCCTTTAGGTGCTTTGGTAAACCTCAGCCTCAATCCTTAGACACAATCCAGTTGGCCGAGACCTGGGCAGGTAACCTCGATTAGAATTGCAGTCTTGTCTTGTTAGCAATTGCATTGCTCTTTTAATCTATCATCTAGTCTCCAGCTGGCAACAACAGGGTGATATGGTATCTGTGAGATGCCCACAAGGTACAAGCCATTTTGAAAGCCACTCATCTGTGAAACTTCAGCCCCTTCCCTCACTCCCAAAGATATTCATACTATTTTGTGAAAATATAATTTGAAAAATGGACTTCCAACTTTCTGGGAAAAACAGCCCCCTCCCACATAACATAATTAAGATAAGCTATGACCTACTGAAAATAGGCCTATGACTTACACTTACCCGTCGTCTTCAGGAACCTGACAGTAGAACCAAATATAGAGATACAAAATGAAAAGGAGAAACTGCAGCTATTCCCAGTGATGCCCACTACTGAGTCAACAAACTGTGTGCTTAAAAAGGGCCAACTAGGGGAAAATGCTAGACACAGGGTAGAAAAATAACCAATACCTTCTGGCACTACATCCACTGTAGTTTACTTCCACCCAAAATGCAATAGGTCTCCCCACAAGCAACAATGCCAGTCAATATAATAAAATAGTTTGCACTATTTGCACCTGAGGATCTACAAGGATGCGGAAGAGTTCCTAACCCTACGGTAACACAAGGGGAACCCGGGGTACAAAGAGGTGAATTTACCTGTCCCAGGTACTTAAGATACCGCAATAATAGGTGCCATGTAAGAACTAGAACCTCGATCTCCTGATTCGCAGTTGCAAGTTTTTATCAAGAGAATATACTGTCTTCTGTGTTCACACTCATACACTTCATCTATATATTCATACACCTCTACCCCAATATAACGCTGTCCTTGAGAGCAAAAATCTTACCGCGTTATAGGTGAAACCACGTTATATCGAACTTGCTTTGATCCACCGGAGCGTGCAGCCCTCCCCCGCCGGCCCGGAGCACTGCTTTACTGCATTATATCCAAATTCGTGTTATATTGGGTCGCGTTATATCGGGGTAGAGGTGTACACCTAACGTATGCACATGTCCCTAATACGTATGCAGATATATACATACACTCTAAGCATGCATGCAGATAAGAGATCTCCAGGCTAAATATTTTATAGCTTTCCACATACTACAGTTAGGGTTGTTTGCTGAACAAGCTCATCTCTCTGTTTCAAGCTCAGTATTTCTTTCCTTAAAAATTATCCACCTGCTGCACAACACAAAGCATTCTTCTGCAGCCTGCATCAATGAGGTAAAAAAAATGCACACCAAAGTAGCAACACATCAAAATATTATGAGGCCATATTATTTAATATAATGCAATAGTTATGCAATGGGGGGGGGGGAGGAGACATGCATTTACCTGACAAGAGATCTGAACAAGGTAGACCAGTTCCTTGGATTCACAGCCGTTCCTTGTTACTTCATTCTGTTCCTCCGGGAGTGAAAGCTACACCAAGGAGCAGGGAGGGGGAGGGTAGAAGAGAAAGAGAGACAGAGACCAGGTCAGTGAGCAGGGATAAGCCAGGCATGTAATAATGCCTGAAGCACCACATTCACATCAACTTGCTCCGAGACATGCTGGGTATCAGGAACCAGGATTGTGCTTGTCTGACTGGAGCTGCGAGACTGAAAATATTCAGTATTCACTAGATATACAGACCTTGCAAAAAACAATTTGATTTTGTATCTCAGCTGACAGTTTTTTAAATATATGATGCACCAGTCAAACAATTGTCAGCAAGCACAGAGTGAGAGCCCAGGATTAATTCTCTAGAAGTCAGTAAAACTAAATGCCCACTGGAAATATCCTCATAAATATTCATGAATCAGATACCAGTGATCTTTTTTCTAGCTACCCACTTTATTCCATGTTTATTTTATATGTTGGGGCAGGCATTAGATAATAAAACATGTCTCCAGATTTCAACATTATCAAGTAATTTACCACAACAGAGTGCTTTACAGCATCATTCATCAAATACAAAGATCCATTAATATTACCAATATTACCACAATATTACCATGAGCTTTTTCAAAGCAGTGCACAGAGATTTAATTATATCATTCCTGTTCATGTAACGGGAGGTAGAGTACCTAAATCTCAGGCCTTGTCCGCACTTAAAAGCTTTGCTGGTATAGCTCTACAAGCAAACCCTCCAAGTATAGATGCAGTTTATACGGGCAAAAAGGTCCTTTGTATACCAGTTCCCCAAGAGAAATAAGATATATTGGCACAAGGATGTTATTTTGTTGGTATAATGGGGTCTACACTAGAGCTTTTGTCAGTATAATTTATATTGCCCCCTCTCCCTCCAAAAAAAATCACACTATAGCTATGCCAGAAAAATTCTTTTTCACTCTGAAAATTACCCCAAGGTTCTGACTTAACACCATGAAAAAAACTGGATTCACATGGCACCACACTCCATTCCATCTAATTTAACTCACCCAAGCCTAAGTATAGCAAGGACTATGGTCCCCCATCTGGGATCCTCAGAAACACACTAGCCAAGGCCAATGTCTCATGAGCGATGAGGTGGATAAGATGCAATACTTGGGCTCCACAGAGGAACAAGCTATGGAGCAGCCATCTTACACGTCTGAATTCCCCATCCAGTAGTTTTAAGTCAAAATCTTAATGTTCTGGATTTTTGTTTTGGGTGGGGTGTTTTTTTTTTGTTTTTTTTTTTTTAAGCGCTTATGAATCTCATAAGAGACATTTGCATGGAAAAAGCTGGGAAGTTAGATGCTGCAGTTCTCTCCACTATTGGCTTCTCTGGCAGTTCCCAACCCACTGCTCTCTAAAACGTAAGCTGGAGGCTCCAATAGAAATAGCATGTAGCATGTAGTAGTGCCATGCAGCATGAAAATGCCGTCAGCTGACATGAGATGCTCTATCAGCTTCCCATGGCAAACGGATGGTCTCTCAGCTTTCTCATTATGGGCTGAATTCTGTTGTGACATGCGCTACCATGTACTCCGAGTACAACGTGGCTGTGCAACACGGAATATGGCCCTATAATCTGATCTTCCCTTAACATTCTCACACTTCCAACCAACACTGCTATGAGCCCCTCTCTACACACATCTCTCAACCCTCTCCTTTTGACTCCTCTATCAGCTCCCTTTGTGCCCATCTCCAAAGCCTGCTAGCCTGGGAGTTGGGGCGGGGGGTAAAAAACCCTTCGTATTTAAACTCCTGATGAAATCAACAAGAGCTTGTGACTGAAAATCGAAGAACTTCTCACTGGAGACTCTTAATAGGAATAATGAAAAAGAGATAAAATCATAAGATGCATGCTTGGTAATTGATTTTTTACATATAAACATTCTGTCTGAAAACACTTTGCACTTATACCATGATTCCATGAACATTTTCCTCCAAAAATGTTGTAAGATGGGCAACCATTTTACCCTATTTGCCTATTTGACAGATGGGAACACCGAGGCAAGGAATGTATCCGGTGTCACACAGTGAATCAGCCGCAGACCCAGGAATAGAACCTTAGGAGGTTTACATTGACCAATAGACCAGCTTGCTCCAAATATCTCCTGGGCATATGTCCAAATTAGTCACTGCCAATAAAAGGTCATTTTTAAATCTTAATGAAAGTTGGGGGGAGGGGAGAAATAGCCGTATATTTTACTGGTTTTGATATCCCTAATAAAGATGGCTTAAATATTTTTTGAGAAAATAGAAGTTTAAAATTGTACCCAAACAATTTAAGACTATCCACAGATGCAGGCCAATTACTTGAGACATCCAAAATACACTCTTTGAAAAATACAGTTTATAAAAGAATCACAGAGCTTCAGAAAAAAACAATATTACCTCCTGTGAAAGGGGCATTGAACCTAATGAAATAGCTCATCTTCTCTCTCACACACACATGCACACGCTTTCCTGGAAGAGAGGCCCATCCTCATAGTCCTGCTGGCTCATAGGGTGGTAATTAAGTTGAACAGTGGACACATTAGTTATACTTGCCAGAAGAATTATTTGCTTCCTCTTTCAAACAAAAATAAATTCAGCTTAAAAAAAAAAAAGAATGAATGGCTTGAAGAGAAAAATCTTTAAAATGAACTTTGCTTGCTGGGAAATTTGCACCTAATTGATCCATCGATAATACTTAAACTAGTCAGGAGCAAAACTAATCCAGGCAAAAACTGAAAGAGACAAGAGTGAAAGAGAAGATCAAGCAAATGAGTGGCCTATCAGTTCACAGCAGCAGATGAAGTCTTGGTTCTCCCTATATCCTATCTCCCTTTGCATCTTTAGATTAGGTAGCTGCAGAACATATTCAACAAAATTGACAAAACGTGCCAAGAAATTAAACAAATTCTGCATCTTCTTTGACTAGACAATGTCCTGAATTTTAACTACTCTTCTGCTGGCTACATACAGTATGGTAGGAAATACTTTTTTTTTTGGTGTCTAGGGCCAGGAAACACCTTAGGCTTTGGACCATTTATTTTATACTCAAGGTATTAAATACAGAGTTTATCTCACACGTGTCCCTTGCACGGTGCAAATTTTCTGCTGCTCTTAAGCAGTCTAGCCTGTTTAGCAAATGAAAAGTCTCCATTAAGGGGTTATTTGTATGAGAAACAAAGAGGGGGCCCCCAGTATTTGTGCCTGACTGATGGGGTGAATGGACAATTTAGGAGAACAACCTGCCTAAAATGAGGGACATTTAAAACATCTTGTATTGCAGCTGCTGTTCCTGTTGTCAAGGATAAGAATCTTCAGAGAGTTCCTGAAGGTGAAGACACTTCTGCTCTTGGTGTCAACTCCATACTCATTTATTGTCCCACTTGCTTTGCTCTCCAACCCTCGCTCCTAAAAAACACTTCGAGTTTCTCCCCCCCTCTCATCCTCACACCCTCTTCCCTGCTACTGCTTACTACTTGGGCTAATCTCCCTCTTGTCCTCCAGACAACCTCCAGCTATAAATCGTCCTGCAAAGTGCACTTTTCCTTCTAGCAGGATAGATGGAACTGTAAAACTTCAAGACTATTCAAACAGTTCTGTCCCTGCCTGAAAGAGATTTTTCAACACTGGGTATGCCCTGCTGGTTAATATGATTGAATATCATGATAAAGTTATTCAGTTCTGCATTTGTGCCCAGTTTTTCCCCACTAACGTTTTATTTTGCAGCCAAAACTTAACATTTGAAGTGCTGCAGCATATGGAGTATACCTGAATGGTAACAGCAAAAACACACAGTTAAGGAAAAATTAAAGAGTTTGAAATATTTTCCACATTTGTAAAATACCTGGGTGCTCCAGTCCAGTTAAAAAAGTGGGTTTCTTTTTCATGGAGAAATCCCCCCCACCTCAATCTTTGGCCCACATTTGTGATAAGAAAGGAGGTGCAAATTAGTCCTGCTTAGACACACACACACACTCAGTTCTACCAACCTATAAGGGAAGCTCAGGCCTTGCCTACATCAAGAAAGTAGATACTAAGCTACATCAGTATAAGCTCCACATTGAGGAGTTTGCGCCAGTGTAACTACGTTGGTGCAGTTACATCAGTGTCCATATTCTTAATGTAGATAAGACCTCACTTGGTGCGTCTTCCTGCCCCCTGGTAAATCAAGTTAAGTTGGGGATTAATTTATATTATATTTTCTTTCTGCTTTTTACAGTGTAAGTTACAACCATTTAGACCTGCCTTACACTAGCACCTGTAGAGTAAGGTGGGTGGGAGTCAAAGAGAGGGAAAAGTGTATCTAACTCACAGCCCCCTTTCACTTCACCTCTGAATTTGGTCCTTTATCTACTGAAATTCACTTCCGGTCTATTAATTAAGAGCTTGCTGAATTGCTGATGCCCCTCTAGTAAACAGGCAAGGGATTATCCAAGAACAATGTATTTAGCGATAGTATCCAGCCTCCAAGGAGAGAAAGCATGTCATCTAGATACCATTCCTATTACCATTAGAACAATGAGCCAGTGTTGAGGTCTCTGAAAACAAGCTACACAGCTGTTTTTATATGTTCTGTGGTAATAGAGCAAAGTGTACACAGAATATTGCATTAGGCTGCATACTGCTAGCAACTAGCAGATTATTTCTGCTCTTTAATACCTGATATGACATGATGTGACATGATGGGTCATTCCCTAGTAATTTTCTTTCTTTCTAATTGTGTCTCTAATGAGAAGTGAAATTTTAAATGTACCATATTCCCTTGCATATATGCGAACTCCCTAATTTTGGTTTGTAAAAACTCACAAAATGAATGCCTGGCATAGGAACTGGCCATGCTCCTCTCTGTGCAGCCAATCCCACATCCCTTGGTAAAAGAAAAGGAGCAGAGTTGCAGAAGAACCTGTTGAACAGGATAGGAGGTAAGGAAAAACAAGTAGCTTCTGAAACAGCTTCTTCATGTAAAACCCTACCCCACACCTCATTGCCAAAAAAAACCACCCTGGAAATTATGGCAAAAATGTCTCAGTCCATATAGATGACTGAACAAGAAGTTGTTACAATATGTTTCATTAGGTTTACCTTTTACTGTACCTTTCTCTGCAGCAAAACATTCCAGTAGTATGAACAATATTTTGCATACTCCTTTTTCGTCGGCTGAACAATTGCTTTCTTTTTTTTTTTTTTGCTCTCTAAATAGCGTTACTACATGTTATATTAGTATCTTATTTGACTCCGCCCTATTTAGGAGCTTTTCACTCCAAGCATCTCTCGGAGACACAACAGTCCTAAAGAGAACATGTGCATAAAAACATAACATAAGAATGGCCATTCTGGGTCAGACCACTGGTCAATCCAGCCCAATATGCTGTCTTCCGACAGTGACCAGTGCCGGATGCTTCAGAGGGAACGAACAGAACAAGGCAATGTATTGAATAATCATCCCCATCTCCAAATCCCTCCTTCTGGCAGTCGGAAGTTTAGGGTCACCCAGGGCATGGCGTCGTGTCCCTGACCATTTTGACAAATGGTCATTGATGGACCTATCCTCCACGAACCTTATCTAAAATTCTTTTTTTTGAACCCAGTTATATTTATGGCCTTCACAATATCCCATGGCAATGAGTTCCACAGGTTGACTATGTGTTGTGTGAAGAAATACTGCCTTATGCTGTATTAAACCTGCTGCCTATTAATTCCATTGGGTAACCTCTGGTTCATGTGCTATGTCAAGGGGGCAAAGAACACTTCCCTATTCACTTTCTCTACACCATTTATGATTTTATAGACCTCTGTCATATCCCCCCTTAGTTGTCTCTTTTCCAAGCCAAACAGTCCCAGTTTTTTTCATCTCTTCTCCTGTGGAAACTATTCCATACCCTTTATCATATTTGTTCTCTTCTCTGTATTTTTTTTTTCCAATTCCAATATACCTTTTTTGAGACGGGGCGATCAGAATTGCACTCAATATTCTTAAGGGCCTGATCCAAAGCCCACTGAACTCAAAGGAAAGCCTCCCATTGACGTTGGTGGATTTTGAACCAGGTCCTGTGGGCCGAACTGACTGACCCAACCTGGGCAAATTGTTTTGTTCTTCTTAGAAAAGAAGCCAGAGACAGACATTGCTAAAAGAAAAGGGTACTCTCCTCCCCTCCCAGTCCCCGGACTTCAGCTATATCATCTAAGCAAGCACTGAATGGAAACAGCAGTCTCCAACAATTTATAGGTAGTTTAACATTTTTCATATCACTTGAAATGCTCACTTTTCACCTTCAAAATCACAGTCTAGAGCTTCCTGAAAATAACAAACAATTATGTAATAGTATGTTTGGGAGATGTGTGCTCAGCTAACATAAGTAGGTATGTATCAGAGGGGTAGCCATGTTAGTCTGGATCTGTAAAAATGGCAAAGAGTCCTATGGCACCTTATAGACTAACAGACGTAGTGGAGCATAAGCTTTCGTGGGTGAATACACAAATGCATCTGACAAAGTGGATATTCACCCACGAAAGCTAAAGAGTCCTAAAGCTAGGACTCTTTGCCATAAGTAGATATAATTGACTTCATTGATCTTTTTGATTAGACAGCATAATCTTTTCAATGGCAGCATTTTATAACAAGACATGCTAAGATTATGAGGTCACGAGAGAAAAAATTTAGAGCTGCAGATCAACATGGCAAAATGTTTAAATAGATGCCAAACCTGTAAAGAAAACACTCGAAGACTGAACTGCAGAATATGGTACTCAATTACAGACAGGGAAATGGATAACAGCAGCAACGGAATTTTAAGAGAATGCTACAAGAACGCACTTTTTCATTTTAAAGATGACTTTAGGAATAAATTATGCACTGACAGTTGCATGCAAACTCCCAATACTATAAATTTATCCCATATTATCAATCAGCTACACGGGCAAAGACAAGTTTCTGAGCATCGATTCTGCATTATTGGACATGCCAATGAAGGATGGAAGAGTGCAAACATCCTATAGACCTGTGTTAGGTTTCTGTTCGCTTCAGCTGTAGTTTGTCAGAGAGCTGGCATTCATTTTTCTTCCGCCTTCGAATTCACACGTCACTGTGTTCAGCTGACTGTAGTAAGTACCATAGTTCCTAATATAATGATCCACTGAACAATAGCTAACTATAATAAACTGAATAGCAGCAAAGAGTTCCAAAACTAGAAGACCAGCCAAAGCAACAAGCATGATCTCACTGCATCAGTCCACTTAATGGGAATAGTTCCACCCTTGGTATCTTGAAAGGCAACACTAAATTATATATCCCGCTTACATATATTTTGCGGAAAAAAACAATGGTTGCCAGCCAAGACTTTATTGATCATTTATACAGACAAGGCTAGCGGCGGAAAAAATAAAATAAAAACCTTTCTACTTCATTGGCCCCTTCATTGTCTGGGATAAAGCAGCTCATCTCTAGTAAGCTAGCAGCTAAACAGAGTGATTAAATGAGTCTCCTGCAGAGAAGAATTTATTGACTCTCTGCATTTCTCTTCTAGAAATAGATCATAAAAAAACCACGAGTTCACAGCTTATGGTACAACACTGTCTAGAAGTGTGATTTAATTATGTATTTTAATACTATAAACATTTTTACAACACACACACAGAATTTCTAATTTATGTTGCTTTTCTTGCCATGGGACAAAAAAGAAATCATTTGCCCGCTCCGAAGAGACTTGGAAAGTTTCATCCTGGTAGCTCTCCATAAGTAAGTTGTTGTACCGATCTGTGGCACAACGTCATTTGGACCAATGGCAGGCATTTTAAAGTCTCATTCATTTATCTGGAACTCCGCAGTCACAAACCCTGGCTGAGAAGCTGGCTGTATGCAAGGCACACAGGACCTGCTCATTCCACACTGCTGACCACATCATCTAGCTGTCCTGATTAAATAATATTTCATGCCAAAATTAGGAAACAAGGGTTGGTTCATCTGTGTGTGAAACTTGTTCATTCCAACTTCTTTATAAAGCCAGGAATATTCTTTGCTCATCTTGGTCAGAACATACATACACACGCACACTCCTAAACCAGCAAGCATATAATACATGACTATTGGCATAGAGTCACATTGGAAAACGGAGCTTATTAAGGAAAAGGTTTCAAGAGCTTTGCCAAAGGAACCATATGTAATTTGTAAACGATTGCCTTCATTTCCATGACACAAATCCTTCTGCATACGGCAGTAAACAAAGCTTTGCCTAGTTAGCAAGGTTTACCTGCATTTTTCTCAAAAACACGTTTGGGGTTTTCTTTAAGTAATAATAATAATTAGGGTGGAAAGATAACTATTTGAGGTACAAAAAGCTGTTGAAAGCATGCTTGACCCCAAAAGCGTACCCCAGACCCAAATCCACTTCCACTGAAATTAACCAAAGCAAGATCAAATCTCCTGAACCCCACATTCACCTGTCCCATCAAAGAAAGGTATTTTAAATACATCGAACTACTTGCCAAGCCCCATCATGTAGTGGGGGCAACACAACCTACACTGATTCAGGACTACCTCTGGGAAGATCTGACCCTTGGCACAGTCAATGTGTGAGCTCTCACAAGACCTTACAACAGTGATCGGCAACCTTTCAGAAGTGGTGTGCTGAGTCTTCATTTATTTACTTTAATTTAAGGTTTCACATGCCAGTCATACATTTTAACATTTTTTAGAAGGTCTCTCTCTAAGTCTATATATTATATAACTAAACTATTGTCATATGTAAAGTAAACAAGGTTTTCAAAATGTTTAAGAAGCTTCATTTACAATTAAATTAAAATGCTGATCTTGCGCCACCAGCCCGCTCAGCCTGCTGCCAGCCTGGGGTTCCGTTCACCTAGGCCGGCAGCAGGCTGAGCAGCTGGCAAGGCGCCGGCAGCCCGAACCCCACACTGGCAGCAGGCTGAGCAGGGCTGGCGCCCAGGACCCCAGACCAGCAGCGGGCTGAGCGGCTCAGCCTGCTGCCAGCCTGGGATTCCATCCGCCGGCTCCTGCCAGCCAGGGGCCTGGCTGCCAGCCCCGCTCAGCCCGCTGCCAGTCTGGGATCCCGGCCCTGCCCACATAGAGTGGGTACCTACCTTCTCCCCGATTCTAACCCATTCTCTTCCTCTCTCTCTGCACTGAGCTGAGGGTGGGAGTGCACTGAGCACAGGACTGGGGGTGAAAGAGCAGGCTGGGTGTTGGGGTGTAGGGTCTGGTCAGGAGCTAGAATGAGGAAGGGGGCTCAGGGTTGGGGCAGGAGATTTGGGTGTGGAGTGCTTACCTGGGCAGCTCCCATTTGGTGCGAGGGGTGCAGGAGCTCCCATTTGGTACAAGGGGTGGGAGTGGGAAGTGGGGGGGGGCGGGATGCAAGAGTCAGGGCATGGGTGTGGGGGGGCTGGGTATGTGTGGGAGTGCAGGAATCAGGGCAGGGGGTTGGGGGCGTGTGAGGAGGGTGCAGGAGTCAGGGAAGAGGACTGGGGGCATGTGAGGGGGTGCAGGAATCAGGGCATGGGTTGTGGGAGGGCTGGGTATGTGTGTGGGGTTCTGGAGTCAGGGCTGGGCTCGTGGGGGGTTGCAGGGGTCAGTGCAGAAGGCTGCGAGTGTGGGCTAGGGTCATGGGGGTGCTCCCAACCCCCTGCCCAGAGCAGCTCACGGCAGGGGGCTGGAGGGGGTATGCCCGGAGGGGGTATCCCCCTTCCCCAAGGCCCCTTCCCCACCTCTTCTCTGCCTCCTCCCCAGAGCAGCAAGCATGGTGCAGCTCTGCTTCTCCCCCTCCCTCGCAATGGCTATCAACTGATCAGCAGCAGGGAGGGAGAGGAGGAGGGGCAGGAACCCAGCACGCTGGGGAAGAGGTGGGGGAGAGGGGAGCTTGCCTGCCCTGCAGCAGTAGCTGGCAGGACCAAGCTTCTTTACCCCTGCCCCCACGGGGGCAGGACAGAGAAGAGCAGGCCAGGGCAGGCAGGATTTTGAATGGCACGCTGCTGCCTGCCAGGGTGCCAGCCGCCAGATCCGCTCAGCCCGCTGCCTGGGTTCGGCAGCGGGCTGAGCGCAGCCAGCACCTGGGACCCGGCAGTCTTTGGCACGCATGCCATAGGTTGCTGACCCCTGCCTTAGAATATCTTTATGACCAGTGCAATGGAGTTTATGGAACATTTCATGGTAATTCTCTCAAGCAAATGTCTGTGGTAACTGTGCAATGACTGTGCGTCATCAAAAGCAGAGAAGCCTGTATCTTAAGAGGTATTCTTGTATTTGGGGCCAGGTGAATGGCTCCTTTAAAAAGTTCCACTGACAGAACCTTTGCAGGGAAAAGTTCTGGTGCTGATGACCTGGGCCACAGGGGGTTGACTTCTGTATCATTCAACAGAATATGTACTCAAGATCACAGATCTGCTACCAACCCATGCTGTCAAATCCATTTTCTGCATTTCAGGACAAGATATTGACAGAGCATGCCCTTGTACCTGACCCTCCACATTAAGTGCATCAGCTGACACACTGCTGAATATGCTGTTCTGTTTCTGATAATATTGGGTTTGATCTACATAATATATAATATTCTGGGCACCCACCCTCACAAAATGTACCAGGAACATTTAACAGACAAGGCACAAACTACGCTCACCCACCAGATCGTAATTGTCTAAAGAAGCTGCTCTCTGCAAAAGAGGGGATAAGCTGAATTTTGCAAAGCCATGTAGCACTGGTTTTCATCTAACTTTAACTATTACTAGACCAATGGAAGTACACAAGGGGATAGGCATTGATATTTCCTGACAACATGAGATACTGGTTTCTTCTGAGATAGCCCTTCCAAAAGGCAAAGGCAAGTGCCCCACAAGAGAGAGCTCCCAACTGGTGACCTCTCACCTCTGCTAGGACAATGGGAAGGGCATGGGGAAATTGGGGAAGGCATCATTAGGGAATGGCTGAGCCACACAGAAGAACAAAAGCAAAGAAAAGTGGAGTATGGGCAGCCTACCTCAAACCTATGCAGACACAGACCCAGGTGTCTTCACTGCAGAGTTAGGTGGGGCTCTTTCCAGTGATTTGTTCCTAAAGCCCTCTCTTGTCCCTACAATAAACCCTTTGACCTGAGTGATGTGATGCTTCCAATCAGGGCTAGCTGGTCCAGCTTGGGGGGGGGGGGAGCATTACAACCCAGATGCCACTTTTACTCGGGCTGGTAACCCACCCAGTTTCCAATGAGGACTTCAGGCTAAATCGCTTGAGAGTTGATAGTCCTCCAATGCCTTCCCACAGTTCTTCCCTCCACGCACCCTGTGCCCAGAGGACAGACAGATTCTCCTACAAGTCACTGAGAAAGAACAGAGCAGCTCAGCTTGTTACAGCACAAGGAGCTAGGGGACATCCCAGTGACACACAATGGGGGAGTGCAGCACCAGTGAGCACATGGTGATTAGGATATGACTTTGCAGTGTGGCTGCTCACACCAGGGCTATTCCAACTCCAGAAACGATCACCCGAGTTGACTGCAAGGCAGACATACCCCTAGGGAGGTCTAATACATGTCTGGTGAAGTACTGCAATGCATTTATCACAAATAATGCATCAATTCCCCTTCTCAACAATGGCAACCAATCCAAATACAATCACGCTGCATCTCAGAAACCCAGCCGTTAGTCACTGCTGTGCAAAACGTAGAATTATCAAGTCAGAGGAGATGGGGAGAATGCTAAAGAACCATGAGCTGTCTTTTGCCAGGAGTTATAAGTCAGTGGAAAGGTTGATACTTTTCCTGACTAAGAGCATGTCATTGTTCCAAGGAAATCTGGTAATCTTTTTATATTTTTCCAAAATGGAATTTAAGGTTACTCCCTGGCAAAGGCAGCCAGACACATGCAGCTGAAATTGCAGCTGCTCATGCTCAGCTATAGAAAAATCTCATTAAATGTCTAAACCACTATTACAGTTGATAATTTTCTGATATTTGGAACTCACTTTTTTCTTTTTAAACCACCACACTTTTAATGCCCCTTGAAGTCAGTCCTCTCATTAATTTATGTTGTTTGTGCAACTTAGCAAATCAGACGAATGAAACCACAGTACAAATGCCACCTTTATCACTGCTGCGGAATGCACATATTGGGTGAAAATTACATCTGATGGCCAAAAGCAAGAAATATGAGGCTAATTTTTCTTGCAAACTATTTCTATCCCTAATTAAAAAAAATATCCAGGGCCAAATCCTGTAACACACAGCATATTTACTCAGACAAAACTCAAGAGGAGTCTGGCTAGAGTTGGCTTGAGAAAGCACTACAAGATTTGGCCTCTTCTCATTTATTTCCACTGTTGAAGATTAAGAATCACTCTCACTTTAGATTATGTTGCTCAGTTATACACCATGCCCTAAAAGCCTCATTACAGTTAAAAGGGAAACTAAGTATTTATGTAATATCGGAGTACCCTGTGAGGTGCGGAGTACCCTCAACTTCCATTCATGTCAGTTGGAGGGAGGAAATTTGGTACTAGGGCTGGCCAAAACCAAGAATTTAATTTAGCAAAAAATGAAAATGTGTTTTCATTCTGAGAGAGAGAAAGAGACTGACAGACACCCACCCACCTGATTAGGACATTCACCTAGGGTGTGGAAATCCCAGGTGCAAATCCCTACTCTGTGTGATTCCTTCAAGGCAAATGCCCTACCCACAAAGCTATATAGTCAGGCTCTCTCAATTCCATCTCGGACTGGAGAATTATTCCCCAAAAAGTTATGTTGAAACCAATACGTTTCTGCAAAAAGATTTGGTTTCAACAAATCAGCATTTTCCAGTGAAATGACATTTAGCTGAAGGATTCCGAACCAACACTACCTGGCACGTCTCAGTATCAGGCCCTTAAAAATTAATTGAAACAAAGTTTTAATGCTACACAGTCATGAAGCCAAATGTACTTTTTCAGTTTATTACAAAGGTTATCTTCAACAGGAGACAGTAGAAACAGGAGCTATTCCTTCCTTTTTCAAATTCAAAGTTACTCAAGAACAACAGACAGTAATTTCACTAACTCCTAAATTACTCAGGTGACTCAGACACTATTTAATCTCAAATGAGTGCATTGAGTCGATTACCTGCATCTATTTTTCTTATAAATGATGCGCATTCTAAAAGTGGGTTTTGGTAAATTTGCCATTGCTATTTTATTATAAGCACAGTTTGACTGGGAAAGCCTTCCAAGAAATTATGCATAAACTTATTTTCCAGGATTTATTTTTCAGAATTACATCTTTCTAATTTTGTTACTTTCACTCCCACACAGCCCTTTATGTCCTGGCATGGGAACTCACAGTGGCACAGTTATTCAAAAAAATTCAATCTCATGTGCATGAGGCTAATATACTGGAAGAAGAAAATGAGATTATATAGATGAGGACAGAATTTTTTCGTCTGAAGAACCCTTCATTGCTTGTGATGATGCATAAATTGGAAGTAACTCATCTTGACTCTCAGTTCCCAGGTTGAGTTGTCAATGCTAGCAGCTTTATAACATTACTTGTAAACTGAGCGTGTTTGATTTCAAAGTTATTGAGACACA
Organism: Dermochelys coriacea; assembly: GCF_009764565.3. Classification (NCBI taxonomy): domain Eukaryota; kingdom Metazoa; phylum Chordata; order Testudines; family Dermochelyidae; genus Dermochelys; species Dermochelys coriacea. The sequence continues at coordinate 5,544,163 of NC_050089.1, forward strand.
CAAAGTGATTTTACAGCTTCCCTTCTCAAAACAGACCTGTACTAACTTGCAGGCTTTTGTGCCTGGTTTGATGGTTCATTCACTGCAAATGTGTGAGAGGAATGATCTTCAGACACAGGCACTTATATATGCACTTTTCTAATTATATGGCTGCAGTCAATCAGGATCTGGTCTATATTAAGCATCAAAACCTTTTTAAAGTTTGAAAGCAGAATATTTTCATGAAGTTAATACAACTGACATTTAAAAACAAGCCTTCCACAGGGCTGTGCCCAGACCATAGCCTTAGGCATTGCATTTGCTGATTGGCTGAGAGTACATAACACCATGCAGTGCTCCATGAGCTGTATTTGCTACTTGTGGGTTTTCTGGGTGGAATATCTTGGTATTACTTTTCTTTAAAACCCTAAATGGTTTGGCTATTGGAGAAGCCAACTCCCTCTCCCCATGCCAGGCTACACAACTTGTGATCAGCAAAGATGCTGGAGCTGAAGCCTACTCGTTATCAGAGAGAAGGTGGATGTCAGCAGGGCATTCTCTATAAGGGCCATTGGCTGTATTTTGCTTCTTACCTTGGGACACTAAAACTTGGATTTGTTAGCATTCCAGGCTTGCAGAATTCCTTTTCTCTAGGGAATTTGGGAAGAGGTGGAGAAGAAGGGGTTGTCATTATTTGCTTTTGGTGGGGGTGCTTTTTATGAATGTATTTTTGGTGTTTTTCTGGAAGCCCAGCTCCTGGAGTCCTATGATTATATGAAAATCTGAGTTTGCTGCTTTTTTCAAGTAAGTTAGTTTCCACTCCCCATGTTTCAGAGAAAAACTTAGAAATATGAAATGAATATTAAAGGCTCAAATACCAAAACATGAAAAAAAACAATTTTTTTTTAATTTCATGATTTTGGGGTGCATGATTCACCATTGTTTCATGTGTGGGGTTGGCAATATCGTGTTTTTTAGAGGACTTATTAGTGATCACTTTTACGTAGGAGAGCTGTTCACTATGTGATTTTGGTGATCGCTGAGCAAATCAAGCAAGAGTGCCCAGATTGTAAGATGGGCCCACCTTTGGGGATATTCATAAATCATAAACAAATAAAAATAGAGATATAGATAGAATAAGTATTTTTGGAGGGATGAGGTAGAATTTTAAAATAAATGCACATAAATTCCTGGGCATCTTTATATTTAATCATATTCCTCTTTAATAATATAAGTGCCATATAAGACATGTGGTGCTACAGGAATCACCCCTCAATTCGCTGAATATAAGTCAGCCTGTTATTTCTCAACATTGAGGCTCGATCTACACTTGGAAGGCTTTGCTGGTACAATTGTGCTGGTATCGTTTACCAGCCAAGCGCTCGTAGCATGGACATAGTTTATACCAGTTTTTGCCATCATAGCTTATTCCACCATCCCCAAATGAAATAAACTATACTGGCAAAAGCGCTGTTTTGCTGGTATAATCTAACTTTTGCCAATACAGCTCTGTTGGTGACAAATCAGACCTCATCAGACCTCTGACACAGCCATGTTGGCAAGTTTGTGACCTGACTTTTAGATGTCAGGTAGGTATCTGACATCCAAACACACTGTCACTACTACGGCATGCTGTTGATTACATAAGCATTTTATTCTGCCAAGAAAACGGAACATTCCAATTTCACAAACAAGGGAGGGGTGGGTGGTTTCTTACTTTACAGACACGGTATTTTCATGAGAGGGTGTCTGAGCGCTGACACCCCTTAAAAGGACCACAGGTCATTTCTGCTGGATGAAATCAGTGCTCATTGCACTGCTTGTAGCCCCCATGTGGTCTGCTGTGCAGATGTCCCGGCTTACCCATGAAGCAAAGAAAGCAATAAAAGTAAAGCAGCCAAAAGGAAATTAAAATGATCTTGAGGAACAAGGGTAATCTATTTCAAATCATTTCCCATAAAACAGTCATCACATAAATGAAATATTTCCTTAATAAAAGCATTTGCAAAGACACATTAAACTTTAAGATATATGATCACATTACTTTTATATGAGTGACAAAGGTTTAGATACATGCACTGCCATACTTCCTGAAAAAGACACCTCAGGGTAAGTTAGGCCCCAAATATGGGGGGATATTGTTTTGTTTTTAAATAAGAGTTTCAAAAACATACACTGGAGCACTTTTAATGGGAAGTGTCCTTTAAATGAAATGAGTAAATGATTGGTACATTTCTTAAAGGCCAAGGCTCATCGAGTTAAGTGATTAGGTGAGAATTTCAGCTTCCAAAATGTGAAAACACGACAAGTGCACCCTCAGGAACCAGAAGCAGAATAAAAAAGAACCCAAAACTATTATTAATTAAAAAAAGCCCTCGTGATTTTTAAGCCAAGCTCATGATTTTTTTCAGACTTACCTCATGATTATGGAACTTTTGGGGTTAGCAATACTGCAAACAATGCAACTTTGCATGAGAACCAAGTGAGAGTAAAAGCAGCTAGATCAGCCAAGTCTAGTGGCACCATTCCCACTGCTGAGCAAAGTGCAAAAAGGTAAACACACCCCAGAAAGGATTACAAATAGCTTCAGTGTTTAAAGTTCTATCAGTTTCTCTGAGCTGAAGGCAGGTGTTTTTTCTTTATTGTGTGATTTGCATCACAGTGTCCCTTTAAGACAGAGATAACTAAGAGGATCTTTTCATTTGTGGTGCCTCAAGTGGAGGGTTCAGTTGTCACTCAGCCACTATGTGGCCAGGCAGAGAAGTAAAGGGCTTTTCCCTATCCTTGCATGGTCCAGCTGGATCACAAATCCAGGTGGAATGGAGAAGGCAGGCTCCAGGGAAAGCAAATGGGCAAACGAAAGCCAGCAGAGCTGAAATGGTGCGAAGTGTGTGCGTGGGAGGGCAGGCGGGGGAGGGACAATAAGCTGCCTTCTGGAAAAGCTGAAGTAACTTACTATCCCTCCCTGCCCCAAGGCAACAGGTAACTCTCAGAGAGCCACAATTCCTTCTGGGGTGCCTTCCGGGTCAATGCACCTATCTGTGACCTCTTACTCAGAGTTCAACCTAGCACCGAATTAGCTGTATCTAGCATGATTTTTAAAAGCCTCATTCTTGAGAAGTCCAGGAAGCAAAAACTGATCTGTTGAGCTACTTATTTATTGGCTATGAAATGAAAAATTGCTCTTAACCCTCTGGAAAGCTTTATCTGTCCATCATGGGGTTCTCTATAGGTCCTGTAGCATGGCATCTAAGCCCTGAATTAGATGCCCTTGTGCATTATTCGGTATCACCTGTATCTTGATAACCTTAAGATGTTAATTAAGTTCCGAATGAGCATTAAAGTTTGGAGTATGTATGCACTCCCTCTCACTCTCTATTCCAAGGATTGTTTCTAGGGGAGAAAGGGGAAGGAAATGATTAACATAGGGAGGAAAAAAAGACAGCTAATATTTAAATCAATTCAAATGCAAACTCTCTAATAAATCCAGTTTCATCAATAAAAACACATTGTGTGTGTTATTAGCAACAACTAAGAGCAGAAGTCCATCAATATAAAATGCAGTTCCTGAAATTAATACTGGTGAATGTACTACAACTTAAAAACAAAATAATAATAATAATTAAAAAATCATTCAGATTTATTGGACAGGGTGGGAAATTAAAAAAACACAAGGTTGTTTTTAAAGATAAACCGTTTATACTGCAGTAACTTTTTGTTATTCACATTGACTTCCTCAGCGTATAAACCCCGCCAACAGGCTAAAGGTTAATATGGGGGAGGAAGAAAAAGGGAGAGGGAAATCTGATCATTTTGCTTCATCCTTGGATTTAATGCTATAAAATAAGAGATTTTACTCAAAAGCCCCTTTCAGCTAGATCTGAAAATTCTACATGGAAAACACTGCCTATTAAGCTGTAGTCTCTTTCATTCGCTTTATTTTCCTGTTAACATTTGGTGCCAAGCTAAAGGCATTTCCCCACTAGCTGTCGATCTAGATTTTAAGATTTTGCAACAGTGAAAGGAAAATAAACAATAAAGATCCTTTGTACAATGTGCAAGATCGCTGCAAGTCCACATTCTACTTACCCCTGCTACAATGATCTATTCTTTCCATGGATGGGATCCCTAGCCAAGGCCTAGCAGTTCCAGGTCTCTCCTTAGTTTCCCAGCAGCTAATTGAAAAAACCTTCCAGGCATCAGCTCCGAAATGCAGGAACTCCAGCCTAGCAAAAATCAAATTAAACTCCCCACATTCAGCTCAGTTGCTCTCCCCTTTTGCTGCTGCTGTTCCTTCAGATGATCGTGCCTTGTTTAAGATCTCCCTCTGTAGCCCTGTTAGCCGTTTCCACACTGCCCATTTCATGCTCAATTTGCACTGTAGAAAAATCAGTGGTGTTCCTTTCCCCCTCTCTCATTGGAAAGGTCCCACAAGACAAGCTGTGGAGCTTAACAAGAGCCAAGAGAAACAGAGAGGGAGGGAATGTGTGCGAGGATTGTGTTCAGAGTAGGCATAAAGTCTGCTGCTACAGCTCAAAAGGCAAAAAAAGTGACAGAAAACGGCCGTGATATGAGCACTGTTTAACTCCAGCTGATTTCTGATTCTTCTTTCATTTCTACTGATATCTAACAGCCAAGACTTACAACCCCATGAAATCTCACTAAAGGCAATGGTGCTTCACAGAGTGCAAGTCAGAACAGAATCTGCCCTCTAATATTTACAATATTACAGCCTTGTTCACTACACAGATTATTAAAGAAAATGAACAGCATTCAAACGATGGAGCATCTGCTTTTGAAAACCAAGGAGCAACCAGAATTGCCCCATTTGAATAATTACCCAAACGTGTTTATATTAAGATGTCAATTTGTTCAAAGGGTCTGTATTATGACCACGGGGGGGCGGGGGGGGGGGCGGCAGAGAGAGATACCCAAGTGCTTGGAAATCAAATTATACAGAGTTTTATCCAATACTGGGATTTTATCATTCAGAACCTGGTGGCAGATAAAATTATTATAAGAGAATCGTTTTCTTTCGCTGGCCCACAGTTTTGGTCTCCGTTTTAAAATGTACATGATAAGTTAATTGTTTAAAAAGAGTCACTGGATCTATTGAAGACTATACTACACAGCTACTACTGCAGTTTCATGGCATTGCTGATGGTCCAGGATATAAGGAGAGTGTAAATGAGCTCTTTGATGCTCTCTTACCAGCATTTCCATTCAGCAAGCAGCAGCACTAGCAAGCCAGTCCTTGCATGGCATTACCTATTTATTACCCCAAGAAAGGGACAGAAATGCAGCTAGCTCTTCTAATCCTTGCTACTGTGGCAATTATAAATTCCTAGGTTAAAATACAATCACCTGAACTTCGTTCCTTTATTTCAACACTCTAGTCAAGCAGCATCCTGGACAAACTAGATTTTGACTCTTCCACTTCAATCCAAAATAATTGGTGGTGTTCTGTAATATCCATAAAAGGGTGAAATCAGCACTCAGAAGTTGCTAGATTACAGTGTCTTTTTTCATGATCATCCATGAGTAGGGCCCTACCAAATTCACGGTCCATTTTGGTCAATTTCATGATCATAGGATTTAAAAAATCGTAAATTTCATGATTTCAGCTATTTAAATCAGAAATGTCACAGTGTTGTAATTGTAGGGATCCTGACTCAAAAAAGAGTGGGGGGGGTAGGTGCATGGCTATTATGGGCGCGGGGGTTGCTGCGGTACTGCTACCCTTACTTCTGCACTGGTGCTGGCGGCAAGGCTGCCTTTAGAGCTGGGCAGCCAGAGAGCGGTGGCTGCTGACCAGGAGCTCGGCTCTGAAGGCAGAGCCACTGCCAGCAGCAGCACAGAAGTAAGCATGGCATGGTATGGTATTGCCACCCTTACTTCTGCCCTGCTGCCTGCAGATCTCGGCCCTCAGTCAACAGCCGCCACACTCCGGCCACCCAGCACTGAAGGCAGCAGCGCAGAAGTAAGGGTGGCAAAGGTATGGTATTGCCATGCTTATTTCTATGATGCTGCTGACAGGGTGCTGCCTTCAGAGCTGGACACGCACCTGGCCAAAAGCTGCCGCTCTCTGGCCGCCCAACTCTGAAGGCAGCACAGAACTAAGGGTGGCAATACCCTGACCCCCCTAAAATAACTTTGTGACACCCCTCCCCGTAACTCCCTTTGGATCAGGACCCCCAATTTGAGAAACGCTGGTCTCCCCCATGAAATCTGTATAGCCGGATAAAAGCACACAAAAGGCCAGATTTCATGGACTGTGATGTATTTTTCATGGCTGTGAATTTGGTAGGGCCCTGTGCATGAGCTACTGCAAGGTTCTTCTGATGATGTAATTATTCCGTCTTCAGTGTGATTAGCTGAGTTTTTTTTTTTTGTTTTTGTTTTTTTTAATATGTTGTGGCAGAGCTGAGCTCTGGAATAAACCTGAGTTGGCCTCTTCCCAATTTGCTTATGTAGTTAAATTTAATTCTTAATAAAATGCCACCTCTCTGTTTACCCCCTTTTCCAGATCATTTATGAACATGTTGAACAGGACTGGTCCCAGCACAGATCCTTGGGGGACCCTGCAATTTACCGCTTTCCATTGTGAAAACTCACCATTTATTCCCACACTTTGCTTCCTATTTTTTAAACCAATTAGCGATCCACGAGAGGACCTTCCCTCTTATCCCATGAATTCTTACTTTCCCTAAGAGCCTTTGGTGTGGGACCTTGTCAAAGGCTTTCTGAAAGTCCGAGTACCCTACACCAACTAGATCTTTCTTGTCCACATGCTTGCTGACTCCCTCCGAGAATTTTAATAGATTGTCGAGACGTGATTTTCCCTTTACAAAAGCCGTGTTGACTCTTCCCCAGCATACTGTATTGATCTGTGTGTCTGATCATTCTGTTCTTTACTATAGTTTCAAACAATTTGCCAGCTACTGAAGTTAGGCTTAGTGGCCTATAATTGCCAGAATGAACGCTGGAACCTTTTTTAAGCATCAGTATCACATTAGCTATCTGCCACTCATCTGATACGGAGGCTGATTTAAGCGATAGATTACATACAAAAATTAGTTCTGCAATTTCATATTTTAGTTCCTTCAGAATTCTTCCAATACCATCTGGTCATGGTGATTTATTACTGCTTAACTTATCAATTTGTTCCAAAAACTCCTCTACTGACACCTCAATTTGGGACAGTCCTCAGATTTGTTGCCTAAACAGAATGTTTCAGGTGTGGGAGTCTCCCCACATCCTCTGCAGTGAAGACCAATGCAAAGAATTCATTTAGTTCTCCACAACAGCCTCGTCTTCCTTAGCACCTTGATCATCCAATGGCCTGACTGACTGGCAGGCTCCCTGCTTCTGATGTACTTTTAAAAAAATGCTGTTCGATGTTAATGTCTTTTGCTAGTTAGACTTCAAATTCTTTTTTGACCTGCCTAATTATATTTTTACACTTGACTTGCCAGAGTTTATGCTCCTTTCTATTTTTGACTTCAAATTTTTGAAAGATACCTTTTTGCCTCTAACTGCCTATTTTAGCTGTTTAGCCATTGTGGAATTTTTTTTGGTCCTCTTGTTGTTTATTATTATTAATTATTTATTATTATTATTATTTAGGGTACACACTTCATTTGAGCCTCTATTATGGTGTTTTTAAATAGTCACCACACAGCTTGCAAGCATTTGACTCTTGTGATTGTTCCTTTTAATTTCCATTTAACTAGCTTTCTCATTCTTATGTAGTTCCCCTTTTTTGAAGTTAAATGCTAGTGTGGTGGGTTTCTTAGGTATTATACACACAGAGATGTAAAATTTAATTACATTATACTATATTCACCTCTTGGACCAGATCCTGTGCTTCACTTAGGACTAAATCAAGAAATATGTATCAGAAAAATGTCATGACTTTGAAGTCTCTGTATGTTCCAATGGGGAACATGGGAAATGTCCCTTTCCAGGAGATAAATCCCCCATTTTTAGTCCTGCAAGGCTGAGAGATGCTGACCATTAAAGTTGTGACATCATCTTTTTTCAGAGAATGCTGTTACTATCCCAGGACTGCCTCTTTGGTCCCATGCAGAAGGAAGTTTTGGTGGGTTGTTTGAGGTTGCTTTGGCATGTGGATGGTTAGGATAAGTCCTGGGGAGGTGGGCTAGTGGGCAGGGTACATGGTGGCAATACATCCCATACCTCTCCAATTTATCACATAAGCACCCTGCATATATTAACACAGTGGTTTGTTTCATTAACCACTCACACGAGAAACTTCCCACAAAGTCAAGTCTTAGGGCTCTTAACTCTATGGACTATGAATTTCAAATAAACTCTCTCCTTTCACACAATTTGTATCCATTTCCTAGCTACGTGGAGTGCGTGCCAATAATCCAAACTGAACCTACTAGCAGCACCTTCACCCAACCCTTGGCTATCCGATTTTTCTGCCCCTGTGGTACACGTCCTTTCACATCCAAAGTCACATGAGCAGCCTGATTCACTCCATTTCACTTCCAGTGTTTCAAATCCTGTGGTGAAATGCCATATACAACCTTGTGGTCTGAAATCTTTTTGCTGTTTTTCTGAGTTCACATTCCTTTACTTCCTGCTGAACTCCTCGGTCTAATACCTTGTGACTCAGAGCTGCCACTTCAGCACAAAACCCACCCACCCCTCCTCAATCAAAGCACTGCAGAATATCCCTCTAAAATGCTACCATTTTCAGACCTAAACTACAAGACAGAATAGCCACTATTGCCTTAACCATTTTTACACCTACACTGTGAATTAATTTTTCTTTTTTTTCCCTCTGTCCACATTAATTAACTCCATTTATATTTGAACGGTAACTTGCTTTTTAAAACAAATTTTGCAACTGTTTAATCATATACATTGTCCCTAGCCCCTTGTTCTTAGAGTGTCCAACTCTCATAGGAATCCTGCCTCCCACACACAGAGATGTGGTTGTCATACACAGAACATTAAAACTGACCTTGCAGTCAAAGTCATCATTTTATTTTCCAACCCCAGCTTAACAGCAGTGTCCATGAGCATTTCCTGCACTCTCTGAAGTTATTGGGTTTAAAAACAAAAGAACAAAAAAAACCCCAAAAACTTCCATACTAACCTGATCAACTTTCTATAATCTAGAATTGCCAACTAATTGTGACTAAGGCTAATTCTTATGTTACTCTATTACTGTACCTCTCCTCCAAAGAGGATCTGTTTCTTTACAAAATTATTATAAAAAGCCACATTTTCTTCACTAGCTGGGCATTTTCCTCCCCTTTAGAAGCTCCCCTTTGTTTTACCAGACACCAAAATACTCCAGTGAATTCCTGTCTACACAACGATCAATGTGACCTAGGGAACTAATGAAGTTTATCGCATTTGTTCGTAGACTGAAAAACAAAAAGGCAAACAGTACATGAAGCTGAGTAACAAATAACTCAGGGTTGTTTTTTTAAGAAACAACGTAGTGTTTCAATACAAGGAGGGAAAAAGCTTTCCCACCAAAAATATGTCTTTTAGGCCATTATTTTACACTGGAGGACTTCTCAGAAGTTACTATTTGAAGTAAACTAACAAACAGTGACAGAACGCCAAGTTCGCACACACTACAGGACAGTTCCCCCACATACGCAATGAAACAGTCTGACTGACCATGCCAAGCAAATCTACATGAGAGAATAAAGCTGTTGCTTTGAAATTTTAAGTTATTACAGCATGAGCCATCTTGCTAGCAGTCTTATTTGTGTGCAAGAAATTGTAATATTCAACAAGTACTGGACTTCCATCCACTTCCTCCATCGTGAAGCTGATTCTCAATTCCCCTATGTGGCTCATTCCAGTGCATCTGGTCCTCCCTGATAAAATTAAAAAGTAATTCCTCATGCAGAACTGCTGCCTCTTATAATGATTTGTAGACCGGCCTCTCAACTGCAAGGGGAGATTGTAGCAGAAAGTAGTGAAGAGAAATCTCTCTGGTCAGAGTGGAAATATGAATGCTATGACAACCAGTGCTCTGAGTTAATCAGTAAAATTGAAAAGAATAAATACCTGACCATATCACCATTCACCTCTATTCCTAGAACTAATGCCACACATTTTCCCCTCTAGCTAGCAAAAACCCCCCAAAAAACAGTAAACCAACAAAAATTGAACCTTTTCCCAATTAGGCAAATAACATGACTCTCATATGCTACTCTGATTATGCCCTGCAGGTACATGCAGCCATCAGTAAAGAGTTACTGCACGCACCCATGCACACAGTAAGATCTGATTCTCATTTGCACTAAGGCCCCTTTACACTGCCAGAGTGGTATAAAGAGGCCTTAGGGCAAATGAGAACCAGGCCCCAGGGATCTCAGACTCTAAAGTAATTTCTTATGTAAATAATAGAAAATAACTACAGGATCTCAAGAACCATAGTGTGGTAGGTGCTGGATATTTAATGGTGAGCTCTGTAACAAACTGTATCTCAGGGTTTTTACACATCCCTTTAGGAGTCTTTCAGAGTAGCAGCCGTGTTAGTCTGTATTCGCAAAAAGAAAAGGTGTACTTGTGGCACCTTAGAGACTAACAAATTTATTAGAGCATAAGCTTTCGTGAGCTACAGCTTAAGTGACTTAAGTCACTTAAGTGAGCTGTAGCTCACGAAAGCTTATGCTCTAATAAATTTGTTAGTCTCTAAGGTGCCACAAGTACACCTTTTCTTTAGGAGTCTGAGACTCTCCTCCCTTCAAAACCTCCCACCCTCTTTCTCTTACTTACACACACACACACACACACACACACACACACACACACACCCACACCCGTGACTAGGAGGCTCTCTTTTTTTCCATCAATCACAACCTACTCCTTAACAGATTAAAAAGCAAAACCCTCCTGCTCCCAACCATGCCCTAAGCACATGGTCTCTGCAGCCAAAATTACCACATACTGGAGCTCGACAGTACTGTGATGCGGTGATAACAGTGTGGCAAAATCTGATCACCAAGTGATGTGATGACATTTTGCAGCTCTAAACCTGACTCAGGAGACTATTAACACCACATAATGCGGGTCACAGCAACACTAGAGCAATCTCAGCATTATGTTGACAGGGGGCACTACCCCCGGCATTCTTACCCTCGACTAAGGGCTATCAACTTTGTAAGAACTCACTGCCTCCGAACACAAAGTAGCGTAGACAGCAATGAAATCTTCAGGCAGTTGTTTCATATTCTGTAGCACTGTTGATTTGTATTACTGTACACATATTAACATATAAATATATATTAATGTCAGTGCACATTTCAGGAATCTCTAGGCACCCCTTCTTTTCATCACAGTAACTGAATTGCTCACATTCACAGAATCATAGAAGATTAGGGTTGGAAGAGACCTCAGGAAGTATCTAGTCCAACTCCCGCTCAAAGCAGGACCAGCACCAACTAAATCATCCCAGCCAGGGCTTTGTCAAGCTGGGCCTTAAAAACCTCTAAAGATGGAGATTCCACTACATCCCTAGGTAACCCATTCTAGGGCTTCACCACCCTCCTAGTGAAATAGTGTTTCCTAATATCCCCTGCAACTTGAGACCATTGCTCCTTGTTCTGTCATCTGCTACCACTGAGAACAGCCGAGCTCCATCCTCTTTGGAACCCCCCTTCAGGTAGTTGAAGGCTGCTTTCAAATCCCCCCTCACTCTTCTCTTCTGCAGACTAAACAAGCCCAGTTCCCTCAGCCTCTCCTCGTAAGTCATGTGCCCCAGCCCTCTGATCATTTTCAGAGCCCTCCGCTAGATGCTCCAATTTGTCCACATCCTTTCTGTAGTGGGGGAACCAAAGCTGGACACAATACTCCAGATGGGGCCTCACCAGTGCCAAATAGAGGGGAATAATCACTTCCCTCGATCTGCTGGCAATGTTCCTACTAATGCAGCCCAATATGCCGTTAGCCTTCTTGGCAACAAGGGCACACTGCTTACTCATATCCAGCTTCTCGTCCGCTATAATCTCCAGGTCTTTTTCTGCAGAACTGCTGCTTAGCCAGTCGGTCCCCAGCCTGTAGCAGTACATAGGATTCTTCCGCCCTAAGTGCAGGACTGTGCACTTGTCCTTGTTGAGCCTCATCAGATCTCTTTTTTTGGCCCAATGCTCCAATTTGTCTAGGTCAGTCTGGACCCGATCCCTACCCTCCAACGCATCTACCTCTCCCCACAGCTTAGTGTCATCTGCAAACTTGCTCAGGGTGAGATTAATCCCATCATCCAGAACATTAATAAAGATGTTGAACAAAACTAGCCACAGGACTGGTCCCCTGGGGCACTCTGCTTGATACCGGCTGCCAACTAGACATTGAGCCATTGATCACTACCTGCTGAGCCCAACAATCTAGCCAGCTTTCTATCCATCTTATAGTCCATTCATCCAATCCATAGTTCTTTAACTTGCTGGCAAGAATACTGTGGGAGATTGTATCAAAAGCTTTGCTAAAGTCAAGATATATCCCATCCACTGCTTCCCCCATCCCCACAGAACCAGTTATCTCATCATAGAAGACAATCACTCAGGTTGGTCAGGCTTGGCTTGCTCTTGGTGAATCCATGTTGACTGTTCCTGATCACCTTCCTCTCCTCCAAGTGCTTCAAAATGGTTTCCTTGAGGATCTGCTCCATGATTTTTCCAGGGACTGAGGTGAGGTGACAGGTCTGTAGTTCCCCAGGTTCTCCATCTTCCCTTTTTTAAAGATGGGCACTATATTTCATTATTGGATTTTATCCTCACAATGCCACAGCATGGCAGGAAGGTACTATTTCCATTTTGCAGATGAGAAACTGAGGTATGGGGTAGATTAAGTGTCCAAGGTCACACAGGAAGTCTGTGGCTGAGTCAAGAATCGAACCCAAGTCTTCCGAGGTAATACTACATATGCTGTGACAAAACTGTAGCCACTTAGGACAGTGGTTTTCAACCTGTGGTCAGTGAGACTCTCCATTAGCTCTTTGCAGTACAGAGCTTTCAACACACATTTGGGCATTCCCAATTACACCCAGGGGAAGGTAGTGGTACAAACACACACACTCTCTAGATAGTTCAAACCAGTACATATAGCCAAGCAGGTCTATTATCTTACTAATGCCATCTCCCATTTGTCAGACTTTAGCTGACAATTTAATTTAATCAACTAAAACTAAACCAACGTTCTTAATATGCTCTTCATCTTGGCATCTACTGACAAGACAGTTTAATTAAAAATAATAGCAAGCTGATTGATTTCCCTCCCCTACACACCCGCAAAAAGAAAAGAAATTGAACTACATCAGATGCTTGTTAATGCAGGTCTGGAACACACACTTACATTCTGAATTTCTGTGATGGAAAGTCTTACAAACACATAGCATGGTGGAGGAATCTGGCATTCTGATAACATGCGTCAACCAAGCTCATAGGTGGCCCCGGGACACTTTTTGCTAAGATGGATGGCTAATGCTCACATTCTGAAGAGAAAACCACCAGCTGTGTGTCATACAAACTCCAATGACTACAGGTTTGGAAGAGGATAAGCGCCTTGACTGCAGAGGAAAGAGGTTTAAAAAGAAACCAGGTGCGCGCACACACACACGCATGCACTTTTTTGGCACACCAACAGTCTTAAGGGAACTGTATGTTTTTATAATCCTGGCAGCACTCGGTCAGTGATGGGTGTGATATAGATTAGAAACTGGATTGAATAGGTGGGTTTTACATAAAGAGCTTTGACAGGTTAAATAAACCAATGTTTCTCAAACCATGGTTCTTGGACCACTGGTGATATGTCGAGAGTGGGCTGGTCACACGATGCTAGTTTCTTCTCTTTGTTGCCAGCTGCTACACTGCATTAAAGACCACTGAAAATGTATTCACTACTTTCCTAAGGATACTCTTCCACGTAAGTAAATTGTCATAGGCATGGAAGGTGATCACAAAGAAGGAGGCTGGTGGGGTTGTGGTGCTCTTTGAAGTCAAGTGTCCAGGAGACTCTCTCTAGGAAGGTAGGCCCATGATGTGAAAAAATTATGAAACCCCTGAAACAGAGAAATCCAGTGGGGAGAGGAAGGGGAAAGTATTCTATCACATGTTTCAGAGTAGCAGCCGTGTTAATCTGTATTCGCAAAAAGAAAAGGAGTACTTGTGGCACCTTAGAGACTAACACATTTATTTGAGCATAAGCTTTCGTGAGCTAATGCATCTGATGAAATGAGCTGTAGCTCACAAAAGCTTATGCTCAAATAAATGTGTTAGTCTCCAAGGTGCCACAAGTCCTCCTTTTCTATTCTATCACATAGAGATTAGACAAGGGATTGAATTGATGGATCTATGGTTCTACTACAAAGAGAAAACAAATGCTCGACTATGAAGGAAGAGGTTGTTGAACTTTAAGATCTCCAATCAGTAGGTAGGAAAGCGCAGCTAGTGATAGTTTAGAAATACCAAACAAAATGTGGAACCAACACCACACGTGTCCGCCATCATGCTGACACCTATGCTTGTAAATCACAATCCTTTCTCTCAGCCCCAAACAAAAAAAAAACAAAACAAAAAACCACAACTCTATTAAAATGGAGTTAAGTTTCAGAGTATGTATCAGTAATTGACAGGTTAAAAAAAAATATTGCAGGGATCTGCAATTATCCAAACACCAAACATTACAAATGCAAGGAATTCAAAGTTAGGGTTACACTTAAATCCAAATATGTTAAGGTAAGAAATGCATTAGTCACCCATTCAACCTTAACTCTGCCCTGTACTGATGTCAATCAATACCACAGGATTAAGATTAAGGGATTGTAAGTGTCTGAGGTCTGAAAAAAGAATTTAAACTGATTTTTTAAGACACATTGTTTTGTTTTTGTTTTTTGCCATATTTTTGCTCCCCACATAGCATCACTACAGGGTAGAGATAAGATTGTTTAGTTGCCTTAACTGTGCATTTCTTACCTTAAGCTGTTTGGCCTTATTTTAAGCGTACCTGCGATGGTTCCCAAGAGTACCCAAGGTTGTTGAGGAAACCTCGCCTACCACCTGCCCTTAGTGTGAGAAAGTCTTGTCTGTGCCTGCTGTCTATCAGCTCCCTGACTCCACCAGCCTCTGTCAACACAAAAACTGCCATCCAGGCCTCCGCAGACCTCGCTCTCTCTATACAGGTTAGCGATAGGCACACGCCAAAACCCCAAGAGAGCCTCTGCAATGCCCAGTCCCTGTTCCACTGAACACTCACAGATTCAGTATGCCCAAAGGAACAGCACACATTAGCTTACTAATTTTAACTCACGATCACCACTCTACTTAACACACACAGCACTTAGAGTGATAGTGAAAACAAGAACAAATTCCTTATCACAGTAGAGAGATTCAAATTATAGAACGTAAGAATACTTTAAACAAATGGTTACATGTAAAAAAAAACCAAACTCATAACACACTTGTTAGAGCCTAAACTTAACTCACAAGACATTCCCTGTCTCCTACAGGATAGTTTACCCCTTTAGTCCTTTTCCCAGCATTTTCAGACAGGTTGGCTGAGATCCCCCCTTCATAAGATCAAGCCCACTAGCGGCTTGTCCTCACAGACTGAACGATATGTGTAGGGAGGCTGGTTCATCTGCACCCCAGCTGTACCAGACTAGACCTTTTGATCTTCACCTGAAAAGCAGGGTTCCCTCCTCCCCTGCTCTTTGTCTCATCCTGCTAATTCTCTTCTGAAGGATCCACACACTCTTCATTAGCATTTGACTCAGTAGGCTAACAGATGCCTATTGTGAGACACACACTATACAATGGTCCACCATGAGGAGAAGCGTCTCCCATCTCCATCTGAAGAAGTCTGTCTCGAGATATGCTACCTTTGAGCATCCTACTTTAACTACACAGCCTAGAGAACACAATTTTCAGTGTACAGACATAACTCCTTACATATTTTCCATACATACATCTCACAATGATGATGATGATGACCAGTGTGACATGTTTGGAACAGAGACCTTACATGACATGACTCTTTTTGGTGAACTCAGGGCATTCCTGTTATCCTGTGTACCCCTGGCTCCTCTGCCAGTTGGCATCAAGAAGTCCTTGGGTCTCTCTAACCTTAACTCTTGGGGCAGGGATGGTGTTTTCTGTGTCTTGCATTATGTGGGCATCACTGTGGCAAAATGAATAAATGAGCAATAGGTCATGTGGCTGGACCTGTTTTGGGGCCAGGGAAGGCTGTCCATGGGCTGAATGGATAGATCCACCCAATAGCCTGCTTCCACTCCAAAAAGCCAACAGTTTCCTGTGATTTTACTAGAGGGTAGCGTTTTCAGAAGACAGCATTCCAGAGGATTGGCTTTCTCTGATGTAGGGAGTTGTCTGTAAGTCTAAAGAGACACTTTGGAGAAACATTTTTATTACTTATATTACACACCTAAAATCACTGAAATATTTCTCCCATTGTCATATGACTGATAGAAGCCTACCTCTAATAAACTGTAAGCTCTATTATTTTTTTTTTATGAACCTGGCACAGAAGATGCTTTTGACACTTCCAGCCTGCATCTTTCCATTGTGAGGGTCTTACAGGGCTGATGCAAAAAGCTTGCTTCCCTACCCTTCCCCCCACTAAGAGCCTTTCCTAGGTCAATCACCTTCCTCATCACTATGGAGACCAATTTTCAAGCAGCACCATCAGGATGCATAAATCTCCCACTTGAGTCCACAGGCTACTAACATTTGCACTGGAGTTTTCAGGAACACAAACTAAATCAGCCTTATGAGCTACCAGGAAAACTCACCAGAAATTGAAATAAATGCACTTCTGCAAGAAATCTTCCCTTACTTATATAATATCATCAACATAACAACAAGGGGACTTCTTTTTTAAATGGCTTAATGGGCTGATACAGTTAATTGGAAATCTTTTTCAGCTATATAACAGTGTTTCCGACACGTATCTCCATAAAATTCTGATGCCTACCATTGAAGAAAAACTAGCAGCCAAAAACCCCAGACTGTCTCCAAAGAAAACCATCTTTAGTCACTAGTTAATTGACCCTGGTGAATATAATACCAGACATGTGGAAACTAGGCACTTTGATATGTGAAGTACATATGCTTGCTGTTGCGTGTTATTCATTTTACCACAGACTATGCTCAAAAAGGGAAAAGAAAATATTTTCCATGTTACTGTTCAAAGGGAAACTAATTCAATGTAACAATGGGTTTCCATAGCATCATTTGGTATCTTCAGTGTTCTGATAGGATTCTGGAATGTTTGCTTCAGGGTTTCATCCTGCCCTTGGCTAAATTTTAGAAGAAGAGCTATTGCCCTTGAACACTTCTACACAATGGAAGATTTTTCAAGATTTGCAACAATGCATGAATCACCTTAAAGACCAGAACTGCACCCTCAGTTTGTATCCTGTATTTTTGGTAAGAGCTGAAATCTAGTTCAGAGAGGGAGTTTTGGAAACTGGGAGAGATCAGGACCCAAATTAGAGGCTCCTCAACACAGCCTACCAAAGAGATATATGTAAGACACTAAATTGAAAACAGCTACCAACCAGATGCTAAGGAGAAATACATGATGGCCATTCAGCTTCTAGTCTCTTCAGAGATTTGAACACTAGATGGTGCTGTGCTACAGAGCACAGTCCTGGAATATTAGATGACTTGTTTTACGCAAACGCATCTAACATTTTGCAAAAAAAAGTTCATCTCCTTGCTCATGTATTCTTATTTCTTAGCAAAAGGGCTGCTGAGTACAACTGATCAAATATTTACAGTGTCATGACAATGGAGACAGATCTATGAAAAGAACCAGCCACTTGGTGGTTTGGGGCAAAAACAAAGACACACATTAAGAGCTAGATTTTTTTTTCCCTAAGTGGTTTCACCACAAAGAAAGCATCCTTTTTTTCAGCCTCTGTCTCTCTCTGGACAAGACAGGGTACTTATTTTAGTTGTTGCCAATTTATTTGTATGAATGCAATAGTCTAGTCATCACACAAAAGCAATCATTTTTGAAGTTACTCCAGCATTCTGAACTATTTGCATATAGCAGCCACTGGAGTGGGCCAAGAATGAGACGTCTTTATTTTTTCTGATGATCACTTTAAAAAAAGGGCATATTTTATATGCCAGCAAAATATAATCAGTAATTGTTTACCCCATTGAGAAACTTCATACTCAAAAAAAAGAAAGCCAGTAAATGCTAACTATTTACAGCACCATAAGATATATACATTCTCCTTCAGCTCTCTCTGAGTGGCACTGTAACTGCCAGTGCTATAACTCTGCCAGTGTAGACATACCTAAAGTCATGAATTGGAGCCTCATTGTGCCAAGTACTTTCTTCGATTCTGTGTTTGCACAGCAGCTAACACAATGGGATCCTGCTCAACGACTGGGACTTCGAGGTACTACTGCAATACAAGTACTAATAAATACATAATCACGCACACGAACATGAACTGATGGGAAAAGGTGGTCCCTGCCCCAAAGTGCTTACAGGATACTAATATGATCATAATATTGGTCTGATGTTGCCGGGGGGCTGACGGCTCCTTGGATCCTTTGCAGCACTGGCTGACTCCTCCAGCAATGGCTCTCTGAGCGCACAGTCTCTGTCTCCTGCCCTCTGCCAAAATCCCCCTCCTACCAAATTGCTTTCAGGAAGGCAAATCTGGGTTCTCCTCTCCTACAGCTCTGGGCTGCCCAGTGAGTGCAGTTACTTCTCCCTCCATCATCACCTCCCCTACAAATTTCTTTTTCCTCCACAGCCACCACCTACCCCTCAGCACAGGGGAGGTATTTTTTAACTTGTTTTGGTGTAGTTTTGGGTTTTGCTTTAAGTTATTATTTATTGTTAATTCATTGGATAGTGGTAGCACCTAGGACCACATTGTGCTAGCAGCTCTACCAAGCACACAATAATGTGCCTAGCACCATGAGACAGACCTTCCCTGTCCACTAACACACTGAGACACAAACTCACCATGGCCACTCTTGGTCTTCCTCTTTTTTCATTTCAAACAGAAAGTGTCAACCATTTCCTTTGCTTTGGTTCCAAAGTGTCAGAATTTGTCAAAGTTCAGATAAAAATGAGAGAGAAGGTGGGTGAGGTAATATCATTTATTGGACCAAATAAATATAGATTAAAATAAACATTCTGTTCTGTTTTGGAATGAAAATTAAGGTTCTTAGATGCATTAGACACAATCTTTGATCAAAATTAACACATCTTGCACAAATGTATGCAACCCGCACATCTCTAAGGGAGGGTTTGCAGGACCAGGCCCTAAATGTGAAAGGAGCCTAGAAGAGACAGTTGGAGACTGGTCTCACTATTAACAGGGACACCAGAAGAAACCTCTTCCCAATCCCCACCGTTACTTCACGACATAGTTGAACACCTACTTCTCCCACTGCCAATGGAGAGGGGAGATGGAGGAAGATAGAAGGGGAGGAGGGATAATTTACTCCTTTCCACCATCCAACAGGGGATTTACTCCACTCCTTCCCATGACTCCAGAGTGGCGGGGGGCTTATAACTTTGCCAAACTTCAGGAGGGGTTGTGTGCCTGTGTACCAGCATTTCCCACCTCAGAGCAGCAACTTTTTGTAGAAGATGAACAACTGAGCTCTCAGGCACTGTGCACAGCTGCCGTGCGTTTCATATCACGGCACCGATTTCTATACAGAAACTCCAGCAAGCGATAAAATGTGGAAGAGACTGGTTGGGAGTGTTCTCCCTACACCTTTTATAGGCTTGGGAGGGGGAAGGCGTGGACTAATTGCTGTCCTGAAAAAAGGAAAGAAAACGAAGACTTTCCCCGCTAAAGCAGCATGCAGGATAAATGAGAGCAACGAGATTAATACGTCTGGCTTTATTGTGCTTATCCTTTTCTCTGTCATCTGGGGTGGGCTCACTTATCCTTCCCATTTCTAAGCAGCAATATGCTGGCTGCTACCATAACCTCAGCAGCAACTCATGGGAATCAGGCCTCTATATCAGTCAGTAACAGGCTCCCCTAACTCTTAAAAGTGGGCCTATGTTGTGTCCCTTCCCTCTCCCTACTCCCTGGCTGGTTTTGCCACTTACACCTGCCAGGGTAGGGCTGAATTGCAATTCTACCCTAAAACGTGAATATGTGAAAACAGCGCAAGAGCCCCAAATTTCCTGTGTCTCCACACACATACACACACTTCCAACACCACATATTTGCCCTGTGCTCTGAACGTCCAGCTGGGCTATCACTATCAAAGAATCTGCAGGGCAAATTGTGCCCTCTGCTGCTTCCCATCGCCACCAAGACCTGTTTTCTTACTGATAGAGGTGTGACTGAAAGAATAATCTGACAACAGTGGGACTGCACAAGTGGAGTTCAAGACTTAGTTTGGCCTGAAGAATTAGAGGAAAGCAAAGTTGAATGAAATATCAAAATAATCACACTTCATAGGTATACAGGACTTGACATGCTGACAGCACTGCACATCATTATTACCTAATGAATCCCCGTATCACCCCTGTGAGCTGGGCACCAATTTTAAAGTTGGGGATATTGAGACAGAAGTCAAGTGACTTGCCCAAGGCTATGCAGTGAGTCAGTGGGAGAGCTTGACTTAGAACTGAGGATCTCCTCAATTCCTGCTCTGTGTTCCTTCCGCCCTGCCGCATGCATTCATGGCCTCATCAAAACCAATGAAATCAATGGAAAGATTCCCAATGAATTTAATGGGCTCTGGATGAGACCCCTAACGGGCAATGTTGCCAAAAACTTGTCCCTGAACTTTGCATATCTGTTGATATCACTACCAGCCCAGCCAGATTGCGAGAATCTTTCTTCCTGTTTTTGTTTTTAAACACACCCCTGTAATAGACATTTGTGTCTCAGGCACCAAGAGACCCTGAAAACTACTAATATGGCTCTAGTCTTCTTCACAGCCAGAAAGAAATTAGGTCAAGTGAAAGACAAAGAAATCTCAGGGCTCTCTCTTCCAGCGGTCTCTAGGGGCAAAACTAGCTCTGTCTCATTGCTTCTATGCTAAGACAGAACACATGTGAAAATGGTCAGAGAAGGGCAGAGCACAAAGCCCCTGCTCAAACTCCAAGCTTAGAGACAATAAAACACGTACCTGGAGAAATTCCGTCTCCTCTCCCGCTTTCTTTTTAAACCATTAAACAAGATTTCCAACAGCCTACTCAAATGCTTCCTGCACAGGTTATCTCAGCCATTAACACCAGTTATAACATTTACATAGGAAACACAAGGATGATTCATCATCCTTAATCGGTAGATTTGGGACACAGATGAGCCATCCATCAGCACAGTGCATTGCTAGACAAAATAAAGTCATAAGTAAACTCAGCCTCATGTGCCAAGGAAGGCTCTCTCTTCTTGTTTGTAATGTGTGCAGGGGAACACACAACAGGAAGCAGAAAATAGCAGGGTTTGTGCTGAACAAACTTCTTGCTATAGCTGTGGTGCTCCATAAGAGCCTCTTCCTGATAATACTTACACACGAGTAACTAGACTTAAGTCAACAGGCAAAGTCACTTACATGTGTAAATGTCAGATCAGACCCTAGTGGTGTGGAATGTATGGCTTTTTAGACAGTTCGTTATTCACAGGCTACAAAGGGTTTGGTTTAAAAAAAAATCTTGTATTAATGCTGACAGATAAAAATGAATGAAATGAAATTCATTAACAGATAAAAAAGTCACTTATTTTCAAGTACTTTTCCTTTTTTGTGTGTCAACTTACGTTTTTCAGCTAAACATACTGAGGTATTAATGGACTGTTTATGAATTTTGATTGCTACAGCAGTTAAATTATAAACAGAAGATGGAATATATTATACCACCAAGATGTAACCATGTTATGTCTGGCTACAACCCATTTCCCTCATCACCCAATTTGCTACCTACCACTTGTCACCCTCACTCATTGCACCGTGCCTAATATTAGGCCCTGAACATGCATTCAGATTGGCTAGCTCAGACCCACTGCATCCATACGAAGCCCCACTGAAGCTTTTGAAATGGAACCTATTTTCAAATGTGCTTATACAGACAGGGCTGATTTAAAGATTTCCAAGAAAACCATTATTTTTTTTTCCATAAAACGTGTCTGCTTTTTATGGAAAATTTTTTATTTATTTTTGAAAAACAGAATGCCCAAAACCAAAATATTTCGGTATTTGAATTTCCACTGAAGAGTTAAAATTTCCTGCAGAAAGCCCCTCTCATTTTTATGAGCTCCAGTCCCAACCACGTTCAGTTCCTGTTGACTATAACCGGAATTGGGGGATTTAGAACCTCTGAAGATCAAGCCCTTATATCTTAAAAATCAAGTGTTTGTTTACAATGCAAGTTAGACATTTATGCTAGTTTTAGGATGAAGACAAATCAGCTGACACGGCACTTTAAAAGTCTCCCAGTTGCTGCACACTTTTTCTCCCTCCACTATATTTCTGTAAGAGATTTTACATTGTGTCATAATTACATAGTTACACAATGCAATTAGATGTTCCTGTGAGGCCTTTGTGTAGTTATGATAAAACCCATCCAATGACATTTACAGCACTTCTATCATTTGAAGAAATTAGCTGGAAATTAAAGAAATTTCAATACATGAAAAGATGTTATTACAGAATACACTGCGTGGTTATAGTTATGCCTATTAGCACATTTACAGTAATTATGGTAATGCTGCACAGTAATTGTTTTTTTAAAAAGGAATAAGAGTGCGAGAAAGAGAGAAAGGAAGAGAGTGAAGGTTAAGTTCTGTTCTCAGGTGCACTTGTACCAATTTGGAGTAACTATCGATTTTAAAAGGGTCACTCTGGACTTGTACTGCTACAGCAGGTTCTAGAATTTGTCTCGGAAATTACAAGACAGAGATGCTGAAAGTCCTAGTACCATGGAGCATCCTGAGTTCTATTCCAGCCAAGCCACTATTGGACACTGAGTTGAGTGATTTGCTTGTCTTCAGGGTTGGCTAAGCCAACCCATGGAAGAAACCCAGTAAAAAAAATTAAAAAGGATTTTGCTGAAAACTAGATGTTCCATTTGAACTGAACTTCCTTGTGTTCTTAAATTGTGAAAGTCTGATACTTTGGTCCAGACTGGAAACAAACAGACTGAAAACCAGCAGAGGGAGTACGGGTGGCATAATATGGAATGGCCCTTACATACAATGTGGCCAATCCTTATCACAAGTCTCATAGCATGTGACAGTTTTCTAGAGCCCCAGCTCTATATGTCATGTGATTACAAGAATCTCAGTTTTTATTAAAAAATTATAATCTAGCTCTCATGGTTGCAAAGAAAAGCTTGAAAATATAACACAAGATATATAACCCTAAGGCAGCAGTTTTCAAACTTTTTTTCTGGGGACCCAGCTGAAGAAAAGATGATGCCCATGACCCAAAGGAGCTGAGGATGAGGGGTTTGAGGTGTAGGAGGGGCTATGGGCTGGGGCAGAGGGCTGGGATGTGGGGGTGAGGGCTGTGGGGTGGGGTCCAAGAATGAGGCTTTCAGGGTGTGGAAGGGGGCTCTGGGCTGGGGCAGGGATGAGGGGTTTGGAGTGCACGAAGGGGTTCCGGGTTGGGGGGGCTCAGGGCTGGGGTTCAGGAGGGGGTCAGGGCTCTGGGCTGGGGCCGGGGATGAGGGGTTTGGAGTGCACGAAGGAGTTCCGGGTTGGGGGGGCTCAGGGCTGGGGTTCAGGAGGGGGTCAGGGCTCTGGGCTAGGGCCGGGGATGAGGGGTTTGGAGTGCAGGAAGGGGTTCCAGGTTTGGGGGAACTCAGGGCTGCAGCAGGGGCTTGGGGCGTGGACTTACCTCTGGCGACTCCTGGTCAGCAGCACAGCCGGAGTGCGGAAGCAGGCTCCCCGCCTGTCCTGGCACCGCAATCAGCGCTGCACCCTGGCAGCGGCCAGCAGCAGGTCTGGCTCCTAGGCAGAGGTACGCAAATGGTTTTGCGCAACTCTTGCCTGCCCCCCACCCAGTTCCCATTGGCCGGGAACCGGTGTGCAGAGCTGGTGCTCAGGGCAAGGGCAGCGCGGGGAGCCCTGTGGCACCCCTGCCTAGAAGCCAGACTTGCTGCTGGCTGCTTCCAGGGCACAACGTGGTGTCGGAAAAGATAGGCAATAGCCTGCCCTTAGCTTGGCAGCATCACCAACAGGATTTTAACGGCCCAGTTGGCGGTGCTGACCAGAGCCACCGCGACCCAGTGTCTGACATGCCCCGACCCATACTGGGGAGTGACCCACGGTTTGAAAAACACTGCCCTAAGGCAGGGGTTCTCAAACTTCATTGCACCGTGACCCACTTCTGACAACAAAAATTACAACCAGGACTGCAGGAGTGGGGACCAAAGCCTGAGCCCGTCCAAGCTGCACATATAACCTGAGCCCTGCTGAAGGCCTCGGGCTTTGGCCCCGGGCCCCAGCAAGTCTAAGCCAGCCCTGGTGACCCATTAAAACAGGGTTGTGACCTACTTTGGGGTCCCAGTTTGAGAACTGCTGCCGTAAAGGAAACCAGCAGGCAATTTTAAAAAAAATCCCATGATTTTTAAGCTAATCTCATTATTTATTTATTTATTTTGAGGCCTGACTCGTGATTCTTGAACCTATGGGATTGTTAATACTGGAACAAAGCTCTCTATATCTGGGCACTCCAAAGCATTCCCTTAAATATTAACTAACTGCATTGCTTTATGTCTAGGCATGGACACTGAAGTTTGAGAAAGAGCTCCTCTGTAAGGTACAAAGGGGTTAAAAGAAGGGCTCCTGTTGGCTTTGGACCAGAATGTGAAGCCTTCACTCACCCCAGAGAGCTCTGATTAGGCAAACAGCCCCACTGACTTCAGTTGGATTATCTGTGTGGGTAAATGCTTGCTAGAACATAAGAATGGCTATACTGGGTCAGACCAAAGGTCCATCTAGCCAGTATCCTATCTTCCAACAGTGGCCAATGTCAGGTGCCCCAGAGGGAAGGAACAGAACAGGTCATCATCAAGTGATCCATCCCCTGTCGCCCATTCCCAGCTTCTGGCAAACAGAGGCTAGGGACACCATCCCTGCCCATCCTGGCTAATGGCCATTGATGGACCTATTCTCCATGAATTTATCTAGTTCCTTTTTTAATCCCGTTACATCTTGGCCTTGGGCAAATGAGGGCTCCACAATATAGCACTTTGTTAGGTGCACATGGGGCTGAGAGAGAAGCTCTGCTAGGTCCCTGTAGACAGCTGCAGACCTGCTAACGCAGGGATCCAAAGGGCAGTAGAGAAAACTGCCCAATACTACGTTATTTGAGAAATAGCATGTGATCATATAAATACAGACTGTATCATGATGCACGAGGGGTCATGAGACCTAAACTTTGACATTTCCTGTCACTGGAAAGCATAAAAGCTTGGTTAACATGGGTGTTTTTCCATGGGTTTACGTAAATACATATTACATACTCAGACACAAATGCCAGCAAGAAATCATGACGTAATCCCCAGCAAACAAGTGCGTGCACACATCACCCCATTACTTGCTTTGCCACAAACTATTTATCTCATGTGGCAAATGCACTATACTGTATATACTCTGAAATTCAAGAGGGGAAAAAAATAAACAGTTTTGCAGCTATAAACAGAAAAAAAAGGATACTTTCCATATGAGACACAGTAAAGGACATGCTGGGAAAAGGAAAACCCTGAGAAATCGCAGTATTGAGGAAATCTTTGCCAAGGAAAAAGCATAATATATTGGATTGTGTGTGGAAACAGTCAACTGATAAACGTCTTCCAAAAGCAAGCATCCATTTGACCCATTCTCTTTAATCTAAGTGTCAAACCCATAAATAGCTGGCTTCAAAGCAAGAATTTAAACAGCTACAAAAAGGACGACCTGTGGTTATAAAAGGTTATGGTCTGATCAGAAGCTCTGTTTTGATTTTTGCTCTTGAAAATTCCAC
Source organism: Dermochelys coriacea (assembly GCF_009764565.3). NCBI lineage: Eukaryota > Metazoa > Chordata > Testudines > Dermochelyidae > Dermochelys > Dermochelys coriacea. The sequence goes on from NC_050089.1 coordinate 5,570,124, forward strand.
TAAGACACTCAAAGGCAGAAGAATATAATATTCAGTTTCAATCTTTTCTTCTTCATCTTTAATGTTCAGAGATGTCACTTCATTAAGGTAGTAGGCAGTGCAGGGAAAGAGGACTTTGTATTACAACACAGAGGTCAGGGTGAATATGTAAGTCTCGGTCTTACAGGCTTTACACAAGCAGTGTCAAGGTATTGCAGAACCGAGCTTTCTGCAAAAAAAGGTTTTTGGTATATTCCTGCCCCTATGTAGCATAATCTCCAGAAACTCATAAGAATCTTTAACTGTTACATATGTAAAATGTTTGTGTGTGGATGGATGGATGGATGGATATCTTGTAAGGCACACAGTGGACCAGACTCTGCTCTCAGTTATAATAGTGTAAATCTCGAGGTACATCACTGAAGTCAACGGAATTACTCTGAATTTACACTGGTTTCACAGTGCTGAATTTGTCCCAATTCCTCTCCATGCAGGTAAAATGAAGCTCAGAAACAAACCACATCTAAACCATCATCACGTTATCTTATACATTTCTCCCAGCTCATAGCCTTGCGTGTGACATGCATCCTAACTAAACTGCAAGTTCTTTGAGGCAGGGACTGCCTTTTAGTTATAAATATGTGCAGCTCCTAGCACAAAGATCGGCCTGAGCCTTGACCGGGGGGCACAGATGTTACCATAACAACAAATAAATAATAGTACTGCCGTGGAGAAAAATGCTGCTTGAGGACTTATTGGAGTCTGATTTAAGGCTGTTTACACTGCACATGATCTTGACGATGTGTGTTTTAACAGTCATAAAGCTTATCTTTTTTAATCTCAATGTCTACAGTCACTGAATAACTATTGTCTGAGCCTCCTGTTGTCTGAACCCCTCCCATAATTTCCCATAACTGTGAAATTTAAAATAAAAAAATAAAAATGTTTAAAACTGATAATTTTGCACAACCACGAAAAATTAACTCATAAAAATAGAAAAAAATGCTTAAAAATAAACATCTATGATATCCATCAAAATTATAAAAAAAAACATCAAATTCTGCCACGCCTATTTATGTACCATTTGTATAGGCTGAGATTTTCAAAGCCATCATGGGGACGTGGATGGCCAATTACCATCCGGTGCTTGGCAAATCTCAGCCAGAAAGTATACACAAACGCACATCCATCTGTGTGGCAGACATAAAAGAACTACACGCCTATGTGTAGACCAGACTATATTCAGCCACTGACCTGTGTGTATTCAAATATTATACAAATCTCTGAAGCCAATTTATGACTGTTGTACATCAGAGAGTGAGCATACAAGCGACATAGTGTAAGCATTATATGAAGTCTACTGCTACAGCCGTAATGTGTTGAATTCAAAGGAATGTTTTGTTGACAGTGGAGTTTAAAATACTATTACTACTATAACTTATGCTGACAGAAGCTGTTTCATCCTGAATGTGCTCCAAGCAATTCACAAGCTACACACAGCATGAATCCTACACTGAGGACCACCTATACCAGCCCTTCCCCCACCACATCTTAAGCAACAACTTTGAAGTATCCCCCAGGTTTCCAGAATTTTATTCAAATTTTTTTTTAGTAAAAACGCAACTGTGCCAGCCAACAAGATTTGGCTCATCCCTTTAGATGGTTGTTTAAAAATGAGCTACAGAGAAAAAATAAATATTTGCCTGGATTGATCCCTTTTTGGTACTTTATGGTGTATAAAGAAGGCTGTTAAAGGTGTGTATGTGTGCTCTGCTTAAAATATATATATATTTTCCTTCTCTCTCTTTTCATTTTAAATCACCATAGATATTCAGATCTTTGGATGACTGAAGAGATAGCATCTTTATGACAAACTCCACAGAAGTGAAACCTGATTGGGAGAGGAAAGTGATATTTATTCAGACTGTTTAAAACATTTTGGGGGGGAGGGAGTTAACGAACACGGTTGAGATTCACTTGGGAGGAAGAATGTCATTGTTAAAGATTCAGCATTACTGCCCCTTCAAGTATGGGATGAGAAGGTTCACAATCCACATCTGAGACCTCCAATGAGTCCTTCAGCAAAACCAGGTAAAAACCAGACTTGACATTTCAGATAAAAATTAAAACACTCCAAAACACCACCTTTTGTATACATCAGAGATAAGCAAGAAAGGGCAAAAACGCCACTTTCATATACCTTTGAGATATCTCATTTCACTGTATACAGGAATCACTTCACTTACCCTCAAAAGGCAGCCACATCTGTGGCATTTCACAAAGGCTGTCTAACAACTGACATCAACGCTAACCAGTTTAGGATGGGTAACGTAATTTACTGTAAAGGAGCCTTAATGTAAATGAGAGTCAGGTTGAGGATCTTCAACCAACACACTGATTGGGGTCTCTGATTTATATCAGCTGTTCAAAAGAAACTGGCCAAGATTTCCAAAAGTGACCAGTGATTTTGAGGGCCCAACTTGAGATACCTTACAATGGCCTGATCTTCAGAGGGTGGCTGCTCCACACATTCTGAAAATCGGAACTCTTTAAGGTGTCTCAAGTAGGAAATCCAATATCACTACACACTTTTGAAAACCTTGGCCATTACGTCCAGCTGCAACATGCTTGGGCATTGGTTGAGCATTAACTAGAGGGAAGATAATCGCCTATGGAAATTAACAGCATCAGACACTGTGGTACTCAATTCAAGGTACTGACCAAGTCCAACCCTGCTTCACCTCTGACATTTGACAAGATCACACCCACAGGTGGTAAGGCTTAGGATGCAGTTAGATAGGCTACTAATTAGCAGGCTTCAAAACCAGCCTTAATGAGAAGCCGCTATCATTTTTTGGTCTCTCTGGACTATAACTGGATTTATGGATAATTAATCTTAAAAATATCACAGTTCTCATGGTGAGTTTCCAGCAGCACGAGAGGCAGTGAAGGACATGGCATCATTTTGGAGAAGAAAGGACTCCCCCCCCCCCATTATAAAAAGAACGGCTCACTAAGGGACCTGATTTTAATTTAACAATATCCCTGTTAATAAGAATTTCTATACGACTTACTCATGAGTAAGGCTACGATTTTGTCATGGATATTTTTAGTAGAAGTCAGGGACAGGTCATGGGCAATAAATAAAAAGTCACAGACGCCGTAACCTGTCCCTGACTTTTACTAAAAACATTCCTGACAAAATGGGGAGGGAGGATCTAGCACCCTACTTCCCCCCCCACACTCCCTGCAGCACCTGGGAGCTGCAGGGACCCCATTGCCCAGTGAATGGGAGAGGTCCCCCATCACCCTGCCTGGCTGCTGTTACCGGTGGCTGGAGGGGTGGGGTGTGTGTGTGTGTGTGTGTGTGTGTGTGCGCGTGCGCGCCAACTGCTCACGATGGCAAGGGAGCTGCAGGGGGGCCTCTCCGCCCGCAGCCACTGAGCTGCTCTGGTGTCCCTCTGAAGCCACTGGCAGCAGTGGCTGGAAGCTGTAGGTGCCCCGACTGCTCGCAGCGGGGGGGGACCTCTGCCAGCAGTGGCAGCTGGGCAATTCAGGGGTTGCTGCCAGCAGCACGTCAGTTGCGGGGGTCCCGCTGCCTGCAGAGGTTGGGCTGCTGCGGGGTCACGGAGGTCACTGGAAGTCATGGATTCTGTGACCTCCATGACATAAATTTGCCTTACTCATGAGTTTGCAAGCCTGACTTAACTCCCAATCATGTAGCTTTAGAAAAATGCCTAGAAATCAGGTGGGGAAAAAAATCTGCTTGGAACACATGCTTTAAAGTTACCAGACTGGGTCTCTCCCACAGATGCTAAGTTGAGACTCAAGTCTAGTATTCTGTTCTAGTCGACACAGGTTCTTATACTGTGCTCATTACCATGATATCTGAGCACATTAAGCAATCTGATTAACATCTGTCAGGGACTCGGGTTATGAAACAATAAGGGGGAAAAAATAAAGATATTTTATTCTTTAAAGATGACCTGAAAAATATTTTTCTGTCCTTTTTTTCTTTTTTGATTCACTAAGAAGGATCTGCTCTTTTTGTTGTTGTTTTTAGAGGTTAGGTTTTATTTTTCTGCCTTTTTTTTTTTTGAAGCTTCAAAATATCAGGAATATCAAGCCTGACCCTTCCAGAGTTTTACTGGAGGAGTTTGGGGCCTCAGATCTAGTTGAAGAGCTCTTTCACCACTTCAATCGAGGGGTTGGGGTGCTGAGTCTTTAACAAAGATGTCCTTTCTGCCAAACGTTTCTTAGATGTTTCAGTTAAAAGGGAGCGAACAAAAAGAAAAGAGTTCTAAATAGCCTAATCAAAAATCCCCTCATCTCTCAAGTGCTCAGTATTCAGCTTCTTGCCTCCTGTGATATGGAGTTCCACGTTGAACAAGACCTGAATTTCTTACATAAAAACAAGCAGAAAGAGCAAAACAGGACACAAACCCTTTTTTTTCTATTTTCCAGGTCACCTTTAAACATGGAAGGCACTCAAATCACAGTGATAGATGCAGTGTAAATACCTAGAGAAACAAACACATTCCTGCCAGTGCAGCTACACTCTACCTGCCTCCCTGGGGAAGAGAATAGCAGCATATCACTCATTCAGGCGTAAAAAAGAAAAAAAGAACTAGCCTGCTGGCTTAAGAACTTTAGAAACCAGGACTGGAAATCAAAATTAAACTCCCAGAGTTTGGAGATGCAGAAGCAGTGTGCTCAGGGAAGAGGGAATGCTTTGTCCTGACCCGCAGAAACCATCTCTGTCTGATTAAAGAACTGCACTCAATGGGTGCTAAAGGAAGCTCCATTCAGTCCTGCTAAACTGGAATTAAGAGGAAAGCAGCCACATGGCTCCTGACTCAGAGTATAAAGGGGAAGGGGTTTTGCAAGAGCTCAAAACAGGATGCAAAGACTCCACACCAGGAGGAATAAAAACCAAGGGACAGACAAAAACTAGTATGGGGTGTAATCAAAGCATTAGTTACAGCTCTAACAATATGGTGAAAATGCATATGCATTAATAATTCAAAGTGAGTACACTAGCACCAGGGATCACTATAAACTGGTCAAAAACCTGTAATATTAAATCCAACCTCAAACCATAAAACAAGACAGACAGCAGGCAGCTCATGAAACAGATTCTGCGGCAACCTGAAGTCCTCTTCCCTCCCGCCCCCCCCCATCCAAGTAATCCTATGGTCCCCATTGCTACCTTATCAGAGCGCCCCATCCTGTTGAAACTCACCAGCTCTCTTACCTAAACCTTTCTGACCCCCAGGGTTCCGCTCCCTCATGCTTGCTCCTCAAGCTGTTCCAGTAATTAGTTATTACTGGGGCTAACCACATCGACAATATATTACTTTTGAGCCAGCACGTCCAATATAAAGTCCTATTTTCAGGTAATCAAACCTCAAATTGTAAAACTAAGGTTTAAAAAAAAAAATCACTCCAAGCTAAAATTTGATAAATAAGAACTTAGCCCACAATCATTTTTAAGTCAGCTTGTAAAAGTCTGACCCTTTTGAAATTTAATATTTGCAATAAAAAAGGCAATATTAAAGCCCCACACAACAGCTATGCAGATATAGTGAATATAACAGCAAGTTGGGAAGAATTTTATTAATATCTAAACACAAACTGGCATGACAAGACCATAAAGACTGCCTGAAAATGTGGTTTTCTGATAGATCATCTGCTTTATAACCACATGAATAAACTTTATCATTCACCCAATAAAGTTAATTTTAAGGCAGGCACATGGATTATGAACATCTATATTTTGAAGCATATGCCATTTTGTATTTTTATTTCAATAGCTCATTACTCCTGGGGTTGGTTGGTGATTCATTAGGTAACATTCTTCCTTCTGAATTATTACTGGCATCACCTCAGTATGGTGATGCAGAGGTTTACTCTGTTGCTGGAGTCTTTGAATGAGGCTTGAAAAACCCTATGTCCTAACCGCTGAGAATCAATAGAAACCTTTTGGTGCTTTTCAGAAGGGTATGCATGTTAACCTCAGTCCCTGACCACATCAAATTCAGGCTCTTACTCAACCTATCCATATCAGCTTTCTGTAAAAGTCATCTGGGGAACTGAAGAACTTTCAAGAGAACCGTCAAGTTTGTCAATGTGGTAAGATGGCAGATCTTGCGTGCTGAAAACATGTATGCCACATTGATAGGTCATTAGCTGTTTATTAAAGTTCCGTTAATTGGGTGAAGGAGGAGAGAAAAAAAACCCAGGAAGTTTGCTTATCAGGAGCAAGGGATGTGTTATGTGGGCTTTAGTGCAGTTAGAAATTAGAGAAGAGCAATGCTTTAGCAGAGTAAAGCTTGAAGATGGAGAGTCCTGCAGAGGTAGCATCACACATTTCAGTTTAAATATTACATCAATATGAGCCACAGAGACAAGTCCTGAGTGTGTTGTTAAACTGTACTTCCAGCCAGTGTGTACTGGGAGCATTCAGCTTCAAATGTCTCTAGCGCCATGAAGGCAACCTGAATTTTACGTACTTGATGGCATAATGGCCAGAAGTAAAAGGAGAAGTAAGAGTGAGCAAGGGAGAGCGATAATTGATACTTGTGGAATCTATTACAGAGATCAAAGTTGCCTCTCAATACTTAAGTCCCTTAGGCTTTTAAGGTCACAGCCTTCATTCAGGAACAACTCGGAAACAGGAGCCTTCTCATCCTATGCACACTGCCTCATCAGGGAACAAAGCAGATCATATTTAAAACAAAGAAAACATCAAAGTCTGCAGACTTGCAAGAACACCTCTGGCATATAGGTCCATGGTCATGTGCGCATTTCATTTTAAATCTAGAAAAGGGCCCAAATCAAAAACCCATAAATCAACACCCAGGAACCCTGAGAAGTTCTGTCCAGTTCCTTATCTCTAAGAGCTAAAACAAAACCCTGGAGCTCAACTCTGAAGATCTTATAACAACCTCTCTGACATGTGAAGCTGTCAAGACGGCCATTCATAGCTGTGCCATGGAGAGAGATTCCCCCATGGCTACAGCCCTGCCAAATTCAGGGTCCATTTTGGTCAATTTCACAGTTGTTTAAATCTGAAATTTCACGGTGTTTCAATTACAGGGGTCCTGACTCAAAAAGGAGTGTGTGTGTGGGGGGGGGGGGCGTTCCGCAAGGTTATTGTCAGAGGAGTTGCAGTACTGCTACCCTGTCTTGTGCGCTGCTGCTGGCGGGTTGTTACCTTCAGAGCTGGGTTGGAGAGCGGCGGCTACTGACCGGAAGCCCAGCTCTGACGGCAGAGCCCCGCCTGCAGCAGCGCAGAAGGAAGGATGGCATGGTAAGGTATTGGCACCCTTACTTCTGCGCTGCTGACAGCAGAGCTGAGCCCTCAGTCAGCAGCCGCCGCTCTCCGACCACCCAACTCTGAAGGCAGCAGTGCAGAAGTAAAGGATGGCATGGTATGGTATTGTATAATATATATGTATAGTATAGGGTAAAAGCACACGAAAGACAAGATTTCACAGGGGGAAACCAGATTTCACGGTCCGTGACGTGTTTTTCATGGCCGTGTATTTGGTGGGGCCCTACCCGTGGCATTCATGCAAACGTTTTAATGTACAATATATAAATACGGCCTTTCAGCCTCATGTGCCCCTCTCTCTGCATTTCCTTGCTGTATGGTGCAGATTATCAAGATGTGTGCACAAAGAGCAGCTCTCTTCTTGGTATTCAAAAGGCCCTCCCTCTCCCCAGTTTGTACAGTGACACCACAATCCAATGTTTGATTGACACATCCGAGAAAATGGATTATGACATTGTTGAGTGGGGGAAAACTGCTGCCTTTTAAAAGTGAAAGCAACCTAGAAAGTAGATCATACTGCAAAAGCTGGTAAATAATTTCCCGAGTTCCAGCCTATGGACCCAATCTGGCAATCCTTATTTACATGAATAACTCTTAACCCAGCAAGTAGTCCCAATGAAGTCAATGCAGTTACTCATATGAACAAAATTTGTAGAATTAGGCAATTTGTTATCCAGATTTCTTGAGCAAGAAGTGCACTATAAGATACCTACATACCACTGAAAATCTAAAGCTAATTAAGAGCAGCATTAAAACCAGAATTTCTGGCACATAAGAACAACTAAATAAACTGTCTTTTATGAAAGCAGGTAAACACACAATGCAAATGTTCCAAATGAACCTCCACTGGAGAATAAAAATATTACCTGCTACTATAAAAGCAAGGGATCACATCTATAGAAAGTTTGTTAGATATTAAAAACATATCACCTTAGCATATTTTTAAAACAGTGTCACTCAATGTATTTTTAATGTTCTTCTTAACAGAATGACTTATTGTTTATAAAAATGTAAAAGTTGAATTGCATCTCAAACTATATAACATTATGAAATAAGGATTACTTTTCTGGCGTACGTGGGTTCTTTATAAATATTTTTTAAATATATTTTAATTATACATTTTTCTGTTTTTCCAGGTCATTAACCTTTAGTGAAGAACAATTTTCCAACACTTCTATGCTCCAGTTGCTAATTAAAACTTTTTATATATTTATTTATTTCTGTGACATGCCACTAACGATGATTTATGATGATGGCAAATATTGTACGTCATTGCCGAAGTTAATCGCTGGGCTAGTTCCAGCATTAGTTGTTCTTAAGATTTACTCAGGTCATTGAATAGCCAGTGCATGCTGAAAAAAAACAGAACTGCTCAAGTGAGTTCCACATACCTTTGGTGGTCAAAGAAAAGAAGTTGCACACATGTTGCAGGCCAAATTTTTCAACCTTGGCTTCCAAAAGTTAGGCACCTAAATAAAAATGACCTAATTTGCAAAGAGATGCGAAGCACTCAGATTTCACTGACACCAATCTGAGTTGTGCGTGTTCTGCAAATCTGAAGCATCCGGGGCCCAATACGTGGATTTAGAGCCTACATTTTAGGCACCCAAGTTGGAAAATTTCATCCAGATCTTTGCATGCATAGCATTTTCTAGGTTATCAATGAAAGCAGGAGCACACCCATGTACAGCAAATTCAAATTAAGTCAATTAATGAAAGGTATAAGATTCATCAAAGTGTCCCAGATTTAGGAAAACAGCATGGGTTCGATTCTCCCCGATACAAATTATGGCTGTCAAGCGATTAAAAAAAATTATCGCAATTAATCGCAGTTAAACATTAATAGAATACCATTTATTTAAATATTTTGGATGTTTTCTACATGTTCAAATATATTGATTTCAATTACAATGCAGAATACCTTATATTTATTTTTGATTACAAGCATTTGCCCTGTTTAAAAAAAAAAAAAAGCATTTTTCAATTCACCTAATAGAAGTACTGTTGTGTAATTGCTTTATCATGAAAATTGAACTTACAAATGTAGAATTATGTTCCAAAAAAACTGCATTCAAAAATAAAACAATGTAAAACTTTAGAGGCTGCAAGTCCACTCAGTTCAGCCAATCGCTCAAATGAACAAGTTGTTTACAAGAGATAATGCTGGAGATAATGCTGCCCACATCTTGTTTCCTGAAAGTGAGAAAAGGCGTTCGCATGGCACTGTTGTAGCCGGCATTGCAAGATATTTACATGTCAGATGCACTAACCATTCATATGTCCTTTCATGCTTCAACCACCATTCCAGGGGACATGGGTCCATGCAGATGACGGGTTCTGCTCGATAACAATCCCAAGCAGTACGGACCGATGTATGTTCATTTTCAGTTTCCACATCCGAGTGTTGTTCTTTTAAGACTTCTGTGTAGCATCTCTGGCAGATAAATACCTTGCAATGCCAACTACAAAATGTGCCAAGTAAATGCCTGTTCTCTATTTCAGGTGACATTGTAAATAAGAAGAGGGCAGCATTATCTCCTGCAAATGTAAACCAACTTGTCTGTCTCTTAGTGATTGGCTGAAAAATGAGTAGGACTGAGTGAACTTGTAGGCTCTGAAGTTTTACACTGTTTTGGTTCTGAGTGCAGTTATGTAACCAAAAAAAAAAAAATCTACATTTGTAAGTTGCATTTTCAGGACAGAGACTGCACTACTGTACTTGTATGAGGTGAACTGAAAAATACTACTTCTTTTGTTTATCATTTTTACAGTGCAAATATTTGTAATCAAAAATATACACTTTGATTTCAGTTATAAAATAGAATACAATATATATGAAAATGTAGAAAAAAATCCAATGTTTTATAAATTACAATTGGTATTCTATTGTTTAACAGTGTGATTAAAACTGTGATTAATCGCGATTAATTTTTTTTGAGTTAATCACATGAGTTAACTGCGATTAATCGACAATCCTAATACAAATGCTTGGAAGAAAGATTAGATGTCTTAAATATGCTTATAAAACATCTTATAAAAAAAAGTCTGGCATGCTTAATAAGTCTGGCAGTATTTTTCCAAGAAATGTCTGTTTCTAAATATTTGTTATACTCAGCCACCATCAACTGCAAGTACCCAAACCAAGTGGAACAGGAACATGGGCATCAGGAAATATAGATATTTATTAGAGGTGGGCCCAAACTCTGTTTGAAATCACCTCCTGATCCTCTGGGAACATTCAGATGCACATCAACAAACCTAGCCACTTGGGCTCACGATGTGTCGTATTTAGCTGATGATCTTACCCTATTCATGGCAAGAGATGGAAGAATAATGGTCATATGAATCAACACCTAAAGTTTCCTTGTTCACTTGTGATCAATTTTAGTGAGTTACACTGCATCATGATTCAATTTAAACTTAAAGACAATTTGGGCTAAAGTGAATGGGATATTTGTGATCAGATATAGGCATTTAATCCCAAGTGAAGGTATCAGAGAGAACCTCTCCTATGAGAGATAACTCAATAGCAACATACAACATTCGATTTAGTATTGGTAGAAAACTGAATTCCTCTTTTATGAAGAGAAAGAAAAACAGGTTTTGCAGCGCTTTGGTTCCAGGACTTGTCAGTCTGGGAGGAGGTGCTGTATACAGTACATTTAGAGAGAAGACTAGGCAGCTGGAAACACACTCAGGTTTCAAAAGAAAACCCAGAACAGAATGAAATTGGTCATTCATATACACTTCAGTACTATATCTTTAACTGCAAAGTAGAAACACCCTTTACTTCTTTTAAAGATGGCCATATTCTGCTCTGAATTACTCCAGTACAACAGTGAAGTCAGCTCCACCCCACTGGAGAATCTGACCCACATATTCCATTTAACCCTATTTCTAGCAATATGATTTACACATGCACAACAACAGAAGGGACTTGATTGTCTCCTTCGGGTGGAAAGATATAATTGTAAAAGGCTATATAAAAATGTTAACCTATCCAGCTCCACTTGGGCCTTCAGCAGCATTTGAACCTAATATCTTCAGAGTTAGAAGTATGTGTTACTATGGCTTGACCTAAAGGGTTCCTCTTATGGGGACAAACCTCTAGAGAGGGACAAAGGTCCTAACATGTCAATTTGCGTGGCTCCCCAGAAGAGTAAATACAGGTACGTGCAACAATTTTATTGTATTATGGAGAGACATCAATCATTGCACAGTTAAGATTTAAATTACCCTTCCTTCATAAGTTCAAGTTTGATTTTTCCCCAATTTGCTGGAAGAAAACCAATCTGGCTGAAATTTCACAGGTGTGATCTTACTCCAGCGTAGACTTTTTCTGAGGTAAATTGCATAAGTCATGTGGGAAATACAAGGATCCAAAACCTGAGGTGAACTTGCTACTTGAATATTTTCCTAACTTTTTTGGCATCAAAAGCCTAGCCTAGAAATTCATTAAAAAAAAAATCTGTTGATGTTGGCAAGAGCTGGTGCCAACTTTGGGAGAGTCACTGGCAGAATTATTTCGTTATTAGAAGCACTTCCACATTCAGTATGAGCTCTGCTGTTCTTCATTTCCTAGGCTGCCAAAGAAGACCTTGCAAAGTCTCCAATGGCCTCCATTGGGCGTGGCTGAGAAGGGAAGAAAGCATGTGGAAGGGACAGGTGACTCTGATCTGGAAGAAACAGAGTAGAGCACCACAGAGAGGATGAGAGGCAAGGTGAGGGCAGAAGGTGGTATCTAGTCTGGGGATAGGAAATCCCGTTTGCAGTTGAAGGCAGGCTGGCAAGTACTGTAGCAGGGCTCACCCTGCACAGCTTGCAAACTCGAAAGGGATTCTTGCTTCTCAGCCTCTCAAACATTTTTTTAAAAACCTAAAGCAAATTCCCAGCCTTACTGACTCCTGTGGGCAATGATATAGGGCAGAATTATGGTTATTTGATTGATTTCTACTCTGCATATCCCCTTTTCTTTTTATGGAAGGGAAGGGAGAGAGAGGCCGTTTTGTGCTTGTAAGGTTAACAGGGAATTTCAAGCCTAACATTTGTGCTTCCTTTTGAATCTTTTGCATGCTCTTTGGAGATTTTTTTCACCTTAGATAACAAATAAATAAATAATTATAAGCTTCCCCCCCCCCCCTGAACATTATTTAAAAACAAAAAACAAAGAAAACCCCTTAACAACAGGCTTTGCTCACGAAAGGCACAAAGAGAACCAAGGGTTCTCTACAAGGGTCTGCTTCCTAAGACACACCAGGAAAAGACGCTTACAGGCTCCAACTACAGCCACAGCAGAAACGTGGTGTGTCTTCTTGGCTGCAAAGTCTCAGCTTGCTGAAGGCATTCTGCAGCAAAACTGCTCAATATATAATAGGGATTCCTAGCAGCTGCTGCCTAGACCGGTGGAAGTGATTCCAAGTTCAAGTACTTCCTCTACTCCTGATCATACGCTTATACCACTTGCAATGCCAGGGGTTGATGGATGACAGAGAGTGGACCTTCCATGCGCAGCAATCCGGTCCTCCTCAGACAGCTATCCCTTTTGGGGTTTTAGTCAGTCAGTCATTGTGCTGGTACATAAATATACACACAGAACATATGGCCTGAAGGGGTAATCTGTCAAATGGTAGGGCGCCTGAGGAAAGAATGATCATAACCCTTTATTCCATCCCACTGGACTCTGGAAAGAACAAAAAATGTGACCAGATAACCATTATGTTCCTCAGCTGTTCATATTGCAGTTCTAATGCACACTCAACCAAACAGCATGACAAATCAAGAATAAACTTGAATTTTATTTCTAAAAGAATTAAAGCTACCTCCAGTGCCCATTATCTCTGCCTCTCCCTGCCTTACGAGAATATCCTATATTGATAGACTTACCTTTCTTCTAGTATTACTGCATTCACCTTAGGAGGACTGTGCGGCACTACTCTATTAATTGTTTAAAACTGTACGGTTTTGTGCGTAGTCAAGCCTTAGGTTTTACTCGGGATCAATGAGTCCTAAGTCGCTTTTAGAAATGGACTTCAGGTGCTTTTTTGGAGAAGTGGAGTTAGTACAGTTTTAGATAAAGTGACGTGGGAATGTGGAGTGGTTGTGAACAGGGTAAGTGACAAGGCAATTTTGGTTAAGTCAGCTCTTGAAAATGGCCACCCCCTACACGTTCTACTACTGGTGTACCTTTAAAATTGAGTGTACACTAAAGCGTTTTGCTTGACGGGGTTCTAAATGATTTGCCCAAGGTCACACAGTCAGTGGAAGAGCTAGGAATAATACCCAGGTCTTCTGACTCGCACCTCAGTATTTTCCACGACTGCCTTTCTAATACTATAAACAGTGTTGGCTACGAGACCTGCTAGTCTTTTCACCATGGGACATCCAATTGAATTGTGAAGGGCTATGGACATGTGCAAGGCCCCACATCACAATTACCAGACAGAGAACAAGAAGGGTGGAAAGGGAAAAGGAACTAAGCAGGGGAGGGGGAAGATTACAGTCCAGTCTAATGACACAGAGTCACCACATTCTGACTGCCGCATAATAACATTTGGTGTAGACGGTATGTTCTGCAGACAGGGCTGCATTACATACATCTTCCCTCCTCCCCATGCCAAAACCAGTCAGACTTGTGAAAGCTCACCAATTGTTAGATTTTAAAAAATTTATCATGCAGAGCCTGACCTTTCAGCATATAATTAAAAATTCAATTATGCAAACCTGAAGGATAAATGCAATACTAAATATAATTTATTTCCTCAATATACCAGTAAATTCTTTACAGTGTTGAGATCAACAAAGCGCATCCCATTACGAAAGTTTTGATCCCAACTGGGTGTACCAATAAATTCCATTAGTTGGCTGATGAGCTAACATTTTGCCTTACAGCAATCTTGTAGAAAGATTTGTGGGGTTTTTTTTAAATGATAACACAGTCTTTGTGAAAGGATTTTTCCACCCTTCATTTCAGTGCCTCAAATCAAGACTGCATATGTATTTGCTGCATAGCTTCAATGCGGAAAAAAATATAAACATTAGTAAGCAAGGCAATGCTTCAGAGGTTCTTTATTCATTTACTGCTGACTAATGGAAACTTCTGTTCTTCAATGGATTGGTAGGATGACAATAGTTAACATTCATATAGTATTCAGAGTAGCAGCCGTGTTAGTCTGTATTCGCAAAAAGAAAAGGAGTACTTGTGGCACCTTAGAGACTAACAAATTTATTTGAGCATAAGCTTTTGTGAGCTACAGCTGCATCTGATGAAGTGAGCTGTAACTCATGAAAGTTGATTCATATAGTACTTCATGTTTTCAAAGCTCTGTACAAACCTTAACAAATTACGCCTCAGTACATCCTCATGAGGTAAGGAAGTGTTATCCCTATTTATACATGGGGAAACTGAGGCAGAGAGGTTAAATTAACATTCTCGAGGCCAGAGTAAGCAAGTAATCGAATCAGAATTAGAAATCAAAAAAGTTTCTGGGACCCAGGGCTGTGTTCAGTCCATTAATCCATGCAGCCTTTGGGACACAACATGCTAATCCAGCCACAGAGGAATGTGCATAAATAAACCACATGTAAAAGCTATCAGGCCACCTCTCACAATGACAGAACAGAGCTGGTATGTTTGTACAGTGTTAGCACAATGGGACCTGGTCTATCAGTAGTATGGTAAGGCAACTCATCCAACAACAAGATTTTTGGGGTCATAAAACTCTCTGAACTGGGGCACTGGTTGGACATATAAATAATAAATGGGTTTATGGATTGTGTAACACTTTATAATAAACTGATGCAGCTTGTTCTTCAGTAACAATAAATTGTGGCACTTTGTTTGGATTTACTGACTACATGAATGGTCAGCTCTACTGCCCTCTGGTGACTCAGTCCTCAGAAGAATTCGTCATCATTTGTATAATAAATTTCAGTTGGTTTGTGTTCCATGGAAAGTAGCAAGAAAAGTTTTTAAAAACCCTTTTCAGGTTATGATTTAGAGAATTTCCTTGGATACTACAAAAAGAAAAGGAGTACTTGTGGCACCTTAGAGACTAACAAATTTATTAGAACATAAGCTTTCGTGAGCTACAGCTCACTTCATCGGATGCATTTACTGTAGTTCACGAAAGCTTATGCTCTAATAAATTTGTTAGTCTCTAAGGTGCCACAAGTACTCCTTTTCTTTTTGCGAATACAGACTAACACGACTGCTACTCTGAAACCTTGGATACTACAGCATCCAACACCCATTAATTTCTTTGGGGGATGAACATCTAAATCCCTGAAACCCAGTAGATATATCCAGTACCACATGCAGTTCTTTAATGCTGACCAGCACCACCCAGGCAATCAACGTTTAGCACTATTGCCAGATATAGCTCTGCCAAAGCACCTCATCACTGACATGCAACACCCCAGATATATCACTCCTGGGTCTCTTTCAACAGGAAAATCGTGCAGAAATGAGCATGGTTTGGTTAATCCAGCACTATGGTAAAAAGAGGGCAACTCCATTTTCACCCATCTCATGAGACTGATCGAGGAGCTAGTTTCTAGAAGTGAATCGTCAAGCAGTCAAGTCCCATTGCTCCACCAAACCCCTATCACAGATGACAAACATTAAAAATCAATTTGAAAGCTGGCCAAACTGTTATTAGACCCCTTTATATAATTACTGATGTCGCCATAAAATACTGCCTGTCTATTATGCTAATTTTTAAGAGTGAATAGTTCTTCAAAGGGAATTACACCCACTACCCCTTCAGATTAAAGTTAGTAATTTGCTATTAGGTGTCAAACTATCATTTAAAAGTATGTCATTCCAGCCTACTCCTATTGTCTCATCTACTTCAATTTATTAGCACAAATGCACCACTTAAGATGTGTGAGCCCTATCCAATGCTATTCTCTACCGCAGGGGACTATATTCATGCTGTACTAACTGTTTTAATTTGTTTTTCTTCTTTGGCCTTTTAATACTCAGTCTTCTGCTACCAAGGAAGCATCATAATGCCCCTTATCTTTCATAGCGAGAGACCTGGGCTCAAATGTGGTTTAGTTCACAAGAGCAATGATCTCAACCTGTGCCTGCGTGTGTTTTTGCTCACATTACAAAATCACTGCACAACTTGACTTGACTAGTAGTCACTGTTCAGCAGAAACTAGGAATTAGAGGAATAGGGCAGGTAATTAGGGCCCCGATTCAGCGAAGCATTGAACCACATACTTAACATTAAGCATATGACTAGTTCCACTGTTAAGTTAAGCATGTGTTTAACTGTTTTCTAAATAAGAACCTGGGGGGGAGGGGGATTTTCACAAGTGCCTACGTTATGGGATCCAAAGTCCCATTTTCAAAAATAATGTAGGCACTTAGGAGCCTAAGGACATAGCTACACAAGGATACTCAGAAAAGTTCACCCAAATCAACTAAAGGTTTGAATTTAAAGTGGATTAGTTAAACTGCATTTAGTCCCTTTGTGGACATTCTGATTCATAATTAAAGTGACCTCAAATCAGTTTAGCTCAATTCACTTCCAAAGTGAATTACAGTAAACAAAATTAAGGCCACTTTAATTCTAAATCAAAGCATCCACACAGGGATTTAATTCTGTTTATCCAATCCACTTTCAATTCACACCTTTAGTGAATTCAGATTAATTTTTCTAAATTCCACATGTAGATAAGCCCTAAATCTCATTTTGGAAAACTTTACCCCAGATGAGGATTCAGATTCATTGGAAGAACAATGTGAAGAAAATTTGTACTGAACACCTCGATCTGACTTCACATTGTGATAGCGTCTCCCTGTCATCAGTCTTGTAACTGTGCCTGCAGCATTAGGAAAAGTCAATATATACTTCAACCACAAATGCAATTCAATCATTTGTCTTCAAAATATTTTAAGCAAAAATAATATGAAACCGGATGCAATTTCACTAAAGTACATGCATTATGCATTCTGAAGACTAAGTACTCACTATCTCTGAATGACAAAAGTGAAAGAAAACTCTCGGAGGAATGCACAATGCTGTAAAACATAAATCTATAGAGAGAGAGATGTACTTAGCAGCTACTCCATTATAAAACCTTTTTTATAATAACTAAAAGATTAACAGCGTCACTTCCGAAAAAACAAAGGGAGGCATAGGTAGGAATGCAGAGTTAGCCACACTTTTCCAGAACTACACTGCAGTACAAGGACTGGATCCTGATCCTGTTGGTACATTTCCTACTGACCAATGACAATGGAGATGGCGTACCCTTATAGCATGGAGAGTGGGTATAGTCGAGGGGAGAAGGCACTGATATGGAATTCAGAAGTTATAGGTTCTATCCTAGATTCGCCACTGTAACCATGGGCAAGTCACTTCACCACTCTGCCTGTTTCCTCTCCAACTCATTGCCTGTTTTTTCTGTTTAGACTGTTAGGTCTAATGTGTGCATGTACAGTGTCTTGCACAATGGGGCTCTGAACTCAGCGGGGGCCTAAAGGTGCTAACAACAACAATAAATCCTGAACGTTGTTGACTTATTTTTATACAAGTCATCTCCTGCAAGACTGTTTCACCTTATCCCTCTAACCAACGATACTGGGACAACCCTGTGACCTGACAGCAGCTGCCTTTGATAAATTAAATCCCACATGGGACTCGATTGCTGTCATACTCCTTAGCAGTCAGAACATTCCATAGCGATGGCTCAGAAGATGCACATAAACAGAACCAGAACTCTCAAGGTAAGCCGTTAACCAAATTATTCTAAATGAAAGAAAATGGTTTAGATCTCAAAGGGTTGCGGCTTGGGGATTCTACCCTCCCTCCAGCTATAAGGCTGCTTCTCTGGCTGGCACATGCTGAAGGCATTAACGATGCTTTCTGTCTCTGAAGACAGAGGACAAGACTTGTACCATTTATGAGTCTCTGATAGTGCTTCTTGGTCCAGGACAAGTCCAGGGTACAATTCAATAAAGGGAGGTTCTGCCTGGAGGGAACTACAGATTCACAGAGGAAGGTAAACTGGCATCGCAAACCGATTGCAACTCAACCTGACTGGCAGCCCCTTGTTGTATTCTGCCTTACGGAGGGCAGAGCTGCTGGAATACAAGACCCGGGTCTAGGGTCATGTGAACAGAATAGGGAAACCTGAATTCAAATCTATTCTTACAACATATACTCCATCTACATTAATAGGCACACACATGCTTATTCTCACACATATATATGTACACACACAGACACACACAAAAAAGAAACACCCTCATTATTAAATGACTTGTCCGTAAAAATTTAAGTTCTGTGCCAATTGCAGTCTTTACAGCCACTGCCATCAACTCACCCAGGTGCAATATATACTATTGTTTACTTCAAGGGAGTGCACAAATGTAACTGAGGGCATAAACTGGCCCAGTTTATCAAACCAGCTCCCAAAAAAGGGACCCTTTCTGCTCCAAGTTCCTATTATCAGACATTCTAACAAACTAAGCAAACCTATCTGGAGCTCTATGAAGTGTTTTGCTCAGATTAGTTAGCTAGTCAGACAAACACAACCCAATTTTGTACGTAAAAGAAATCTGAAACTTACCTGTATGTTGCCGAAGTCCACATTCTCATAATGGAAATGTGCACACTCCGCCATCTTTGGGAAGTGGCCCTTGGTAAAGGATAACCTGAAGTACATTAAAAGCAATCCATAAGATGCACATCACTGAAACAACTGTCAGAATTGCATGTCATGATGAAATGCGACTAGACCATCTACATTTAAGCACCTGACCAAGACAATCCATCATCCTGAAGCTAAGGGAAATTAAAGTGCTGCTTATTTTGATGCACTAAAGCAATGAGGAAAGGGATTTGGTGAGGGAGGTAAACTAAACTGCAAAGTGACATTTATCATTATCTTTTTAGGGAAACACGTGCATTCCATCACCACCAAAGCCAGTGTCTACTGGGAAGGATGCAGGGACAAGCCGTTCCACCTGTACTTGCACTGGAGAAATTAATCTGTAAACAGCCTGAGATAAGAGACACATGAAAGTCAAATTTTACCTGTGAAAGGCATCACAGCCCATCAGTTCTGGGTTGATGGATCTGAGGGTGCAGAACAAATGCTATTTATCCTTTGGCTTTTTAAAATTCAGCGGTGAGGCATAATCATCTCCAAGCATCCCCAACTACAGCAATGGCTGACAGGGAGATGCTCTGGTTCTGCAACAGGATCTTCCTTCTGCTGAAGGTGCTGCAGACTCCTATAGATACTTCTGGTTGTGAGCCAATGAGATTGTCTTTATCTGGCTCACTCTTCCCACGGGAATATAAGTGGGACGCGAGATACAGCATCTAGCTGCTCAGCAATAGAACAAAGAGCCATTTTCCCTAACAGCATCAGAACATGATAGAGCATGATTGCTCTGAATGCACAGACCAATGCTGATAGCTGTGGACCTTCTGCCAGCACTTTAAATAAGGATGGGCCAAGTCATTTTTGCCTAATTTGGACCCCAATCACAGATCATTGGGTTGAATTCTGCAAATGAGCACAAAAGGGGAACAGAACGAGGGCAGAGAGAAAATACAGTCCAATGGAAAAAACAGCGTGAAAACTGGAAGGAAAAAAAAAAACACCCTGAAAAACAGAGCAGACATGCTGACAGAAAAATTCTAATGAAAAAATAAAGGTCATCAACTTGTCCCAGTTTAGCTTTCCTTCTGTGTCAGGAGCATAGGGGAACTACTACACTTATACCTTGCACAGGCTTGCCTTTAGCCTTCTTTTTTTTTTTTTATGAATCATCTTTGGGGGAAAATCCCACAGTTTAAATTACAGGAAGAGTGTGATTCAAAATTCAAACTAGTTTTGAATTTTCCTTCTCCCCAAAAGCAAGTGTAAGGTTTACAAAACCTCCACCTCTATAAGCTTCATACATCCCAAGCTTTAATATTTAGAACATGCCAACTGGCAGTTTTGCTTTTCCTAGGCAGCAGGTCCACGCTGCTCTGATAAGGAGACTATCAGAAATCTTTTAGTGCTTACAGCCTGGCTTCTGGATGCACTGGGGCTCTACTGCACTATGACAGTCTTGAGCACAGATAGAAATCACAGAAACTAAGACTGGGGGCACAGAGGACAGAAAAGCTACAGAATTAACTCTCAGACAAAATAAGCCCATTGTTCTTACTTTTTCACATTCTTCACTTTCATGCTCGCTGTGCTGCCACACGTCCGAAGAGGCAGCTCCCCTGGAATCTCAGGGATATCTGCACCTCTCGCCTACACACACCAAAAAAAAAAAAAAAAAGGAAAGAGAAACGTTAAATTTGATCACACACTACATATTGGTGTCTCCAACACTAGATCAATACATGCACTGACTGTGCACGTCTCACATATGTATGCAAGATATACTTTAGTAACCTGCAGCACAGAAATATTGAATCCATGGATTCCGACCTAAAATATGGTTAGTTGCTTACACACAATAAAACCTTGCTAATTCTCACTAATTATTGGGAGAGCCAATACATTATAGACCCAAAGAATAAGAGGAAAAAGGAAGAGATTTTCAAAACTAGTAACCTAACTTTAGGCTTCCAAGTCTACATTTAGGCTCCTAATTAAGCATCTTGACTTTCAACACTGCTGAAGCTGCTGGGTACCCAGGACTGTTGAAAATCAGGTTAGCTACTTATGTGCCTAAATATGGAAGAATTATTTGAAATATTTAAACAAGCTGGGCCTAAGCAAACAAAAATAATTAAAAAAAAACATGAATCAATAATAAAAGACACAATGAAAAGGCATCACAAAATTTACATCTGTGTTATTTTGTGGGTGGCAGAAGCTTTCAATTTATGTGGTGGCTTTAACATTCATAATCTTCTATCCATACCCATTTCAGACACTTAATTTTCCTACTCCATCATCTAATGGCGTTTCAGTACTGAAAAGAAACAGTGAAATGGACATGTAATATTTTATATTATATTTTATATTATAATATTTTTATAATATTTTATATTATACACGGATAAATGTGAGTTGTATCTGTGCCATTCAGTTCTTATCTTAGCCTCCCTCAAAAAAATGTAATGTTATTTAAGACCTAAGTTACCTCATAAATTCTCGATATATCACGTATCTTCCACTGGAATAATTAAGAGCTTCCTTGGTATATACACATATAGGAATTAAAATCATTTTGTTTTAACTGAGCTATTTTCTATAATGGTTTGCCAATTTTACATGACTTCTAATACCATATAAATTATCTTTTATACCCCCAACAGATCAAAAGGTATGTTTGTGGGTGGGATTTCTATTTAATTTATATTTCAGTAAGATACAAATGTATCTTACTGAAATATAAGGCACAAAGTTGTTCACCTGGGGAAGAATTTCATGTTTATGTGCTGTGGCTTTGACTATTTGAAATATCTCAGGATTAAAAACATTTAACCCACAGACCAGGTGCTCAGAAAGTCCTTCATAAGGATGTTCATTGGTCCAGAAATTTACATAGGAAACAGGGCTATGACATTCATTTTGCTGCAATAACTGTCAATACATTTTTAAATAGATTTTGTTCATGTTTTAGTGTTAGATGCTAGACAGACATTAAGGAGTTCCAATGAGTTCAGGAGAAACTGGAATTATTTTTAGTATTACCAGAGAACCAAATTCTCTTTCAACCTTACATCCAGTTTTCTTCTCTTGTTCTCTTTACATTTAACAGATAAAAATAAAATCAAAATATTGTACCTGTCTATATCATTCTGTGCATTACTGTTTCATATTAACCTTTTTATTCTCACTATAGGGAAGACTGTTTATGTACCAAGCCATGGGCAAATGGGATACTGCAGCTTTAATTAAACCTGTGTGTATATTTTTTCCCCGTGACAGTTCCTATATGCATTGCAGTTTATCCAGAAGAGAAATTCCCACCTTGGCTACTTAATAGAGATGGATCCCTTTCCCAAAATCCAGATTCACTGGAAATATGCCATAATTCAGGAGGTTTGGCATCCACGGCTTTGGTGTACCCTAAGCCCTTTTAAGGCTTTAAAAATTATTTTCACTGGAGAAAAATCAATGAAGTGGTATAGACATACACAGAACCTTACAGTCCATTTAACATGTCCCTGCTCTGAGCAGCTTCCCATATAAATAAGGATGTAACATAGTGATGGATGGCAGTATACAATGCTAGGACTACGGCTACAACAGCAAAGTCACGAGAAGCCCAGTTTTCCTCCTCACTTACAGCAGGCTAAATTGGGAGTATTTCCACTGAAGATCACAGAAAAATATATGTGTAAGTGTGAGGAGAATCAGGCCTCAGTGGTGCTCACTGTTACATACAGAATTTGCTATATATCTATATAAGAGAGGCACAATGGTTCACAGGTTAGGGCACCAGCCTAGGACTTGAGAAACTTGGGTTCAATTCCCTGCTCTGCCAGAGTCTTCCTGTGTGATCTTGGGCCAATCAATCACTTAGCCCCTCTGTGCCTCAGGTTTCCATTTGTAAAATGGAGATAATAGCAATGCCGTACTTCAGAGGTGTTGTGAGGATAAATGCATTAAAACCTGTGAAGCACTACAGTGATGAGGTCTATAAGTACACACCAGTGGGAGTGTTTCAATTTACTTGCACGGGTTTTAGGCTGGGCCCATAATGGGATGCAGAAGGAACCAATTATGTCCAAGTTAGCAGAGAGGCCAAGGATGGCAAGGAAAAAGCAATGATCCTTGGTCTTGTCCGGGAGCAGCTCATTAATGACCATGGCAAGAGCAGTGGAGTGAGCACAGTGCAGAATGCAGAGGTCAGATACAGTATTTCCTGCTTCACATACAAAACTATAAAACATGAGTGGTGTCCAAAACCATGGCTGGCAAAGAGATGACAATGTGGGCACTTCAATGTACCTTCTCTCATAAGGCAAGAACAATGAGAACGCTGAGTAAAACCCATTCACCAACGTTGGGAGTAGATGGACCAGTGCTCTGCTCCAGAATGCCATTCTTATGTTCCTAAACTTGTCTGCAGAGAGGTCTCTGACCAGAATTGAACAGCTGCCAGAAGTTATTAGGTTTAATAGAGAGAGTAAGTGTACACTGTGATTTACAAACATGGAAAAAGACATGGCCTTTGCCCCCAAAGAGACCATTATAATTCAAGGTAACAGCACACTATATGATATATGAAATTTGCAATGATCATATATGTATTTCAGAGATACTCACCACTGAAATATATGCATACCAAGACTCAGTTTCAGACAAATCTACACGGTAACATTGGTGTTGCCATTACAGATCAGGTTAGTGGCCTCCCCTCGCACAGTACCCTGCAGCTACCATTCACCAACACCTGAAGCTTCAGTGAAAAGAAGGCAACCTCCATGAAGCACTTTTCAAATTGTGCAGTTCCATCAATGGGATGTGGGAAAGGGATCCTTCTTGTTCCCTTCAAGCAATCAATCATCTCTGACCAGGGGGGATAAAATCTGATTGCTTCCACAAACAGCTGAAAAATGATTATTGAGAAGTATCCACCATTCATTATTTGGTTTCTTTTTTAAATAAGAGGTCTGTGCAAAAAGGATAAGGACTTTAAGCAACAAAGGTGAAATTCCTGAGGGCTGACGTAGGACTTAAGTAGTGTACAGGTTCTCTGCACAGAGTCGAATTCCACTCTAGTTGCATTTAGCACTGCCCTGGAAAGAAAAGGGTTATTGCAATTAAGAAGGTTTCCTGGAAAGAAAAGGGTTACTGCAATTAAGAAGGTTTCAGAGTAGCAACCGTGTTAGTCTGTATTCGCAAAAAGAAAAGGAGTACTTGTGGCACCTTAGAGACTAACAAATTTATCTGAGCATAAGCTTTCGTGAGCTACAGCTCACTTCATCGGATGCAATTAAGACCATGCCTACTCCATCTTTCGGACCATCTGCCTACTCCATCTATTGATTTAAACTGGAGCTGAGGATATTCAGCCCTTCTCATAATTGGGCTTTTGATAGCCTAAGCAATATTTTAACACCATTGCCTCACAAAGAGTCTATGTGTAAAACATCCAGTACGCATTGCAGAAAAACAAATACAATATTTAATTCCTTAAATAAAAGCAATCCCTGACCTATCTGCGCCCATGGTCAATTAATTTGGTCAATGGCATTAATAAAACACTGGATAGTCTCATTGTGAATTCCAGTGTTAAGACAGCCAATGTAATACATGTTGTATTTCTTAATACATAACACAGTAACTACCTACAGCAATAAATGTGCCACTCCTGTGAGCAGTTTAAGGGAGAGCCTGAAATAGATTGCCTATCTCGATTTCCATGGAAAAGAACTTCTGTGGGATGAAAAATAATTTTCCATTTCCCATTTGCAGTAGAAGCTGGTGCCATGTGAAACCAGGTAAGTGAAACTGACAGGAAAAGATGTGCTCAGAGCCAAATGACAGCAGTAGATAAAGCTCACCCCATGTCGGACTCAAAGCAGAGTGGGCAAAGTGCACAGCGCAGGACACTTCAGAACCAGCATTTATCTTTGGAAAACTCATCTTGTTCTCTCCCTTCCCAACTGAATTATGTCCAAATCATACTAGGAAAAGATCCATGCCTCTCTCTATCCTATCAGTGTTTATTAATTTAGATGGTCCACAATGAGATACAATATATTTTTTTTAAATGTTAAAATCAAGGGATTGCTGCAGAAAAGCAATCCAGTGGGCTCACTGAGAAATCTTAAATCAGGAAGCATTAGTGGGATAAGACATTTTTGGTTCTCATCCGAGTCAGAAGTCATTACTGGAAATACTAATAGAAAAAAGAAAGTTTGATTGATGAAAGAAGAAAAATTGAGATAAATAATAATACTAACACAGTTATATTGCAATTATATAATTGTTTGCCTCCCAACTAAATGTAATTACTTTCCATCCCAAACATGCACACATTGAAGTTCCCATTATCAGTTTACACTTGTTTTGTTCTGAAACCTTCCATGGAAATTGTCACCCTAAATTATTTTTCTCTCCAAATATAAACAAAATCCATTACAAAGGAATTTGTCATCTTTTGTGCTCCTTGTCACAGTAATTTGTTTTTAAATATCATTTTGAAACAGCTGAATTATTTACATTTGAAAATTAGCTAGAGATCCTTTGCAGCTGCTACTTTTCATTCCTTATTTTTTATGCATCAGTGTCCCGTGGAAAACTAGTAATTGCATAATAAATCCTCATATGCAAATTATTTACTCCAATTCTCACGGCTAAATGTCAGTGCTATTTCAATCTGCATTGGTCCAAAACTTGGTAAACAAGTTAGGGCCTGATCCAAGCCCAGCCTATTGACTTCAATGGGTTTTGAAGCAAGCTGTTCCACGACAAGAGAGTGGTTTTAACTAGAGACAATCAGAAATTTTCCAACAAACATTTTTCCCCATCAGAAAATGTTGATTTGTCAAAACCGAAACTTTCACCGGGTAGTTTATTAGGTCAAGGATGGAATTTCTGGTCAAAAAATAGAGACCCCGCCAGAAGTGCCAATAGCCCAAGTGGTTGAGGTGCTCAGCTGCTATGTGGCCAGCCCAACTGCAAGTCCCTGCTCTGGCTGCCTCTCTCTCTGGCCCACTAAATAGTTAATTATTTATATACCACAGGAGAGATTGAGAGAGCTACCACAACTTGATGGTTAGGGAACTTCCCTCACCTGGGATACAGCAGATAAAGCAGGGACTTGAACCCGAGGGCCCGCCTATTCCAAGCAATTGTCCTAACCATGTAGCTGTTGGGCTGGGGGGGGGGGGGGGGGAATGCAATGTGCTTCTTTCCCCTTGCCCCCCACCCCTTTGCAACAATTTTTGAGGTCTCAGTTTCATCCTGATGCAGAACAAAAGCCAACACTTTGAAATTTTTCACAATATGGAATTCTTATTTTAACCAATAACATTTTTCAAGTTAAAGCCAGAACGAACATACATGGCATAAGACATTCATACATTCAAAACCCATACATTCACCATAAACAACTAGGCCAATGTTTTCAAACTTTGGGTGCCTAATTTAAGGCACCCAAAGGCCATATTTAGGCATAGAGATGCTTTTCAAAAGGCTAACCTATGTGATTTAGATGCTTAAGTCTCACTGGAAGTCAATGAGACTTTAACACTTAGGTGCACTGGAAAATGTTACTGCTAAATTCAGGAGGCACTGTGGGGTCCCAGCACCTGTAATATTCACTTCCTGAGTTGCCTTGTTTTCAGCACCCAGGTTTGAAATGTTTGAGCTTGATATCTGCAATCGTTTTTAGTGTAGCTGAAGTGAAATTTAAATGACACAAAACCTCTCAGGCATAAATAATTTAAATCCAACAAGTTCACAGCATACCAGAGCATGAAAGAGTTCTCACTCAAAACAAACCTGACTGGATTTATTAGAAAACGTACCTTTCAAGCACAGAAGACAAGATGCCCGATTTGCTAATGCAAGTAAAATTAGAGAACAGTCCGATAAAAGTTTTCCAGTAGTTGTAACAGTTAACAAGGTGGCACAAAGGGAGTGAAAGCCTCCCTTAACATATGGGAGTGCCCAGTATGGACAGAAGCAGCTCCTACATCTCTCTCCCTGCAGACTCTGGCGCAAGCGCGCACTGAGGTGCGGAGGGGCAGGGCAAGCAGAAAGGTTGGAGCACAAAGCACTCCAGGAATCCTCGGCTGCTTTATTGGTGCCTAGGGCAGATTGTCTCCAAGGCTACTCTATGCCACTCTGGGGCTTAGCAAAGAATCAGGGAGCCATAACCAGTTTCCTGAGATTTGCTCCTCCCACGCTCTGCATTCTGCTGTGCACAGTGTAACCTCAAGGTGGAACTGTGATGAGCGTTCTTCAAAGAAAATCGTAAATATTACCTCTGAATGTTAGTCTACTTTGACAACCAAGTAACCGTGCCATCCTGTTATCAGAATCTTTGTCCCTACTTTTCCTTTTACAGTCTGCACTTGCAATGTCAAGTCTGAATCCTGCAAACTCTACACGTTCTTAGTCCTACTGAGTTCCATGGAGCTACAACCACCTGTGCAGAGCTCACTGCAAGCCCTATGTACCACTTTGAGCTGATCCTCTGCGCAGGAATGAAGGTTACCTGTACAAAATGGATACTAGATAGCCATGTACAAGCTTCCTCCCTCCCAGTCAGTACGTCTCAAACCTGGGATGGAGGGAGCTGACTGCCTCTGAGTATGAAGGATGGTCCAGCTGACGGGTTTTTTCAATCCTTGGCATCTTTGCTAAAAGTTAGAGCTAGTCAAAAATATCACTTGCTTCTGGTGGGGATTTTTGAAAGAATGTTTCCCCTTAATTTTCTATAAAATATTTTCATTTTTTTCGCTTTTACCATTAAAAACATGGATGAAGATGGAAAATTTCATTTTGGTCAAAAAGCCATTTTTCATCAAAAACAGGGTTTTTATGAGAAAATACTGCCCGGCTCTACTGAAAGGGCTAAAAAGGGGGCCAGTCACTGTGGACCATGATGGGGTTTCTTTCTGAAGCAGACACTTGTCCACACAGAACTCAATGGCAACTCAGAATCCTTTAGAAGGTAATAAATACAAACCAGAGCTGGCTTGATACCAGTGCCATGTGGAGTATTTACAGTGATTGCCACTTTTCATTTTTAAAAAATGTTCTACAAATAACCACTGGTCACTCAGAGGTAAAAGACTAGTACCATCAATCTCTCCCTGCTCTTATCACTTGCTAGATACACAGATAGCGTGCCTGAGGTGCAATGAAGTTAGGACAATTGTTCGGCTCAGATTCTAACCTACTCCCTAGCCTTGAAACCACACAGCCTTCTTGAAAACAAAGGTTTCAGAGTAGCAGCCGTGTTAGTCTGTATTCGCAAAAAGAAAAGGAGTACTTGTGTGCACCTTAGAGACTAACACATTTATTTGAGTATAAGCTTTCGTGAACTATAGCTCATTTCATCGGATGCTGTAGCTCACGAAAGCTTATGCTCAAATAAATCTCTAAGGTGCCACAAGTACTCTTTTTCTTGAAAACAAAAGTTCTTGTCACCCCTCCTTCAGATGATACCAAAAACATCCTGATCACAATACATGAAATAAAATAAAACCACCCTGTTAAAAACCCAACGTTAGCAATAACAAACTTTTTATGTATTTAGTAAAAAATAAATAAATAAATAAAGGGGGGGGTTAATCCCAACAGAAGCTGTTGGCCCAATCCTGCAGTATTAACTTGCCAGCGCAGCACCCTTGAAGGTAAATGAGGGCTGCAGAATTGGGCCCTTTGTTTGAACTGGACAGAGTATAGAAACTGGACAAAAATAATTGCATACATTACTGAAGTCTCTTGCATACAGTAGCACTGTTTGACACGAATACAAGTATTTGGGAGTTCTTTATGATCAGCTGACACTGTTTAAATTGCTGGATGCAAGTACTGTATGTGGTTTTATAAGAAATTTTTGCATATGCAGTTAAATATCACAGTAGGTGCATTTCAATACTTTCAGAGTGACGTTTTCAAGACTGCTTATGAGATTTGTACACCCAATAAAAATTAATAGGAAATTCAAATCCTTTAGGCAGGTTGAAATTCTCAGCTTGAAAACAAAATCTAAGTTGTACATTATTCGATTAAGAGCTTCCAAAGGGGGAAAAAAACTGGATTTCCAACTTGAGTCTGTTTGCAAAAATGTATTGGATTTAGATGCTATTTATGGCCTGATCAGCAGAGTGCACCAGTTGAACACTGAACAATCATTTATGGCTATGCAAAACTGCTAACCAAGGGCTCTCTTCTGGTACAAGAGCATAATTATGTAATCTAGTGCACCCTCGCACAGAAAAGATTGGGGCCCCACACTGCAGTTAGAAAGGATTAAATACATTTCACGTTCCAGATACAGCAAGTAGGGATTGAAGGTCCTGATGTATTCTTTAATTATAGCAACTCATGCCACTCCGTGCAGAGAAATAGCTGTGAGAACTTAGTGCAGGTCACAAAGGCGTTTTCAGGAATGAATGAAGGATTGTGAACTCTATCAAAATGTTACCAAAAAAGGAGTTACTGTACAAAATCAATCAATCAATCAATCACTCGGTATTATTAAATCTTCTCCTTGTTCCTCACCCAGTGCAGAGTTCTTTGATCCCCACTGCACAAAGGCATGAAAAGATCTAGTTATGTCACACTGAGAAGCTGCATGTTTCTTGTGTTTTTTAAAGCAGAGCAAGAAATTCTTGTCATTTTAATTGGAGGACGTGTAATCTCGCTGATTAAGACACAAGACTGGCGATTCAGGGAGACGTGGGATCTGTTTTCAGCTCTGTCACATAATTACTACATCACCTTGGGCAAGTCACTTCATCTCTGACTCTCTTCATTTCCTCCTCTGTAAAATCGTAATAAAACTTAGAGACATCACAAGGATGTTGTAGGGTCACAGTCACTGAAGTCTCCAAGTACTTTTGAGATTCTTGGATAGGGTGACCAGACTGTGTGAAAAATCAGCGTGCGTGCGTGCGTGCGAGAGAGAGAGAGAGAGGGGCGCCTATATATGACAAAGCTCCAAATATCAGGACTGTCCCTATAAAATTGGGACATCTGGTCATTCTATTCTTGGATGAAAGACACTGGAGAAGTGCAAATATTGCTATTTATTTGTGGACAGCTATCCCTACAATGAGACAACCCTTTTGCTCAAGAGAATAAAGACAGCAATCCAGTTGCCTGCGCCTCTTCTATAGCTCGTGACGGATGAGAGAAATATGATAGAAAAGAGCTAGTGAGAGAAAGGGCGGTGCTTGCTGTCAGTACAGTGCATCAACTCTGAACATTGCCCATTCCAGCACTCAGAAACCAAGATTAAAAAAAAAAAAGATTTTGATTTGTATTATTTTTGGAGTTTAGAACGTTCAACTGCATTTTTCACATTCTTTGTCACTGTTTGAATTTTTTTAGCCAATAATTATTGCATGGTGTAATTTACAGTGAATTGTTCTCTTTCAAGGACTACACAGGGTGCATTTTTCTATTCCTAGCATCTCTTCTCCAAAGATAGGCTTTTAAATACTGCCATGAGCAGGCAAATTTAAGGGATGCTTCTATCTTCACAGCAGCAGTGGTGTCTTGGAGGAGGAGTTGGGTCATCCATTTATTGGCCTCATGTACCTTTACAGGTAATGAAAAATGTAGCTCACACTCACTCATGGTTATTCATCTCTCACTCTTCTGGAATTTGCACTGTATATTGATTTGCCCTACATATATGTCACTAAAAGCAAGGATCCAGCCCCCTGGGCCTAAGGATAGTATGTAATACAAGTCCTGGAAATGGAGCCTGTCACACAGAGTGACACATACTGCAGCACCTCCGAACACACCCTAGCAGAAACCTCCGCATGGTATGTGAAATTCATCCTTGTATAGACAGACAACATAAGACTTACACAAAATTTAAGTCCCACTTAGTGTGACCCAAATGGTGCATGGGCTTTCTGCTGGCCTTCTGCACGGGAATGAATTTCATCTGTACTTGCTGGGAAGAACCACCACAGAAGTCCCACACTTGCATTTCCTGTCTGTTATTTCATAGGTGAGGTTTGTTTTTAAGAGAGACACAATAGATGCACCAAGCCAAATGAGTGCTTAGCTCCTAACGACAACATGAGCATGATAACTACCTGGGAGCCTTAAGGTTGGATTTGACACTGCTCTGGAGAGGCTACAGTGAAAGCCCCTTACTACCATTCACAAAGACGAGCTCAACACAAGGAGCTGCATACAGTACACTGCCCTACTTAACAGTATATTGGCTAAGGAATGTACTTTAAGGAACAAAAACCTCACATACAATATGCGTGGGAAAGGCAGCCAGGATTAAAGTCTTCTGTACAGCTTACAGAATGTATCTGAAAACAAACCACAGGGAACAAAATATCCAGTGAACATCAAGCCTTGATTTCAGTTACTTGCTTTAAAAAAAAAATCAACGCTGTTAAGAGGCACGATTTCTATAGTCTATTGATTTACTGCAGTTTAAATACAAAAGAACAAGGGAGGCTTTGGGTTATTGTGCTGAAATACATTTCTTTTACATGGAAAAAGAATCAAAATTATTGGCTTGAAGTCAGCTCGGAACCAGCAGGTGCAACTTTAGTGAAGACCCCTTGGCCATATTCAGTGATGATGTAAAATGACAATAAGTAAGATGGTCATATACGGTGTGTCTACAAACAAAGTGATTTGGACATGGAGTGGGGGAAGAGAAGGGGCAGAAGCTGGGAAGGCAGAAGGAAAAGCAATGTATACTCAGCTCTGTCATATGCTTCTGCCATTGAGAGCAAAACTGGGCCCTGATTTTGACTTCCATGGGAGTTGCAGGCACTTTAAGTAGATTCTGAATGCACAACCAGTGTAAGATCCACTTGTTTCGCACACCTGAATGTCACAGCAATCTAAGTTATATACAGACCAACAAAATGCCGTTAACCATCCACAAGGTTCTGAACAGCAGAAGTTAAACTGACCAGAGTTTAATTAACTTTTAGCTTTCCCGTGCAGCAGTAAATTAAGAGCAGCAACAGAGGCTGTAGTGGTTTCAGCAGAATCAGGAAGGCAGTTAGCAACGTTTTGTACATTTGTTTGTTTAAACGAAAGCTGCGATTTTGCAGAAACTGATAGCTTAGCCCCTTAATCCTCCAAGGAAATTTTCCTTCTCTCCTGCAGCGACTAGATGGGAAGAGTTTTAAATCCTGGGCCTTTTCGACCATGCATCTCCCACACGTTTAGACTACAGCACCAAGAAGCTGAGGTAAAACCAGGCCAGCCCTAAAACGTACATAGCTGTAATACAGTACATCGTATCCAGTTTCAGTAACCAATATTACTCAGTTGACCACATACAAACAAAAGGAAAAATGCTGTACCACAAACTAAGAATTAATAGTTACAATTTTTGGTTCTCTAACAACGCCAAGTAGTCCCTCTGGATGCTTTCAAGCAGAGCAGTAATTTCTTGATTGCAGCTTAGGCCACATACCAGATCAAGAGGAAATGCAGAACCAAAAGTTTCCCTTCTCTACAGCTCTCAGCTTGTTTGAAACAGAATGATCAACAAGACAATTGTGAGGATGCATGGCCAGTTTGTAGTATGAGGGTCTGAGAGCAAGATGACTGACTGTATTGAGATAGGACAAAATAATCGTAGGACCAAATCTGTTCTGAGGTACTTTGATATAACCCTAGAGTAACTCCATTTAAGCCACTGGAGTTATTCCAGATTTGCACTGGAATAATTTTAAGTAAAATTTGACTCAGATGCCCTAATTCTGATCTCCCTTACACCAGTGTAAACCAGATTTCACTATTCTCCTGATACACCAATACAAGATTAAAATGAGGTCTTTAGGCTGAGATTTTCAGAAGTGAAGTCTGACAACTGCTTTCTGAGATCTATAGTAGACAACTGCTTTCTGAGATCTATAGTAGAACCTCCGAGTTATGAACACCTCCGGAATGGAGGTTGTTTGCAACTCTAAAATGTTCGTATCTCTGAAAGAAACATTATGGTTGTTTTTCAGAAGTTTGCAACTGAACATTGACTTAAAAAAGCTTTGAAACTTTTTACTATGCAGAAGAAAAATGCTGCTTTCCCTTTTTATTAGTAGTTTAGATTTAACACAGTACTGACTTAGATTTTTGGG
Source organism: Dermochelys coriacea (assembly GCF_009764565.3). Classification (NCBI taxonomy): domain Eukaryota; kingdom Metazoa; phylum Chordata; order Testudines; family Dermochelyidae; genus Dermochelys; species Dermochelys coriacea. Next base: position 5,603,184 of record NC_050089.1, read on the forward strand.
TTTTTTTTTGTTTTGGTTTGTTTTTTTTGCTGCTGCCTGATTGCATACTTCAGGTTCCAAATGAGGTGTGCGGGTGACTGGTCAGTTCGTAACTCTTCTGTTTGTAACTCTGAGATTCTACTGTACTGTGAAAGATAGATGAAACAATTTCCAGTGAAAGATGGAGCAAGTATGTGAGTGCTCTAAATTAACTTATATTTATGGCCTAAAAATAAACAGTTCCTGCTCTTTCTGGTGTTCACAGCATCTCAAGCCACCACCTCTTCGCAATCTAGAAACACATACAGAGACCATTAGTTATTTATTATGCATTAGTCCAGCGCTTTGAAAACATAAAGCACTCTATAAGTGCTTATTATTACTTTCTGGCAGGAAAGGGGGAAAAAAAAATATTGTAATCATCTTAGTGCAAATAAATACGTGAATTATTCCAAGAGAAAAGAATGCATGCGCAAACGCAAACAGCACAGTCCGACACACTAATGGATGAGCACTGCAGACCCATTTTGACAGCACTTCCAAGCCCTCAGTATTGCTGCTAGGGTCAGCATTTGCTTACCTGGGCAGAATGCATAATTTGCTTACAATGACAAAGTCCTGCATATATCTGTGCCAGCTGTTTACCCCTGGAAGCAGTGGGTGAAAAAAAAAAATCAGTACTTTTCCCAAAGAACAGCCATCCATTAGCACTTCCATTATCCATGGGCTAAATTAAGAAACAGCAAAACCTGTAATTTGTGACCTCTGCAGATACTAACCAAAAATAAATCTTAATTTATGAAAGTATGAGCTTCTCATGCATAAAACAAGGAATCAGATATTGGAGGAGTCAGCAAACCGAATGGCTGATAGGAATGCAGTGAAAGAATCAGAGAAACGAAGGGTTGGAAGGGACTCCAAGAGGTCATATAATCCCCTACCCCCGATGCAGAAGCAGGACCAAGTAAACCTAGGTTTCAGAGTAGCAGCTGTGTTAGTCTGTACTCCTTTTCTTTTTGCAAGTAAACCTAGAAGACCATCCCTGGCAGGTGTTTGTCTAACCTGTTCTTAAAAGCTTCCAGTGGTAGGGATTCCAAAACCTCCCTTGGTAATCTGATCCAGTGCTTAACTATCCCTATATTTTTCTTAACATCTAATCTAAATGTCCCTTGCTGCAAACGAAGCGGATTACTTTTTGTCTTCCTCTCAGTGGACGTGGAGAGCAATCCATCACTGTCCTTCTTAGCATATTTGAAGACATACCAGGTCTCCCGTCAGTCATCACTATCCTAAACTAACATGCCCAATTCTTTCAACCTTTCCTCACAAGACATGTTTTCTTAAAAAAAAAAAAAAAAGGAAGAGAGCAAAGGGGGAAATCCCAGGTTTAATATATTACCTGGAAAGATACAATATACGGTAAATGGCACAGTCTAGACAGACGACAGAAATCTACAATTCAGGACATCTAAATCAAACACCCTGAAAACATTAACTCCTCTCTCTATATACTTCTGATGTCATTAGTAATGTTAACTTTTAATTTTCTAATTGAGCCAACGTCACCTCTGGAAAAACACGGCAACGAAAACTTGAACCACATCCATTTCCTTACGCTCAGGACTTGTGACTTGGGCCACTGGAAACGTCCTGTGAGCAGCTAAATGCATTTTCTGAATTTCACTCCAGGAGGCCCAACATTTTCAACCCAATTCTCCTGAGTTTTTAGCTGTAGGACACAAATTGCGACAAAATTATTGGCTGCCTGGCCTGAAGTCACTCTCTTTCTCCACCTTCCCACAACTGACATCCATATTCTCCTTCCTTTCCTGCAAGGTATGTGATCCTGAAGCTCTCCTGCAGGGAAAAAAAGGAGAGGAAATGGAGGGCATCTGGAGTGTTTGTCTGGGGAAGGTGTTTACTCAAGAATCAGTGGGGGGGGGGGGGCACAGAGAGGGGAGAGAGCCTGGGGTGGTGTTCTTGGTGACATTAGGCAGACAATCCCTACAGAATTCACAGGCTATTTCTATGGGATTTTTAATCATTTCCTCTAGCATCACAGTGGCCCAAACTCGCAACTACTTGCTAATTCATATTGCCATTCAAATGGATAATCATTCAGATTCATCATTAGAAAATGATAGTTATTCTCTATATCAGAGAACTGTACATACAAGAGAGGCACTAGAACAAGAAAAGAATCAAAATGAACATTTTCTGGAAACTTGCCACTCTCAGATGTAGCACAGGTTAAATAGGGTATATATTTTAAAAAACCCAAAAGTCTTCACCTGTCTTATTACCTCAAGCCCTGACATCAACTGCCAAGCTTCTATTGACTTTAATGGGAACAGGATCATGTCCCTAAGCTGCAAAAAATAATTTTACATAAGCTCCTCACTTTATGGTTCCTGTTTATACTTTTTTTTTAAAAACGATTCCCTTCATGTCTCTCCTTACATACGCAATTCTTAAATAGAAAATAAAACAAAACAAAAATATTCCAACACCTAGATAGCGCCTCAAAGAAATTATAAACTAGGAAACAGAGTGGATTAAAAAACAGATCTACTGATAAAAGAAATAGTGAATTAACAACACGAAAGATAAATTTCACTACTCAATCATTTGCGAGCTGTTGCATCCCCTCCATTGGCTAGTTAGGCCCCAATCCAAATCGTTTAAGCCCATGTATAAGTAGGCACACAAACAGTCCCATGGAAGTCAATAGGACCACTGATGAATGAACTGGAGATCTGCAGTCCTGAGATACATCTAGAGGTTACCGGCAATGAGTTGCCCATCAGTGATATACACAAAGACTACCAAGCTCTAGGATCTTGGGAAGCACTCAGAAGCATGGTGCTAGCTTATGACACAAGCACGTACTCCTTGCTGAACAAGATGGATTAGGAGTAGACCTTGTTCTCATGCATGCGGTATCTATGGCGTACCTATGCAGCTACCCGCTAAGTTATAGTGAAGGAGCAGTATGAGATACAGACAAGAAAAGGAGACATATAGAGGAAAAACAATCCAGGAGGGAATTATTGGAGACAGGTAGAATTAACAAAGGATGGATAGGAGGTAAAGAGTCACAAAGAGAAAAAGCAACACAGGGAAGCAATAGGGAGCACAAACACTGATGAACCCAAAACATTATTGTTTTTGCTTGAAAATAAACTTTGGAACAAAATATCATATTAAGTGTGCATGGTGCTCTCTCTGCTTGTTTCCCCATCTGTAAAATGAAGATACAACCCCACTAGATGGTAACTCATTTTCTACATACACTTGCTATCTGCACATTTTCTGAACATTATGTAAAAGAACAGTCAACACAAAATACCCCCCATTTGACACCATCAGATATCAAATCACCTTTCATGCTTTAGTGATCCATGTAGGTATATCTTCTTCCAATTCTTCTAGCAAATATGATTTTGAATTCAAAATGTCCTGCTTGATTATTCTGTCTGTCTGATTCTTATATGGCTTCATAAGCAGCACTGTGTTTCACCTGAATTAAGCTTCAACAAGGCTTGTTGGTTCTGTGAAACTAAGTGATGTTGAAAAGTATGCTTTCTCACTGTCAGGCAAAGAATGAATCCAGGGTATCCAATGTCCTTGCTTTAAAGGTCAATTGGAAAGGTACTGCGGTATAAACACTGCTGCATATGTGACAGGATTATAACTTATGGTGGGACAATTCCATTGTCACTCAGAGCTTCTGTAGGGAGTATGATGACTTTACCTTGCCACAAAGACAGACCAAGAAAACCTCAAGAAATCTTTTCAAGTGAAAAAAGGTCCTAGTTTTTTTAAGAAGAGCCCACTGGATTTAGAGTTGGGTTGTTGGCCTGGAACATATAATGGATATACTTGCAAGACCTCCGTAGAAGCAACTGAAACTGTGTTTCCAATGCAGCATTACCAAAGTATTCAACCAGCCCTGTCAGTGCATTAGGATTCCTTACATGGAGGAATACCTTGAAAGGTCATTGTTTGAATGTCCTGATCACAAACACTGGAAAAGCCAAGGACACCCACCCCAGTGTGGCAGGGGAGGAGTTAATACAATTCTAAGCCCACTGTTCATTTCAAAGTGTGGGATTTAGATACACACTCCCTGTGCAATAATGCAAATTTTCCCCAGCGCCTAGACAGCATGGTATGCTATCTCAGCAGGGACAGCAAGAAGCTCTACTAGCATTAGATATGTACTGCCAATAGAACTTATTAGACGTCAGAACTGCTGCTACCATCTAATGCTTGAAGCGTGCTATGGGGCGAGGCACATGCAGAGGGAAGGAAAGGAGAGAGAATGACGTCAGACACAGTAGGAAGAGAAGAGAAAAATTAGAAGAAAAGGATATTTATCCTGCCAGCAATAACATCTCCTATCAGTTCCAGACAATAAGAAGTGACTCCTCCAGAAAAACCAATTCAGGCATCAGAAGGTGCATAAGTGACACAGATGAGTCAGAATCATCTGACCAAAAAGTAAGAAAATTATTGGGGCACGAGGCTTACTTTTAAAATGGCCAATCTTTGCCATTGTTGGTAAAGAGTCCCACCTTGATACTCATGCAAAATGAGCCCTGCAAATCCAAAGGGGACACAACAAAAGCACAAAATATTTACTGATCACAAGTGAAGAATTTTTTACTATCAAGCGTTTACTTGGAAGGGTGTTGCACCCAGCTCTTCTGAAGCAGGAGATTAAAAACCCATCCCACACACAGAGAATCAATATCTCAGTCACTGGAGTAGAATTTTCCCACCGGACTCAGTTAATAAGGCAATTTGGTTCACATTAGAAATTATAAAATGAACATACACCACAAGCTCCAGCTAGCCTTACGCTAACAGAAGTCAGGCCATGGTGCTGTGATGTAAGATCACTTAACGAAGCCACCAAGTAAGGAAGTCCGCTGAAGTTGCTAATAGAGTAACAGCCTGATTTCCAAAACTGAGCAATCCCAGCTCTCACTAGAGTCAACCTGAGCTCAAGGTGCTCAGCTCATTTGAAAAATCAGGCCACAACTATCATGGTCCGACTCAATGCCCGCTTTCCATTGGCTTCACTGAGCATGGAAACATGCACTAGCTGGTTATTTTTCCACTGATCTATTCACTGTGGGGGTTTAGTTTTCAAGCCAATGTTTTATTTATGTAGACACAGCCAACATATTGCTAATTTTCTCTGTGCAACGCTGTGTGCTTCAAAGAGCATGTTTTTACTAGATGTTCCCCTCGTACTGGAGATAGTTGCTGAATAAGAGGTTAATGCAGACTGAAAATCACTATGACATTATGGAGCATTTAATTGATTACTAGGCCTGCTTAGGGGCATATATTAATAGGACAGAAACTCCATGCGTGCGTTTCTCCCCCATCAGTGAATTGCAAGAGGAAGGAATGCATCCCACTATTCTTCAGACTCCTGTGTAATCCGCATAATGATTTGAAATAGAAGAACATAACTTCAAAATCTATAACTATAAAAGAACCAATGGGCAGATCATTCTAACACTGATCAGGACAGAAAGCAAGGCATATATAAAATATAGCAATGCTTTACCATAGCACTGAGAGTCTCTTCCCAATCCGGCCTCTCTCGGGGATGAATGCTTCTCTGAAGCTCTGGAACAAAGTCATCCTCTTCTGTATGTACAAAGGACTTCATCATTCTAGAGAGAAAAAGACAGACATGATTGTTTCTTGCTTACAAATTCCTAGTAAAGCTTACTTATGGCTTCACATCGGTGCTGCATGTATGAAATACTCTCTCAAATCAAAATGCAAAGGCATTAAATATCTGGTATTCATGGTTTTCTTTTTCTTTTTTTTCTTTCCCCCTGAGAATATCAGCAGCTCAAGAACGTAATCTAGTTTGGAAATTTGCATTCCCAAACCAACTTTAAATTATTGGTTGATTTTGATATTTTTAAGTCTTCATCCTAATCACTGGACACTTGAAAAAAAAATTTAAAAAAAAACGAAACAAAAAATTAAAATCTTCTAACACATTGAACAGATTCAATGAATTCAAAAGACTAGCCAGACAAGCAAAATTAACCACATGAACAACAATATCTGTCAACAATCACTTCTAGCACCATCTCCTGCCCCACTTTTTCCCCAAATTCTTGAGGGGGAAAAAAGATGGCCTTTGCAGCATGCCTGCAAGATTAGTATACCAAGACCCTGATAGCACAAGGTCTGGGTCATCAGTTGTTGCAGTGTTTTTCCTTACCCTGTGTGGTGCACAGTGCCCTTGACTCACACTTATTTCAATAGTATTTGAGGGGGTTCAGCACCTAAATTTCTCAGGCTAAAAATTTCTGCAGATAAGGAGGATCTCATTTTCATACACCTTACACAATTTATTTGTATTCCAACACAGAGACCATTATGGACGTGGCTGGGAACTCAAATCTTCTATTAAAAAAAAAAATGTACTTACAAAAGCTTCCCAGTTCACCTTTAAGGCATCTCTATCGTTATGAACGAAGTTAAGCAGGCCATAAAAACGACACTTTGCAGGGGATAGCAGCAAAGATCTAAAGCACTAAATCCTGCTGAGTATCTGGTGTGATCCATCCCAGCTTCATTAACAACATGCACAATTCAAAGCTAATCTTTAATAATAGGCTGCCATATATTTATTTATTTAGGCAAACCATTTCATTAATCAGCACTGCATATACATGAACCCAAAGGAAGGAAGGGTGAGCCAAATGTTAGCTATGATGAATCATCTAGTTTGACTAAAGGAATAGCTATACTGAAAGCCTTTACATAGCATTGCTATGCACTTTGCAATTCTTTAAAATGTTGCTAAGTAAGCATTAAGAAAGATTTGCTAGTGATGTTCCACCTTTTTTCCTGAACAGATCACCAATCTTAATTGCTAGCTTCGTACCATAAAAACTTAAACTATAAAGCTGTAAAAGGCATATGTACGTATATAGTTGAAAACATGAAGCACTCCATAAATAGTGATTTTGCAATGCAGATCAATTAAGCAGAGAATGCAAATAACTAAAATATTTTAGTTACAATTCCATAAAAAGAAAAATAGTCAAATAAATGTATGATATCAATAGCCAGATTCAATAATTGCAATCTACTTTATAATCTAATTCTACATCTGTTATGGCCCTGACACTTGGGCAAACTAGTTTTTGATTCAACAAAGGAAACCCATTGTGTAGGAGCTTTGCATAAATACACAGCAATGTGCCATACACATGGACATATTCCATTGCCCTGCATCTTATGTAGCTATATACACCCGGAGCAAAGAGAGTGTAATTCATTCCCATTCTGATTTGGTAGCATTTTGCACTGGTGTACATTGCAAGACAATGCAGGTACAGGATAATGGAAAATGCGGCTGACAAATTTTGAGAGATTCATCAAATGCATATAAAAGCAGGGTGGCATACACTGCATTTATTTTACAATGGATGGTAAGAGCAGATGCAGAGTACAGAACAACTGGGTTTGCTACATGTATGAAATCTCCATTTAAACTTCTGGTCTATGCACCACACAAAGATACCAATGCCTTAGGCGAGTGCTGGCTTCCACAGCATATCAAACATGGAATAAAGCTCAATTATTTGCCCTCTTGCCACACACCATGTACCAGTTATGCGATATAAACCTTGGTTTCCTCTATCAGAGTTGCCAACAACTCAGACACAATACAGCTGGAGAAGTGGTAAGACTTAAAGGTTAGCTGTATTGTACGTGTAGGCTTTGGACAGGGATCTCTGCGAATATCTATGGGTTTCATCTTCTCTTCCATTGCCCTTCTCACACCCCCAGACCCAAGTTTATGAGGGGGAAATTCCTCGCTTCAGAAGTGAGACCATATAAAAAGGTATCCTGGAGGACAAAACATCTCAGAAGCCACCTAGCCACCTTACACAAAGCCCCATAAACTGTTCCATAACCACAACGGCCAGACATGAAGCCAGGGAAGAAGCCAGAAGAGATGGCTAACGAAACACTGGCCTCAGATCTAGATCTATTAAACGCACACGTTCCAAAGCTTGCACATATGTTTTGCGGCACACTTCACACATCATACTAATGGATTGTGTACTATACACATGAGGTAAGGAGTGCATGACTAACACCTTTAGCAATAGGGTGGCCTTGTTTGTAGACGGTTTTTGTGTTATTTTATACTTTGCTTCACACCTGCATTTTGTCATCTCACACCATTAAAAACAAGCAAAATACAGAATGGATGTTTTTAAGTATGAATTTACACCTTTATGATCACTTCAAATTATAAATGTGTTTACTACACTATTCCTCATACCTGATGGCAATTCCCACCTTTGATTTCTTATCAGACAGCTGGTTTCTTAGTATGATCACTCTCCTGCCAAAAAAGGTTGAGGGTTTTTTTTTTGTTTTTGTATACCTGAGATTCCACCTGCAATATGAGACCAAGGACAGGTTCCTCCAGTGACTAAGCATGGCAGGGTTTGCACATTTTGCTCAAACATTTTAAGGAAGTTTTCAGGCAGCAAGCAAATGGTAATTTTACCTTGAAAAATCACAGGTATTAGGGAATTTCTCAGGCTAGTGAAGGAACCAAATTGGGTATATAAAGATGCACAGGAATCAGTGGGGAACTTTGACCAAACAGCCAGTCTACAAAAACTGAATATATTCTCCCACTGTAACTAACACACACAGCATTTAGGAGAGCTTAACTCGTAATTTCCCTCCAAACCCACCAACCTACATTGCTATAGTAGCAGGTCACTGAACCTTGGAAGCAGAATGAGTCAACGGACCCATCTGTATGAGTTCTCACTGGTTGCTCAAGACTGCAAGCTGCAGTGAGCTCACTTACCCCATCCTTTAATTACTGCATACACCCCACGAGCTAGGAATTGTCATAAATATAAAGGGAAGGGTAAACACCTTTAAAATCCCTCCCGGCCAGAGGAAAAACCCTTTCACCTGTAAAGGGTTAAGAAGCTAGGATAACCTCGCTGGCACCTGACCACAATGACCAATGAGGAGACAAGATACTTTCAAAGCTGGAGGGGGGGGAAAAACAAAGGGTCTGGGTCTGTCTGGGTGATGCTTTTGCCGGGGACAGAAAAGGAATAGAGTCTTAGAACTTAGTAAGTAATCTAACTAAATATGCGTTAGATTATGATTTCTTTAAATGGCTGAGAAAATAAGCTGTGCTGAATGGAATGGAAATTCCTGTTTTTGTGTCTTTTTGTAACTTAAGGTTTTGCCTAGAGGGATTCTCTATGTTTTGAATCTAATTACCCTGTAAGGTATTTATCATCCTGATTTTACAGAGGTGATTCTTTTTACTTTTTCTTCTATTAAAATTCTTTTTTTAAGAAACTGAATGCTTTTTCATTGTTCTTAAGATCCAAGGGTTTGGGTCTGTGGTCACCTATGCAAATTGGTGAGGATTTTTACCAAACTTTCCCCAGGAAGGGGGGTGCAAGGCTTTGATGAGGATTTTTTGGGGGAAAGACGTTTCCAAACGGCTTTTTCCTAATAAAAAACCCGGTTAGACGTTTGGTGGTGGCAGTGAAAGTCCAAGGGCAAAAGGTAAAATAGTTTGTACCTTGGGGAAGTTTTAACCTAAGCTGGTAAAAGTAAGCTTAGGAGGTTTTCATGCAGGTCCCCACATCTGTACCCTAGCGTTCAGAGTGGGGAAAGAACCTTGACAGGAGTGAACCCAGAGCACACAACTGTAGGTCTGGCTGTTTCTTTCGCAAGGATTTATGACGGGATAGTTCCAGGTGGACGGAGAGAAAAACATTCCTGTTGGCATGACACTATGTACCTTGTGTCATTTAGGAGCTGGCAGGAGACCCAGCCCTCCGGTTTCCTGATCTCAGTGATCAAAAATACAGTCCTGACAAGATGATTAGTTGTTGTGCAATGTGTGGAATTAATTTACAGCAAGTTCATTCAAAGACTATAAAATGGGGAAGTGGATTTACAGATGATGGATAATAAAATGCACGCACACTGTATAAGCTATATGCCTGCTCCTGACCCCAGTCAAGTCGCTGGGAGTTCTGCCATTGACTCTAATGGGAAGAGACTTGTCCCCCATACAGTGTATTCTAAAAATAAGCCTGCAAATCAGCAATCATGCTTTCCTGCAAGTTTCCCAGGAGCTCTCCGACAACCTTAATTATGTCCCATGACAAACTGGAACAGCTCCACAGGAGCCATTCCTGTTTATTAGGCAGCTAGTATCGTTTTTTAAAGCTGCCTGATTGTGCATACAAACCAGAGACTCCCTGCCCAGCAATAAATTCTTCCCATCCCATCCCCACTAAGAATTTGAAATACATCTAATGTATTTACTAAAACAAGCTGTTCTGGCCTCTCTCAGCTCATGAAGGGGTAAGAGTGATTATGAATTCCCAATTATACATTTTAAACAAACAACTGATTTTGGTATTTGCCAGAGTTGTCCTCCAGGACGCCTCAAGATTCAAGCAAGTAGCATGCAATTAGGCCAAACACTAAACACAATTACCCCCGGAAATCAAAAGAGTTAGTTTCTCAGAAAACTATACACGTTATATCTTTCCTTATTCTTCAGTATTTTAACAAAAACTGCTCTGAAGTCACGTCTCTGAAAGAGAGGCTGACTGAAGATCGAAAATGCAACGTGCAAGGGGATGATTGTTCCGACTCCTACTTTCTCATGTCGCATGGCTTTTTCCTCCCCCGCAAATTTGGCCTGGATTAAGCATAATAGCCCCTATGTCTCTTCCCTCCCCCATCCCACTAAGCAGCACAAAGGACATAAAAAGTCATGGTCAGAGGAGGTGGGCACTACTCCAGATACTCTCCCTGCCTCCAAAATCTGTGTAAAACCCCCACATGTCCATGTGGAGAAAGGGAACATGGCATTTGACCTAGGTGGAGCAGGGGAAAATTAACCTAAACATGTCTATGGACTGAAGTCTGCATAGACAAGAATTAATTTCTCCTCATCCAGCCTCAGCTCATCCTCCACACTTTCAAACGGTGTTTTGCCATTGACTTCCATAGTAGCAGACTCTGGCCGCCCCAAGAGTCCTCCCAGAGAGGTTATAAAGCACACACTATAGTCACATGCCAATTTCAATTCAGCTGGGAGCCTGTCATGCTACTGTTGCAGGAGATGAAGGGAGCATATGGGGGGGGGGGTTATGTACCATGGCACATACGTAAGCCCTTTCGTTTTCAGTTTAAATCCATTTTTACCCAAAAAATCCCCAGTTTTACCAAAAAGTATTATTCATTTTTTTCTGATTTTCACCCTACTTTTGTATCATTCAAATATATAAAAAATAACTTGTTTTATTAGGAAAATACAATACGTTGCAGGAGATACATGTATTACGATAATAAATGAGTCTTATCAAACAATGGTTTAAAGATTTGACACACTAAAATGGAAAGAAAACAAAAATCTGTATCAGAATACGTTTCAGAACGCAAGGAAGTATTCAAAAGTTTTAAAAAACAAAAACAGGAAAAAAGGATGAAGTTGAGTGTATGAACTGCAAATGGCGTGGCCTAATTATTAAATGTAAATATTTATAGACTAACAGTTCGAAGTCTACAACAGTAAACATTCTATGCAAATGAAAAGTTTTATTTGGGGACTAGAGATACGTTGTTTTCTTAAACTCAGAGATGGCATTGTGTTTTCAGTTCTGTTTTAGTTGTGCAACAAACTACACTGATGAGCGGAATTCAAAGCATTAATATACTGAATACTTCCCCCCCCCCCCGTCTTTCCATCCACCAAAATAAACCCCGATATTTACCCAGAAAAAATATTAATAGTTTTTTGCACTGATTTTCACATGTTTTTGTTGCTGTGGTAAAGAACACTGAAAATTCCTGGGAAAAATTAAATAAAATAAAAACTGAAAACAAAGGGCCCTGCATATATTAGAGGGGGCCGCATAGCTGGGGGAAGTTTCCTAGTGGTCCACAGACCCCATAACTTTTCCTGGCCCCATCCCATAGGAGTCCTGGTCCCAAGAAACAGGGATTTTTTTTTTTAAGGGCATGTCTACACATGCAGTGCTACAACTTCACTGCTGCAGCGCATCTGGAGAAGACACGCTATACCGACAGGAGAGAGCTCTCAAATCACCTCTTAGAACAGCAAAAGCTATGTCGGCAAGAGAGCTTCTCCCACCGACACAGTGCTGTGCGCATAAAATCATAGAAAATTAAGGTTGGAAGAGACCTCAGGAGGTCATCTAGTCCAACCCCCTGCTTCAAGCAGGACCAACCCCAACTAAATCATCCCAGCCAGGGCTTTGTCAAGCTGGGCCTTAAAAACCTCTAAAAATGGAGATTCCACCACCTCCCTAGGTAACCCATTCCAGTGCTTCACCACCCTCCAAGTGAAATAGTTTTTCTCCTAATATCCAACCTAGACTTCCCCCACTGCACTTGAGACCATTGCTCCTTGTTTTGTCATCTGCCACCACTGAGAACAGCCGAGCTCCATCCTCTTTGGAACCCCCCCTTCAGGTATTTGAAGGCTGCTATCAAATCCCCCCTCACTCTTCTCTTCTGCAAATTACATAAGACCAGTACCCTCAACCTCTCTTCATAAGTCATGTGCCCCAGTAGCCTATTCATTTTTGTTGCCCTCTGCTGGACCCTCTCCAATTTGTTCACATCCTTTCTGTAGTGGGGGGCCCACAGCTGGACACAATACTCCAGGTGTGGCCTCATCAGTGCCCAATAGAGGGGAATAATCACTTCCCTCGATCTGTTTGCAATGCTCCTACTAATGCAGCCTAATATGTTGTTAGCCTTCTTGGTAACAAGGACACACTGTTGACTCATAACCAGCTTCTTGTCTACTGTAATCCCCCAGTCCTTTTCTGCAGAACTGCTGCTTAGCCAGTCGGTCCCTAGCCTGTAGCAGTGCATGGGATTCTTCCGCCCTAAGTGCAGGACTCTGCACTTGTCCCTGTTAAACCTCATCAGTTTTCTTTTGGCCCAATCCTCCAATTTGTCTAGGTCACTCTGGACCCTATCCCTACTCACCAGCATATCTACCTCTCCCCACTGCTCAGTGTCATCTGTGAACTTGCTGAGAGTGCAATTAATCCCATCATCCAGATCATTAATGAAGATGTTGAACAAAACCGGCCCCAGGAACAACCCCTGGGGCACTCTGCTTGATACCGGCTGCCAACTAGATAGACATCGAGCCGTTGAGTCCAACAATCTAGCCAGCTTTCTATCCATTTTATAGTACATTCATCCAATCCACAGTTCTTTAACTTGTTAGCAAGAATACTGTGGGAGACCGTATCAAAAGCTTTGCTAAAGTCAAGGTATATCACATTAACCGCTTTCCCCATATCCACAGAGTCAGTTATCTCATCATAGCAGGCAATCAGGTTGGTCAGGCATCACTTGCACATGAGCCCCATACGTCAGTGTAGATTATTTTGCATCCGATGAAGTGAGCTGTAGCTCATGAAAGCTTATGCTCAAATAAATTTGTTAGTCTCTAAGGTGCCACAAGTACTCTTTTTTTTTTTTTGGTGTAGTTTATGTGACTCAGGGGGGTTGTTTATTCACATCCGAGCAACATAAATTATGCTGACATAGGTTATGTCTACACTACAGTCTAAGAATACCTAGCACAATCTGCACATTTTACCTGCCATATATCAGAAATGTGAACAGGAAGGTTGATTAGCTTGTTCCCTTCCACAGATTTCTTACACACAGGAGGGGAACAAATTAAGTCTCAGTGTTAGTTTACATAAAATATTTAATACAGACATATTGTAGATATTAAATACAAAACAAAAAGTCTCCCTCATACTCTCACAGGAGCCTCAAATGCATCAAAACATAAAAGGGCATTTACCCATAATGAAAACAAATACCTTTACTATTTAAAATGGCATTTCTTAGTCTCTTTAGTATCTCTGAATGCCCTTCAAATGCAATCTGGCACCATTACATTAATAAAAAAGTTCTGTCCATGTAGGAGGTCATTACGCAATCTCTCTTCAGATGAATGAACCCTTCTTCATTGTAAATTGAGAATCAAATGTACTGGAACAAATATTTACAGGACATTTTTCTAAATTCACAGCTTGCATTTGCACCTATTTCTGGTAACCTTAAAGATTTCTGGTAGGGTGAGTTTATCAATTTCAAATTACAGCTGGATACATTTAATGTCACATTAACACCAGTATCAGAAAAAACATTGTGATGCCCTTTTCGGGATCCTCAAATCTAATTTGCTGATCCCATTAAGTACTGCATTTCCATTTCTCTCGATGAGGAATTAAACACTCCAATTTAACAACTGCAATATTCTCCTGGCAGGGATCACTTACTATGCTGCATGACCAAGGGTTAGACGCTACTGCAGCACACACATCTATGCAGCAACATGCTATCGTCATGAGATCTTCTTTACATTGACCAAGTTTTCTGTCTAACTATTCTCCTTTTCATGATTACATCTGAATGTCCTGGGTTCCCCCTAGAGATGTTGCCTGAATCAAAACATGAACTGAAACATTACTGGTGAGAGTCTTGTCACTCTGTTACTCTAAGGCCTGGTCTAGACACAATTTTTATACCAATGTAACTATGTCATCAGTTTGGGGTGCGATTGTTTACAGATACAGTTATGCCAGTACAAGCCCCACCGGAGATGCAGTTATACCGTATAAAGGTGTCTTACACCATAACAGCTATACTATATAAAGCATCTTTATACTGATATAACTGCATCCACACTAGTCGGGATTGTACTACATTAAGTATACCAGTATAGTTAGAGACCTACAACCTTCTAGTGTAGACAAGGCCTTACTTTTCTGAAAATGGGCAACGATCATGTTTTGCTGGCTCCTGCTCTTGCTCAGGATGCACATGAGAATCTGAAGGGATTTGCCTTAGTAAGTGTAAGGCCTTGTCGACACTTGTCGACAAAACAGTGGATGCGCACATATTGCGATGCGACTTTTGGCGGCCAAAATGCCCTGTTTTGGCGACAAAATAAAACCACCCCGACGAAAAACAAGACTTTTTGCGCAACACTTTTGTTGACAAAGTGCCAATGTAAACACCACGCTTTCTTTTATCACTTTAATTGGCTTCCACAAGGTGTCCCACAATGCCCATCGTGACCGCTCTGGCCAGCAGTTTGAACTCCAATGCCCTGCAGCCAGGTGAGCAACCATCTGTTCCTCCCCCTTCGAAGCCCTGAGAATTTTTGAAATTCTGTTTCTTGTTTGCTTGGCCAGGGGAGGTCTCATCACATTTTCCCACGTGACCCTGGTCCCACTTGGACCACCTGCTCAGTATATGGGGATAGGAGGCTGTGCAATTACAGCTACACTTAGATTCATAGATACTAAGATCAGAAGGGACAATTCTGATCATCTAGTCTGACCTCCTGCACAGCGCAGGCCACAGAATCTCACCCACCCACTCCTACGAAAAACCTCATCTATATCTGAGCTATTGAAGTCCTCAAATCGTAGTTTAAAGACTTCAAGGAGCAGAGAAGCCTCCCTCAAGTGACCCGTGCCCCATGCTACAGAGGAAGGCGAAAAACCTCCAGGGCCTCTCCAATCTGCCCTGGAGGAAAATTCCTTCCCGACCCCAAATATGGCGATCAGCTAAACCCTGAGCATATGGGCAAGATTCACTTGAGCCAGAGGAACTGGGATACCTACGAGGAGATTTCTCGAGGCTTGTGTGAAAAGGGCTATGATTAGGACATGCTGCAGTGCACAGCGAAGATAAAGGAGCGGAGGCATGCACACCATAAGGGCAAGGGAGGCAAATCGGCGCTCCGGTGCTGCATCTAAGACCTGCCAGTTCTATCTGGATGCTATCCTCAGTGGCAACCCCACCTCCACCGCCAAGAGCCACGGATACTTCGGTGGGCTTGGAGGCAGCGGAAAGAGGATCTAACCCAGAGGATGAAGACATTGATGAAGAGGAGGAGTTAGACAACTAAGTGAAGCTCCCGGCGGGGTCACCGCAGCCAGGAACTCTTCACCGCTCTGGAGGTGTTTTGGCAGTGGCTCGCTGGTGAACAAGAAGCTGTCAGTGAAATGCCCACAGTGATCCACAAGCGCCTGCAACACCATGGAGAAGTACCCCTTCCTACTGATGTACTCTGTCGCAAGGTGGTCTGGTGCCAAAATTGAATGTGTGTGTCATCTATCGCCCACCCACAGTTAGGGAAACCCATTTCTGCAAAGCCATCCACTATTTCACGCACATTTCCCAGAGTAACGGTCCTTCGTAGCAGGATGCAATAAATTGCCCTGCCCACCTGCATTAACACAGCCCCAACTGTCAACTTCCCAACTCAAAATTGATTCATGACCAACAAGTAGCAATCTGGAGTCACCAGCTTCCCACAGCGATTGCCACACGCTTGTCTACCAATAGAGCAGCTCTCATTCTGGTGTCCTTGCACCACAGTGCTGGGGCGAGCTCCAGACACGGTTCCAGGAAGGTGGCTTTCCGCAGCCGAAAGTTCTGTAGCCACTGCTCATCATCCCACACCTGCATGACGATATGATCCCACCATTCAGTGCTCCTTTCCCAAGCCCAAAACAGTGGTCCACCCTCTGCCATTGTTCTGTGAATGCCAAAAGCAATCTAAAGTTTCTCCTATTCATATCACACCGCATGTCAGGCAACTGGAAGTCTTCAGTTAGGAACTTTGTGATTAACTGCACTGCCATTCGCAATGTCTTCATGATAGTTAAAAGAGGATAGGAGAGCAGTGCGGGATCCATCCCTTCTCACAAAGATGCCAGGCTGCACAGCAAAGAAGGGCCACTGAAAAATGCCGCAAAAGAAAGCCAGAAGCCCAAGGAATGCTGGGACAGAAAGCAATGCATCACAGGACAATGAGCCCAGTCCCAAGATGTGCCGCAATCCACTCCACCTTCCCACAAGACCTAGTGGGCAGAAGGTGTCGAGCTGGACTGTGGGATAAGTACCTACAGTGCACTGCTCACACTGTTGATGCTAGTGCCCCAAGTGTGGATGCGCTCTGCTGACAGAGGGAGCGAGTGTGACCATGCAATGCCAATTTTTATAATCATGCTTTTTGAGTGTCGACAAAACACTGTAGTGTAGACAAGGCCTAATTTACTTAATACTTGAGGCCAGATCCTCAGCCAGTAAAAATCAGCGTAGTTCCATTGACTTCAAAAGAGCTATGCCAAATTACACCCGCCAAGGATCTAACTCTTAGAATCTTACAAGCCAATAAGCACTTAGATACCATGATGACAGATGCTCTAAAAACAGACAGGCAAGACAGAAACAGTGTCAGTGTTGGCAGTATTCCTTTAATTTCCTACAGGAAATACTGCAAACACTACTTCCACTGGGTGGCAAATTATCATGCATCTTAAATGCCCCTCATTTGGAGGTGGTCCTTGGTCCTATCTACACTGCGCACAAATAAGGTGTCCCTTCACTCTTGTTGTTGAAAATTATTTACATCAGAAACAAAGATTCATGAAACTGGAGTTAGAGAGTCATTTAAACTAGCGGTAAAAATCCCACAGCATTTTAAGTCTCCTAATAGAATATCCACACTCTAGTCTTTGACACACACGTGGGCCTTGGTAGGCTGAGACGTACGATAATCGTGGTCATGGACTACTGCATGCTGGCAACATTCAGATTGATGGCACTCCTTTCCCAGGGAGTTGACAAATTGCCTCCTAGGTGTTTGATGGCTTGGAAGCTCTGTGCTAGCATAGAAGCATTATGCATTTGGAAAGTTAGGCTCCTCACACCAGACAGTTCATTGTCTGTTTGACAGATACTCATTCTTTGGTGGCTATATTTTTTTTTAAATTAAATGCCAGGCCTGAACTTTGGGTTATGCTCCCCCAAGGAGATATTAGGCATTTCAGCCATCCATGCTGTTTTCCCCTCCAGTGACTTTTCCCTCTGACCTCAATCTAGGGGGTGAGGATTGCTGAAAACTGATTATTGTATTTAGTATTTATACAGCAACATTGTTGTGCCGAGACTTCTCCACCTAATGAGAAAGCATTGCCCCCAGCACTGGGGAATTGATGATCCAAGTGGATTTACAACTCTACTGATAGTGATGTTTCTTGAGATGTTATTACCACCCAAGGAATCCTCCTTTAATAAAAGTCTCTACCAATACAAATTGATGTTGAAGACCAGTAGCCTTCAAACGCTACTCAATAGGAATTGGAACTGGCATTGTTCAAGTGGACAGTACGGCAGGCCTAGATAGTGTATTCTTGACCAGGGTGCTAAGAAGCATGGTGTGTTAAGGAATTTGCTTTGCACCGCTTGCTGGAAGCATACTTTCACTTCCTTCTGATTGCTCTCCCTTGCTCATTGGAGATGTCCGTCCACACAACAAATGCAGGTTTCAGAGTAGAAGCCATGTTAGTCTGTATTCGCAAAAAGAAAAGGAGTACTTGTGGCACCTTAGAGACTAACAAATTTATTTGAGCATAAGCTTTCGTGAGCTAATGCATCCGATGAAGTGAGATGTAGCTCACGAAAGCTTATGCTCAAATAAATTTGTTAGTCTCTAAGGTGCCACAAGTACTCCTTTTCTTCTTACAACAAATGCAGTATGTAATTTGGCACAGTTGACAGACACTATTCAAGAGAGGCCTAAAATAGAATAGCACGGGTGTTGCAGACTGGGACGAAGGTAAACTGGCAGAACAGGGGTCCAGGGCTAGAATAGCAGTGGGTCCTGCAAGACAGGAGTGAGGCACATTGGCAGAGTTGTGAGGCATCCCAGAATTGGCATTAACAGGGCACTGTGACGATCACAGCTGAGGCGCGAGTTGATTTCAGCCATCAGGACTGCACTACAGGCGAACCATCGGCCTAGGGCTTTGCAGCAATCCAAACCCGAAAGTTAGTTCAGTTCAGGAAGCCAAATATGACAGTTTAAACATAACTGGGCAGTGGGCCAAATTCTCCCCATCAGGCTTTTTCCTTACCTTAAGGCCCCTAGTTGCCTCTGATTTGCACTGGAGCGTCATCCCTCTTCAACTTGTGCCTGATCCAACTCATGCTGGAGCCAAGACTTCTCCAAATCCTTGAGCACACCAGACAGCACAAGAGTGGGATTTGCAATACCACAATATACTGAGTGCATAATTGAGCAGGGGAGGTGCTACAAGACCTTATTGGAGGAGCTGTTGGGGTTTAAGATCCTCTAATATAGGGATCAAGGAAGGCCATGGTGACTGTTGAGGGCAGGAGGCTGCAAAGCCACTGCCAAGGAAAGACAGTATGAGTGAACATCTACCACCACAACCAGCCAGAAACACCATGTGTCCTTCCCAGCTCCCAAAACCTTCCATTAACCTTCAACACCAGAGAATAGTAGTAATTAAGGCATCTTGGTTTCCCCAACTTAAGAGCTTTAAAATTTGGTCACCCTAACCTAGAGGGGCTTTTTGATCTTGTACTACAGCTGCAGGAGTCAGTAACATGAGGGTAAGAAAGCAATGCTTTGCTAACAAACTACAACTGTGGTCACTGCAACCAGACAGCACAAGATCTCACACAACACATCCCCTCAAATGACCAGTACTCCCTTTCCATAGCCAAACCTAACAGCAAAATAAAAACTGTGGAGTCTCTACGAACACAACTGCCTCCTACAAATTCAGGACCAAGAACAGAACTGTATGGAAGGGATTAACAAGCAGACTGACAGCACAAAATTAAAAGCAGTGAAACCAGAGGAATGTAGCACTTCCCAGAGCTTTGCAAATGTTAACTGATTAATCCTTTTATCGCCTATGCGGGGAAAGTAAGTATTATTTCCATTGTACAGATGGAAAAATGAAGGCACTAAGAGATACAGTGATCTGCGCAAGGCTACACAGGGAGTTCGTGCCAGAGACACAATCACAACTCAAAAGCTCCTGGGTTCCAGACCTTTGCTCAGACCATGCCTCTCATTCGCCTGATCACAAGAGTCAAACTATAACATGGGCAGCAAACAAAACATATTTGGAATATTGGGTAAAT
This sequence comes from Dermochelys coriacea, assembly GCF_009764565.3. Classification (NCBI taxonomy): domain Eukaryota; kingdom Metazoa; phylum Chordata; order Testudines; family Dermochelyidae; genus Dermochelys; species Dermochelys coriacea. The sequence continues at coordinate 5,623,266 of NC_050089.1, forward strand.
GAGCAATGATACAGTAACATCAGAGTCCTGGGCTGGCTGACCTACATGGCGGATGAGACTGTAAAAATTAGGGAGATGTTAATGCAAAATATACTATATACAGTGAAAAGAAATCTCTTCATGTCAAACACTTCTAACTTATCTCCAGGAAGAGGAAAGCTGGAAAAGAGAAAACTGGAAAACTACAACTACAGCATGATTTGTGTGATGCTGGTGCAATTCCCAAAGCACCTAAACAGAAAACTAGAAAGTACTCAACTTGTCTTTATTCCAGACCCAAGACCCAGGGGGAAAGACAGGCACTAACTGGGGAAAGACAAATGTTTCTTCAAGCAAACACCGCCTGAGTCTCCTCTGCCCCCCAAAACTAAGGCTAGTACAGTGAGTCTACTGGGAATAATCATGCATTCTGGAAATCAGAGCCAACACAATAGCTCCTGAAAACGTGAAACAAGAGATGGGAATTGAAGGCTCAGACTACTGACCTTGGAGACTAATTCATTTCAAGTGTTTTAAATCAGCATTGTCAACACCTTACTGATTACGTTATGTCTGTCTGCATTATGTGAAACAGAATGTTGAAGTCTGTCTCGAGAAATTGTGCAAGCTGGAGATGGAAAAGACCTAGTAGGTCAGCTAATCCATCTCCCTGCCAATGCAGAATTGTTCTGGAGTGTCCCCCAATGTAGGTAGAACAAACAAACAGGTGTATTATATTTCCTCATCACATATAAAATGAGAAACTGGCATAACAAATTGTTTCAGTTGCATTTTTGTTTTATTTAAATTTGGTTGTTTTTATGCTCTACAAAGTTGCAAACTACAACCCCAGCTCTTGTACACAAATTCATTTCTTTATAACAAAAAGTTCTAAAGAAATGAAAAGCCAACGAAAAAAAGTACTGCTATGGGCTAAATATTAGGGATCAGAAATCAAAACGCAATTGTACAAACCACTCTGTGCATCATTTTCTCCCTCTGTCATATAGGGTTATTGATACTTCCACACTTTTGTAGCTTTAGATGAATACAAGCATTATTTCTATCATTACACTACTATGTACTGGAAAACAGAAGTCTGTTGTATTTCTAGAATTTTTTCACAAATAAATGTTTTAAAGTAAGAGCCACAGTACTATCATGAAAAAAAAAAAAAAACCTTAGTGTTGGAAATTTCAAATCTCCCATATATGCAAATTCCAAAATTCAGAACAGTAAACGGTGTATACTCCAGAAATCAACCATGAGTTGGAGATCACCCATTTGTGAGGGCATTAAGAAAAAAAGGGCAGGGCTTCTTTTTTAGTTAGTTTTAAGGATCGCATATCTAAGGCTATGGCTTACACTATGAGGCTTTTAGCAACATGGTTGTGGCATTACAGCCATGCTGCTAAAAGCCACGCGGCGTAGCTGCTGTTTGTCAGCAGGAGAGAGCCCTCCTGCCGACAAAAAAAACTTTCACCCCCCACGAGTGGCAGCGGCTATGTCGGCAGGAGAGCGCTCCTGCCAACAAAGTGCAGTTCACACCGGCGCTTTTCATAGGTAAAACTTTTGTCGTTTGGGGGGGCGGAGGGGGTGTTTTCTTAACATCCCTGAATGACAATAGTTTTTCCCACAAAGTGCCAGTGTAGACAAACCCAAAGTGAAAGTTTCAAGAACCAGGTTTTAAGCACATTTTTATTTTTGGTTGTTCAGTGTAATCAAAAACAGTCGATCATTCTCACTTCATATGCATCACCACATGTTAAAAGGTTGAGATTCCCCGTAAACTGATTGTCACAAGAAAACATCTCTTTCCTGTAGAAGGAAAAGCATGTCTTATTTGTCCAGCATTCGATTTTCATTTGGGACTGTAAAACCTTAGAAAAGAGCAGCTGATAAAAAGAAAAATGAGAAGCTTTAAATAAACCCTTTTAAAGGCTAGTAATGGCACTCTAATTAATTTTAGAAAATGCCACGGTGAATAGGTCATTCCTACCATTGTTAATAAACCCTGTGACTGACTGCACTTAGTAAACTAGCACTACTGCAGCATTTAATCAACATATTGTTTCCTCGCCCTCTGAAACCTTGATCATTCTCTCTTTATTCTCTGGACAAGCTTTTAATACAGGCTGTGAGGCAACCAACCTAGTTAAATGTTCTGCACATCCAAGTTTCAGTTGAACTTTGGGACTCAAAGGTATCTATCGATTTGCCTAAACTGTTTATTAATTTGCATGAATATTTAAAAGGCAGTTTCTATGCTGCCATTAAAAAAAAATGGCATTGGAAAGACTGGTTTCAGAGTAGCAGCCGTGTTAGTCTGTAATCGCAAAAAGAAAAGGAGTACTTGTGGCACCTTAGAGACTCTAAGGTGCCACAAGTACTCCTTTTCTTTTTACTGGAAAGACTGGATCACTCAGAGTTCAGTAGTTACGGGCAACTTGTATTGTTCGATAGCAATTCTTTTTGCTAAAATACAATCTAAGGTTGTACAGCAGCAACATTTCAGCATTGCAATGGTCTTACACATTTTTCAGGTATACGTACACTCCCACTCCACACATACTTTATTCCACTGAATCGTTTGTGACCCCTACTTGACAAAAAACGAAAAACAAAACACACATTCCAATGCTGGATGGCATTTCATATGTTTTCAGTTGTAAATACACTTCGACTGGCTGTCAAGGTGACTCACTTTGTTCAGTCAGCTAAAACAGTTCTGCCAGAAGGACCTTGACACCACTGATCAGATTGCAAGTACCTTGAAGGTGTCAAATGGCCAATTTTCAAAAGATGCCTTTCAAGTCCACTAGGTAAAAAAAAAAACAAAAAAACCCACAACAAAACAACCAGACAAAAATAAAAACAAAGCCGCAGCCACTCATTTTAAAGTTGCATTTAAGAAAGTAATCTTAATCCCAAAGCAACAGATTCACTTCAACATCTAAAATAGGCTATGACTACATTAGCACTTGTGTCTGTCAGGCATGTAGAAAAACCACACCTCTGAATGAGATCAGTTTTGCCAACAAAAGCACCAGTGTGGACAATGCTATGTCGACAAGAGATGCTCTCCCACAGACACAGCTACCGCTGCTGGTTAGGGGTGGTTTAATTATGTCAACAGGAGAGCTCTCTCCTGTCAGCATAGAGCGGCTACACAGGAGACCTTACAGCAGGCATAGCTGCAGCAGTACAGCTGTGCCACTGTAAGGTCTGTAGTGTAGACATAGCTATAATCAATTCATCATCATGCTATGAAAGAGCCAGAGTGGCCAAGATTCAATAGAGCTGTCTATTATGGATTCTAATCTTCACCTCTCCTAGGTTTGGCAGCTTTGTTTACTGTTTTTAATCTCTCACACTGTTGTTCTGTTAGGTCCCAATTCAACAGTACTTCCCTCTTCAGCAAAGCACTGACATTTGCACGTAAATGCTTTGCTGAACTCAGATTCATTTAAGTCAGAGAAAAAATGAATGTACCAAGTGAAGCTCGCTAGTGCATTTCACTGTGCGAGTTAAGAGTAGTGCAAAGGGTACAACTGCACTAATGGCGAAAAATAAAATAGATATTTACAATTCCGTTTTAACGATCTAAGGCCTTGTGGAGTAACAAAAGGTCAAGATTTTTTTTTTATATATATATAAATTGTCACCCTCACACTGCTCCCTTAGAACTTCCAAAGCACAAATCATCATTCTGGCCCCAATCCATTTACATACATGCTTAACTTTACTATCATGAATAGACCCATTGAAATCATCCATGTTTGCAGGATTGCAGCCCAACATAACAAAAGGTCAATTTTTTATGTGAGGAGCCTCTAAATTTAGGATGGGCTCACACTAAAACAGCACAACTGAACACTGGGGATTCGAAACAAGGAAAGACAGTCTAGTTGTTAAGGCACTAGGCTGGAACTCAGGAAATCTGAGGCAAGTGTTGAGCTATGGTAATTTGCACCAGCTGAAGAGCTGCCTTTTGGTTTTAATTCTTGCCTCTGCCACAGATTTTCCGTGCCTTAGTTCCCCTTCTATAAAATGAGGTTATTACTACTCTCTTCCCTATCCCTTGTCTTGTTTGTTGAGACTGTAAACTCTTAAGGGCAGGGACTTTCTCTCACTATGTGTCCATACAGCATTTAGCACAAAGGTGTTCTGATCTCTATTGTGGCCTTCAGGTGCTATCTTAACACAAAATAAGAAGAATCTGAATCCATACTGCCTTAAATTTGGGGATATTCAGATTTGGTCCAAGGTGTGTTCAAATGGCAAACTCTGACCTAAACTGGGCTACAGGAAATTAATTCAGGCCCATCTCTACTTTGAAATGTTTACTAAACATTTTGATGGCAATGCAAAACTATGACAACACATTTAGTCTTCCCAAAAGCAAACTGGGAAAAGACGTTTGCAACACACTGAATAACCAAGTGCAATAAGTTACTATTAGCCTTGCATGCCATACAGTGACAATTACTGTTCCTAACACGAGACAATACTTAAAACATGTTCAGTCAGCTAGCCAGTTCATCCGAAAAAGCCTCTCTCTAGCTGAACCAAATGTTACTGTTATTCTCATTCATTCATACAGGGTCAACTGTTTAACTGATCATACCTTTATGCAGAGAAGCCCCCATCTACACTACAAAAATAGCCATGTTTAGACTAGTCTGTGTATCATAGTTATAAACCGTGTTGTAGCCATGTCAGTCCCAGAATATTAGAGAGACAAGATGGGTGAGGTAATATCTTTTACTGCACCAACTTCTATTGGTGAGAGAGACAAGCTTTCGAGCTACACACAGTTCTTCTTCAAGTTTGGGAAAGGTACTCAAGTGCCACAGTTAAATACAAAGTCGAGCAGATAGTTTAACATAAGTAGTTAGTACATATTCTAAGGGACCATTCGCGGTGAAGTGGCCCATTAATACCCCTGCAGTCATTGGACAACGAAGCGTGTTAGCGAATGAACTCTCAGAGGAAAATGATAAAAGTCAAAATCACCATATCACCTGTGGGTGAACTCTTTTCACAAAAAGAAAAGGAGTACTTGTGGCACCTTAGAGACTAACAAATTTATTTGAGCATAAGCTTCCGTGAGCAACAGCTCACTTCATCAGATGCATCAAGGTGCCACAAGTACTCCTTTTCTTTTTGTGAATATAGACTAACACGGCTGCTACTCAGAAATCTTTTCACAAAGAGATCACTCCATATCTGACCTCTCAGTCCTCATCCTCAAAGGAAACCTGCATGACACTTTCAAATAATGAGCCTGGGAGCTTAAATTCATAAGTTTGCTAGACACTAAAAATCATGTCTTAATAAAGAGAGTGGACTTATTGCTTATTACAGCAATCTGTAACCCACTAACCGCCCTTTTTGTCCTATGATTACAGGGGTGTTAATGGGCCACTTCACCTTGAATGGCCCCTTAGAATATGTTTTAGCTACTTATGCTAAACTATCTGTTTGACCTTATATTTAACTGCGAGTACTTCTCCTGGACCTGAGGAAGAGCTCTGTGTAGCTCGAAAGCTTGTCTCTCTCACCAACAGAAGTTGGTCCAATAAAAGATATTACTGCACCCACCTTGTCTCTCTGTCAGGGTTATGGCTAACCATGCCATTTTTTCATGCCTGGAGGTGGTGAGGGGAAAAAAAAAACAAAATGTGACTATCACGTAGGCCCCCTATTCACTAGCAAATTTAGACCTGTCATCAACCCATTGCAACAACTGGTGGAACCAACGTTGAAGGCTGTTGCACAGAAAGACCTCCGGCATTTTTACCACATGTGGTTTGACTATATCAGTAGCATCCTGGACAGCATGGTGGTTTAAATGTCGGTGGTCACAGGCATCCTATTTACACCTGCACTCCCACCCTTGCAACCATTATTGCAGCAGAGTGTGTAATTATAGAGCATAAAAGGCTAGCATAGGCACCACCTTAGTGAACCACATTTTAGCCTGGTACATACCCAGGTTAAACCATGATTATGACATTCTCCCCTCGCTCCCCCACTTTCATCCACAAAAGGTCTGAGAAAACTGCATTAGAGCCCTCAACGTGACATCTCAATCTCTGTTTTAAAAGAATACGTTAAAGAAACCAGAGTCTGGAAGACCGCGGAGAAACATAAGGTGGTATCTTTGGGATTTTCTCACACTGCATGGTGCACATTCCTGGATGGGATAAGTGCCAGTTCAGTGGTGGCAGAAATCACTTTCATGGACGCTGAAATAAAACTGCTGTCAGCTTGGTCCTAATGCAAAAAGCTAGAAGAAGGTGGCATATCGAACAATCACAGCTTTCGTGACAGCCACCATAATTCCTCTAGGCTATCTCTTAAAGCAAGAGGTCACTGATACCGGTGTACACTAGGCAATCTGCAAAAGAGACCTCTCTCGAAGATCATTTTGTACAGGGAAGGAAGATAGCTCAGACATTCTTTTTTAAAGCTTTCATTTAAATGTAGGGCAGGTTCTACTGAAATAACACCCATAAGCTAGTTAGTTAATATTCTAATATATAAAGATAAAAAATACTAGTAATTCTCTCCAGGTTTCCTTGTTCTATATGCAGGTTTCCTTGTTCTATATGAGTCTCTAAGGTGCCCTAAGTACTCCTTTTCTTTTTGCGAATATAGACTAACACGGCTGCTACTCTGAAACTTGTTCTATATGGATTGACTTTAAAGTAAGGGCCCTGAGAGCTTGTGTACCAAGTGCCTTTTTGTACTTAAAATCCCGGGGAAGGCTCAGCATCCATAAGTGGACCCAAATTTTCAAAGAACTCAACTTCCATTTAGGCCTCTAGATTACTGTGGCCAGATTTTTTAAAAATCTCAGCTCTTATTGCAAGCAACAGCAGCTGCTATGTGCTGAGCCTTTGAAAATATCCCTGCTTACTTAAGGTGCCTAACTAGGTGCTGTGAAGCGCTCGGTTGTTTTGAAAATTTGCCACTAAATAATTAAGTGGGGAAAATGTTCAGTGTCTGTCTTACAGGAACTGTCTGCATTTGGGGACTTTTGTGCAATACTGTCAACGTTGCTGAGGTTTAAACCATTTGAGGACATCAGTAACTCAGCAAAGTGGTTAGGGGCCCATTACAGGAGTGGGTGGGTGAGGTTCTGTGGCCTGCAATATGCAGGAGGTCAGAGATGATCATAATGGTCACTTCTGGCCTTAAAGTCTGAGTGTCTATATGAGTCTAGAGAAGCTTAAAGCAGCAGAATTTTGTGTCTCTGCTGCTGGATAAGGAAAACGCTATCTGGCCCTCTCCACATCTGAAAATTATTACTCCAACGAGAAACTGCTGAGCTTTAATTAATATGCAAACTAGATACCATTAACTTGGGTTTGAATAGAGATTGGGAGTGGCTGGGTCATTACACATATTGAATCTATTTCCTTAAGTTAAGTATCCTTACACCTTCTTTTAAACTGTCTAAATGGGCCATCTCAATTATCACTACAAAAGTTTTTTTCTCCTGCTGATAATAGCTCATCTTAACTAATTAGCCTCTCACAGTTCGTATGGTAACTCCAACTTATCTGTATGTGTATATGTTCCATTCTATGCATCCGATGAAGTGAGCTGTAGCTCACGAAAGCTTATGCTCTAATAAATTTGTTAGTCTCTAAGGTGCCACAAGTACTCCTGTTCTTTTTGTGGCTACAGACTAAAATGGCTGCTACTCTGAAACCTACTAAAACTCCTCACTGTTTAAGAATCATGCACACACATTGACCTTGACCAGCTAAATGAAGAAAAAGTGTTAACTTGTGTCTACCCTTGGTAAAAGGGCGTGGAAGCGTCAGGGTCAGCTAATACATGTTCGCTAATTCCAACTTAACCTCAATGTTTTAACCTAACAAGGACAAAGCAATAGTGTAAGGACTGGTCTATGTCAGGAAAATTTGTACCAATGCACCTTCACTGGTGAAATCCTCTAACAAAACCATGCTGACCCAGTGCAAAATACTCTGCCCCAGTGTGATTACTGGTGCAACTCCTATGTCACACTAATACAGAATAATAGCTACACCACTATGAATATCCCAATATCAACAGCCCCTCAGAGAATCAAACAGCAATTACTTTGTCCGGCTGGAATAATTTTTGATTGTTAAATCTATTTTAAAAGAAAAACACTTGTCTAATGTTCTCAAGGGCACAGCTGCAACCACTACTATCCAATCATTTCGCCTTCAACACCCACACACGCATTTGTGTTATAAAGCATTGGAGCTGGCATGCATGTCTGCTATGAATGGAACCCTGCTGCTAGGGAATAGGAGAAGAACAGTTAGCGAAAGCTTCAATCTAATTTAGATGGGGGGGGCAGACAAAGGGATAGTTACATCATGAAACAAAATTTAACTCTAAAGACCATTTGGAGGGTTTTTGGGGAGTTGGTTTGTTGCATTGTAAGTCAGAGCATTGGTGGTGGTGGTGGTGGTAGCAGTGGTGGCAGCTTGGCTTTTTGTTTGGAGGTGGAGGGAGGAAAAGCAAAAGCATTTTTTTTCCCATGGAATTAACTTTGCTTAAACATGAAGTTGTTGCCTTTGTGTCTGAGCATTCTAAGTCTTCCAAAATGGATAAGGGTGCTATCTTATCATAAGTCTTATTATTACAATTATTTACTACTACTACTACATTTGTATAGTATTCATTTTTTGATAGGAATTTTATTGACATGTATAAACATGGAAGTCCTGCCCCAAAGGGCTCGCAATCTAAAGCATGCTTTGAAATTCAATGTGGCATGGAGAGGCCCAAATTGAGATTGGATCCCAGCTGTGCTAAGCACGGCCCTTACACATGGTAGGAGATTGTAAGATCTTTGAGGCAAGGACTAGCTAAATAGACTAAGACAGACAAAAGATGAGAGGAGGAAATATTTATCCTCCATTTTACTCACAGGAACTGAAGTACAGAAAAAAAGATCAAGTGACTTGTCTAAGATCAGAAAGGACGTCTGTAGCAGAGGCAAAATTGAACCCAGAGTCTCTGTGAGAGCCTTAACTACAAAGAGCATTCTTGATTTTCAAGAAGCATTTGCCAAATAATCAATATTATACATATTTTATATAGCAAGTAGCTGAAAACAAGATATTCATTCACCTTTGCCTCCCTAAGGCCACAAATAAACTGCGCTACAGACTTTCCTTTTACAGTCTACCACATCCGTGGCGGTTTCATGAAGAAATCTATGTGAACATCGTGAAATATCTTCCATATATCCCAAGAACACTTATCTAGCTGTGTGGCCATCAAATGCCTACTAACTGCCAAAGACCATAATTTCCAGAGTCCATGAAGCATCTCTGTATTGTTTGATTAGTTTCAAGAAAAAAGCTACACATTTGAGTAAAGATGAAGGTGTGTGGTATTTGGGGGATTTTTTTTTTAAGCGTACTGGGAATAATTCAGATAGTCCAGAAAAGTGTGACCAAAACCAAAAGCTTTTTAAATTACACCATGAAAAAGTATTAACCAGGAATTTTCACCCATCATTAAACAGAAGTGCTAATCAGAGTGCTTTAAACCATTATGTTCTTCTGCGAGCCCTATAATTTTAAATCACAGGCAGGCAAAGAAAGTGCCCCTGAATTATTTGCCAAACTCCAACTTGGTTTTAAGAAAAAAAAGGTGAACTGCATATTCACAAACTATGCAAGAGTAACGATAAGAACAATAGGATGCTCACTTGACAAGCGTTCATGGGGGAAAAGGTATAAAAGTTGTTTAATTACGTATGTAGGTGGCAATGGTGGAATATGAAAAAGCTCCAGCAAAAGGGTTTTTGCATTTCCTTCTCCCCAAGAGAATTCATTTGCATTAATAAGCTACTTCTGTGTGGGGAATGCCAGAAAAAATAATTTTAAAATGATTACAGGAATAATAACTTACTGAGAACAGGCCACAGTCTGCCACCACTGCATGCCCCACTCAACCCGAATAAATACAGATACCAAAGAGACTATCAAAGAGGATTGGCTGTGCAGAGCCAATTGCAATTATACTACACGTATAAGGAACAGAAAAGGTGCATGATGCAAACTGATTAAAGACTCCAGGAAACCAAGCATAGAAATAATTGAAGTGTGGTGGAATGACTCAGTAGTAAGAAAGCCAGCTGCAGACCGCATGGTCTTTTCCCCAACCAACAATATTTATCACAAGAAAGTAAAATAAATGAAGATAAACAGAAATAGTTCCCAGCTTGGGATTCAACCCAGCCCTATGGACTCCTGTGTGAGCAGCTGGACCTTCTGTCTCCTAAGCAGCCATTTTTTACGGCCCTTCTCTGAATACCTGAGCAAGTAAAGAGAGGGAACTGAGCTGGAGTTAAGCTCTTGTTCACCAGTGCTTCTGCACTGCGTTTACAATGCATTTTTCTACACAGAGAAAGCTTTGAATGAGGAATAATGGGCTAGGAAGATACAGCAGCTGAAGCTGCAACCACAAAAGCTATTTGAGAGCAGTTAGATAAGTGCACAGAAGAGACATGCACTAGTGCAGAGGAGCTGGCACAAATCAGGGCACAGGCCAACAACAGGGTGGGGCTGCAGCAGAAGAAGGATGCAGTAGTCTCCTTTCTCCTGAGGCATCAAGCCAGAGAGGGGGTGGTGTTAGGGCAGCAAAATAACCAGCCAATTCCTCACATTTCTGCTGAAGCCTTCTCCAATGGGGGGCCTCTGTTGAGTAACAGGCCCAAACTAAAGCTTCCCTTCCTTCTGCATTTTCCCAATGGACAGAATAGGTGGAAATGCTCCCTGCCCTCCTCTGGCGGTGTAATCCTCTTGAGGCTCAGCAGTCCTGGCTAGTAGACCCCGCGGCAACTCGACCTAAGGTACGTCGACTCCAACGACGTTATTCGCGTAGCTGGAGTTGCATAGCGTAGGTTGACTTACCGAGGTAATGTAGGCATACCCTTAGATAAGTATGTATTGGTATCCCTATTTAGCAGACAGGGGAAATGCTGCACAAGAAGAGATTAAATGATTTAACCCTCCCCTTCCCTTTGCTGAATCAGAGTCTGGGAATAGAAGGAATCCAGGAGTCCTTTCCTAATTACCATTAAAGAACACTCCCTTCTCTCACATAGAGCAGTCTCCTTTTCATAAGATTTGACCAACAACTCCTCTCTTTCAACTTCATTCTGATCATCTGATTGCACACAAGAGCAGCACTGACGTAATACAGAAGTGTAAATTTTCCCTTTGGGGGCAGCCTGCAAAAAATAATGAGAGGTGAGAGGGAAATGTTGTTGCAAACAGAGAGCTACTAGAGAGCAGTCTGAACGGTAGCATATAGCAATTCAACTGTTTTCCCACAACGACTAAAGTGAAGCTAGTATTTCTGTTCAATCCACATTGACTTATGTCAGAGGCAGGAATATTTCACTGCAAACTTTTAATTGTCCCGAGTCACACTGTCGGTCATAAAATGCCTTTACGAACAAAGTATAAAAAAGCTGAGTGATCTGGCAAAGTGCATAAAAGAAGAAAACAGGTTTGTGCCATAATTTTACGGCACAGATCTGGTTTTTTATTTTATTTTTGAAGACCTAAAAAGGGTCAGAGGAGCTGTAATGGCTTAAAAAAAATGCTGTACATACCGAACTCCACCAAAAAGAAGAGCTTAAAAAGGAAAAGTTAAAAAGATAGTGAAATGAAGTGATAGAAAGTAGAAATATAATGCATCTTCTAGGGAACAAACTGGTGTGATAGACAGCACTTGCAAAAGAATTCTGCTAAGAATAATGCTTACAAAGCAGCCCAACAGCCAACAAAATCTCCTGGAAAGTGAGTCAACTGCCACTCATTCCCTGAATTGTTAGCCTCATTACCATAATGCTATGAAAAGAAAACTCATCCTGTCAGCAGGTCTCAAGCCAGTCAAAGGAAAAACCCTAGTGTAATATAAAAGAGATTCTAAACACTAAATCTGATTACAAAAAAGAGGAAAACCGCTCTAGAGAAAAATGAAGAGCCTGAAATAGAACCCCCCGAAAAAGAATTATTAATAACCAAAGGGGAGGGCATCAGGCTGACAGAGGAAATTCAAGACCCATTAGAAATCAATGGAAATTAGACTATTTCAAGCTATTTACATTAAGGACACTAGGAAACTTTGAAATTTTTACCCAAGTGACTTAGAAGACTAAATTGCCAGGAGATGTTGTGATGTCCAAAACTATAACAAGGTACAAAAAGGCATGCATCCGATGAACTGAGCTGTAGCTCACAAAAGCTTATGCTCAAAAAAATGTGTTAGTCTCTAAGGTGCCACAAGTACTCTTTTTCTTTTTGAGGGTGCAAAAAAGAACTAGATAAGCTAATGGAGTATAGATCCAATAGCCAATGGCTATTAGCCAAGATGGTCAGGGATGCAACCCCATGCTCTGGGTGTCCCTAGCCTCAATTATTGCCCGTTCCGTTCATTCCCTCTGAAGCACCTGACAATGGCCACTGTTGGAAGACAGGACACTGGGCTAGATGGACCATTGGTCTGACCCTGTATGGCCGTTCTTATGTTAAGTCCCCAATTTTCAAAAAGAATTTAGATATTTAAGACCTAGCTTTCACTGAAAGTCAATGGGACTTACACTTCTGTATGTCTGAGTCCCTTTTGAAAGTTATACCCGTCGTCCAAAAATTTTTCATTGTAAAAATTGTTATTCTACTCCCGTTAGCATTATTGGGATCCCCAATGTACACATGCACCAGTATTTTTTTTTAACATTGAGCAGCATTAAAGGCAGAGAGAGAGTATATCAAGTGACTTTGTGCTGAAAATGGTGGAGGTAACCAGTGACTTATCTACACTCATGCTAGCAAGATGTTAGCAAGGGTGGGAAACATTTAGAAAGTTTCCCTAATGTAGATATGGTCTCAAAGTTGTAGCTTTTAAGGTAAATTTTAACTCCTTGATTTTTTTTTTTAACGGTTAATGTAATATCTTGTTTGAAAGTTATCTTTGAAAAAGAAACAACTCTGAAATGGCTGATTTCCAAAGGATTCTAATGAGTCTTAAATATTCTCACTTCCCCCGTGCATCAGGAAACATGGTCTCTTTCAGGGAAATACAAAGCTGGATCACCCAGGTGACATCTCCCCCACGGCAAACTGCCACCCTGAGATACATCAAACACCACTGAATGGAGCTACTGGTACCGTAGGCCAGATTGTTTCCTTGGGGACCTTCCTGTGCAGCTCTGTCCCAGCATGCACAGAAGACGAACATACCACCATTCCCAAATTGTCCCCCGTGCAGAACACTCTAGGGTCCACATGGGCAGGTGGCTGTATTTCCTTATGCACACCCCCTTTCTATGTTATGGACTCTCCTTCCCTTTAGAGGGCCTGGGGACAGTTATGCACAGTGGAAGCTCAGTCTGTGTGGCCCAGTTAAGCGGATAGCCTAGGCCTCCAGCAAATTGGATCTCCCAAAAAGGCACTTCAGCCTGGCGAAAAATTATTGGGTGAGATTCTTCAGCCTGTGTTATTGCAGGAGAGTCAGACCAGACAATCATGCTGCTTCCCTTTGGCCTTAAAATCTAGCAACCTATGACCTGGGACTGTATCTCCTGACTGTTTGACAGAGATCTTCCCCTTCCCCTCCCCCCAGTGACACCTCCTGTTCATTCCTATGTACATACACACACAGAATAACCTGCTGGAAAGTCAGTGGCAGAACCCCCATTGAGAGAGAATGAGTCTGTCATCCTCAACTCTTTCTGAATAGTACTTACCTCCGTGAATATTCCCTGTGATTTTAATGCACAACTCACAGAATAAGGTACACTCAGCCTAAGCAGAGGTGGCAGAATTTAAACATGAGTTTCCTATCTCCTACCTGGGTCTTTCCACGCAAAGGAACAATCTGGCCCCATGACAAGTATTTAAAAAAAAAAACAAACAAACCTGTTTTGAAAATTCAAGTTTAACAGTTCCATTCTTATTTAGAAAATATTGAGCTATCTACTGCAGCTTTCCTTTAATGGAACATGAATGAAGATGCTATTGCTCTGTTCTTACCTAATCTCTGCAATTTATCATGTTAATCAGATAATTATCCACAGAATCTTATATCAAACGCAAGACTTAGTGACAAGTTTTACAAGAGAACTCTCAGCATTAATTTCCTAGGATTCTCAAGGCTAATTTTAAAAGCTTTTCAAGCAAAATTTAAAAAGGCCTCCAACTTCATTAATACCACCCATCTGTGTTATGCTTTACTTTTCTCTTTAATGAATAAGTGAACAATACCATCCTACACTTTTATGTCATCTGCTGCCATCTCATCACCAAATTATGAAAACCCTACAGGGGAGAGCAAGTTTAGTCAAGAAGCACATTTTCTTTTCTTGGCATATCATCTTGCCTCTTAGTTGGACAAAGATTGATACTGCGTTCCATTACCATTACAGTGTATAATAAGTGCTTTCTACCCATTCTTGTTTTATAATAAATATAGAAGCCTCTGGATGTGCTCATTAAAATGATATAATTTTATTTTTCTCCTGAGTACAGTAAGTAAGTAAGCAAATACAAAATATTATAAGAAAGAAGCAAGATCAACTGAACAAAGCATGGGAGTGGAGCTCAAAATTAGCAGCTCTGCAACCAACTCACCGTGTTACTTTGGTCAAGTGACCTAGGCCAAAGTTTTCATAAGTGTCAATTTTGACTGCCTCAGATTTGGGCCCTAGGGGTCTAAAAATGGGCACTTAAAAACTAGGGCACCCAAAATGAGTAGACAATTGTGAAAATTCTGGCCTGAACCAATATGTACCTCAGTATCCCCATTGGTAAAGTAAGGATATTGCTACTTGCCTACTGGTGCGCAGGGATCTTGGGATGTTCAATTTATTACTATTTGTAAGCCACTTTTAGGATCGAAGGTGCTAATGTATTATTATTATTATTGTAGACTTGGACTTGAAGGCCAGAAGGGACCATCATGATGATCTAGTCTGCACCACGCATCTAGTCAAGCCACACTGCAGACCAGAGAACCTCACCCACCCACTGCGCTCTTACAGGAACAGAGTCCTAATTGAATATTAAAAAATAAGTCTTTTAGGCTCCAAGACTCATTACAATTCCATCAAGGGCTCTTTGACACACAAATATTTCTACTCTATTCAATTTAGGTTCATATACTGCATCCAGCATTGTAGAATCTGAGCCACAACCCTGAACTATGTGTTCCTTTGAAATAGCCACAGAGCAGAGAGTCTGTGTGTTCCAAAAGAGATTGGTCACAAGACCAGTAGGTGCTCGGATATCATAATAATAGTGAGCATGGAAGAAGATACATTTGACCAATAGGATAGTTAGAGCTGTACACATTCTGGTGCAGTATATACCAGATTAAAAAATAAATGTCCTAAACAACGTTTATCTGCTTCCTTCAGGATTAGTACCATAAATGAATGTTCCAAGTAAGCATTATGTTTAGATCTTTAAGAAATATATATTGTACATTAAACCCACTATTGCCAAGTTACTCTTCTAGGTGTATAATAAATAACTAGCAGATAATTCTGGTGGCCATCTAATTAACCCCCTATTACAACAGCTTTGAGGACGACAAAGAAAATGATTTATAAAACCCGTATTTCCTGTTCTGTTCTACACATTTGTACTACCGTGGCATCTACAGATCAGCACTTTTGCAACAGCACTGAGAGACAGAGGAAAAACTAAAATAGTTTAAACAGACATTTCCCCAAGGATGCAGTTGTCATAGATCCCAACTCTTGCGTTCAAGCTCCTTGTACATGATTTGCGGGCACATTATTATAGCTAAAGGGCTTTCTGACTCTCAGCAAATCGCGAAGCACCATGTTCCTGCACCTGCCCATAATATTGGTTCCCCCTAGTACAGACCGTTAATGAGGCACGCACTTCAGCTCTATTGATATGCTATTTCAAGAGTTCTCATTAATCAGGGCACTGCTGCTATTTTACTCCCATCCACCTGAAACTCCCCACCCTCATTTAGCAGTATGGGACGGGCAGGATGTTTGCAACCCCTTCAACTTCTATTCATAGTTACACCAGGGTGCCTAAATTAAACCAATCTCTGCAAATGAACATCTAGCGCACGCACCTGGGTGGTTGCTCAACATGGTTGAGCATTCTCCTCATTGGTTTTCTTCAACTTTGCATTTCAACATTACTTATTTTATACAAGTGTGTATTGGGTTAATAAAAATCCTGCAATTTTCACACACCTTGGTGCAGTGTGCACTACTATTTAACTCAGGTTCCCAAGAATGACTAGATGAATGAACAAATCCAAAATTTCCAAAGGGTTTTGTTTTAACCAGCCAGGTCCAGTCAGCAACATCTGTTCATTATTTGCAATATTCCTAGTCTTTCTTGTCAGGAAGGTGGCTGGTCTGGTGGTTGTGTGGATTCCATCAGTAATTCAGCATCAGGGTAAACTGCCAAATAAGTTCCTTCCATAAACCCCAAATATGCAATGCCATTTTGTGAAATTCTGCCTGTAGATGCATAAATATTTTCTTCCATTACATAGCAGTTTGCAGTTTCTTAGGGCTTGTCTACACAGGGAAACTATGCGAAATAGGCTAAGGTGTGAATTTAAAGTGTAGTAGGTATTCTACACTAGCTCTTCATATGGACACTCTTATTTCACACTAAGAGACTTTTTGCACTTAATCCCCTTCCAAAAGTGGCATAAGAGTGACCGCACAGGGAGCTCCTGAGGGATAACTAGAGACATGGTGGGTGAAATAATATCTTTTGTTGGGCCAACTTCTGTTGGTGAGAGAGAAACGTTTCAAGCTTACACACAGCTCTTCTTCAGATATGCAATAGTTATTTCGGGCTATTTCCATATGTAGACAACCCCTCAGAATGACTTTCAACTTCCGGAGATGTCAGTCTTTGGTAATGCATTTTCTAGCACAATGCCAGAACGACGTGTGTATGGGTGAGAAAGAAAAGAAAAATGGGATTATCTTGTATTTCCTTGTGGGCCACAGGAGACTCATCAGAAACTTCATCTTATAAAGAACAACTTGATTCAAAAACAAGCCATATTTTAATTTCAAAGTCTGTGTAAACATCTGCTGCTGTTCAACAAAATATTTTTAATAACAATGGGTATTTGTAATCAATTCCATATCCAATGTCAATATTTTGTTAGCAGTAATCTGATATGAAATCTAATTTGCACAGCCTACAATGCTAGCCCAAGAGACATCTTGTCTCCCATTGGCTGATAAGAGAAATAAAGAAAAAATAAATAAACTGGAAGAAGATTGTTAATCTTATTTTGTTGTTTCTCAAGGGGTGGATTTCATTATTTTGTTGCAAGTCCCCCAATATTTGGCATTTTTCTATAAGCCTCAGCTCCTGGAGTCAGGAGATTAGTGTGTGTGTGTGTGTGTGTGTGTGTGTGTGTGTGTGTGTGTGTGTGTGTGTGTGAGAGAGAGAGAGAGAGAGAGAGAGAGAGAGACCGACCGACCGACCGACCGACCCACACCGTTCTGGTTGTGGAGAAAAGATTGAAAACATGACCTGAGTGCACCCTAAAGACTCAAAAACCGGAAGACAAATAAAAAGAATTCAAATTCTATAATTAAAAAATAGTAATAGAATGATTTTTGGGTCTTAACTCGTGGCTTTTTTTAATGCCTTAGATCATCAATACTATAGATGAAAAGCAACCATGTGAGACCCTCATTGACTTCAGACGAGACTGCTGGTCTCCTGGGGGATTGTGCACAGAGTCCTTAGTCTCAGTTGGGAAGCCCCAAGAGGATATTTGCCTTCCCAGTCAACGTGTACATGCTACAGATGGAATTTTAAAAAGCATTCACCACTGACCTAATTGCTCCCATTGGAGTTGATGGTAAAACCCCACACAGCAACCAAATCAGCTGCCTTCCTAAAAAGAATGTTTAGGCAACTACAGAACGTGGAAACTCCCACTAATGGGAGCGAAACTAGGCTAACACCGCGTGCCACACTTCTGCATACCCAGGATGGGAATTATATGACTGGAGGGAGATACGGAGAGTCCGGAATTAAAGAGCTGGTCTGTACCCCTTTAAAATCTTCCCTTCAATAGTCTCTGATTCATGAGAATTTGTCTAGCCACGTTAACAACATTTAATGATGCCATTTTTGGGCCTTACACAGAACCTTACACAGAACTGAGGATCCCAAAGCATTTTACACAGCTACCTGACAGAGAGGCTTATCCTCATTTTACTCATAGCATGGGATTGTGAATCAGCATAAAATCATGAATCATCTCCTCCCTCCTGCCAAGGAAGGGAAGCTGGTATCACATTTAATTTCATCACTTTAGCACGTGCCGTGATCAGTGTCAGCACATACAGGAAGGAAATTAAGACCTCCCTGAAGTCAAAAACAAACAAACAAAAAATTCAAGGAAAATTAAACAAAAAGCACCAAAGTATTGAGCGTATACCACAATTTAGATGTAAATCTCAAATCAATATCAACCTTTTAAAATTATTCCCCTGCGCCAGCATGCCAAGACAAATACATTAGCTAAAGTACTTGTACTATTTTAACGGAACAAAATCCAAAATTCCCCTTCCACAAAAGTAAGAGAGAAAGCAAGGAGAGGAAACAAGTCAAACGCGTGGGTATTGTCTCTTTCAGTTCACCCATATTTTGTATATATATGCCCTTAAAAAGGTATGGTATGTATGTGTCTGACATCTTTTCATCAGTTTTAAGAGAGGCCTGTTTCCCTTTCACATGGCTGCATCTCATTCATCTGTGCAACACTTGTACATGAAAAGAGGGCCAAGGTCTGGGCAACAGCCAAGAAAGCAGATGTCAGGAAAATAAAAACTGTAAAACACATGGACTATTTACCACCACAATATTACAGTTCTTCCCTCCACCCAGGCCCCCCTCCAATCTGATCCCTGATGGCGGTTTGGTAGCATTACTTTTCAGGACACCCTACTCATTTATGGAGAACCAAAGCTGCTAAGGTGAACAGTAGAAAGACAAATGAGCATAGTTCAACGAGGCTGAGCAACAACCTTCGCTATCACACAACGTAACAGGTAATTGAAAATGAACAAAAGCAGTTTGTTGTAAATATGTACCACGGTATCTTTCAAGACACACTAAGCATGAAGAATCAAACCACAGGAAAAGAAAATATTGGTTTACCAGGCCAATTTCAACCTCAGGCTTTTATGAAACACCTGGCAATTTAGCATCACTGATAAAAATCATTTTAGAACCTAAGTGTATCTGTGACCTATTTAGTACCGACTGAAGGAAGCAAAAAATATTTAAAATGCATGCAAGTGGAATTCCCCAACGTAACCTAATATCCTGTCTTAAAAAGTGGTTGCTAATGAAATTAATGAAGTTTGCATTTATATACACCTCTACCCGGATATAACACGACCCAATATAACACGAATTCAGATATAACGTGGTAAAGCAGCGCTCTGGTGGGCAGGGCTGCGCGCTCCAGCAGATCAGTGCATCAGTGTGTCTGGCTCCGACACGCTGCTCTGAGCGGCGTGTTAAGGGTGCCGAGCCAGGGCCGAGGGGATGGATAAGGGGCCGAGGGTCTCGGGGGCGGTCAGGGGACAGGGCGGGTTGGATGGTTCGGAGGTTCTAGGGGCAGTGCAGTCAGGGGACAGGGAAACGGGGGCGTCGGATAGGGCGCGGGCGTCCTGGGGGCCCTGTCAGGAGGCGGGGGGATAGGGGGCAGGGCAGTCAGGGGACACGAAGGAAGAGGGTTGGGTAGAGGGTGGGGTCCTGGGGTTGATTAGGGACGGGAGGATCTCTGGAGGGGGAGATCAGGGGACAAGGAGGAGGGGGGTTTATACAGGGGTGAGGTGGTTAGGGGCAGAAGGTCTCTGGAGGCGGTAGTCAGGGGACAAAGAGCGGGGGGGTTGGATGGGTCGGGGGTTCTGAGGGGTCAGTCAGAGGGTGGGAACTGACTATTAATAATGGAAATGCTCGAGGCCAAAGCAAGTTCGATATAACGCGGTTTCACCTATAACGCGGTATATCAGGGGAGAGGTGTAGTACCTTTCATCTGCAAACAATGAACAGAAAAATCACTAAGACATGACAAACCCTTCATAGCGCTGCTAGTTAACTTCTGCCTGTTGAATAGTAGGAATCATCTTGGGGTAACAGGTCAATAGTGGGCCACAGACATTGGTGGAAATGGAATCACCGTTAACTTCTAAAGACTGATTCTCCCACTGAGGGATTCAAATAACCTCCATTTGTTTCAACTTCAGAGATTCAGGATATGTTTTCCCACTTAGATGCTTTTTGGACCCACATGTCGCTTCACAGAAAAATTCAAATTTTCCACAAGCCCAGAATTGACAAAAAAAAAAAAAAAAAATCACACACAACTGGAGTCATGCCAGTTTCTACCTGTGTAAAACCTCCACTGAAAAGTGCCTTGCACTGCTCCAGATGATCAGAGTGGACTGCAGCGACAAGATGTCCTTTGACATGACCCAGAGCGTGGTGCCAGATTTGAAGAGCAGCTGCCTTCCAGCTGGCCTGGCTATATATATTCTTTCATGCAAAATAGGCAGCCAAAAGGTTCTCAAGCTACTCCACTGTTTTGGGGGATTATAATTATTATTATTTTCCATCATTTAGTTATTTGTTTCTTTGTTCTAAGTGTGGTCAACGATACGTTCCCACACTAAACCCTACGGCATGTTGACTCATCTGAAAATAATTCAGATAATAATTATCTTTGCACCAACACCCCCTTGCCAAAAAATAAGCCCACAATGGAACACTCGCACTCAAGAAACTGAGTTTTATATTCCTTGAAGGGAATTTTAAAAACCATCACGGTAGCTGACAGGCCTGGAGTTTTAGAATTCCACCTGTCCTGCCAGGTCAAAATTTCAGATGTTGACACCTGAAGATGATCTGGTTTTTAGACATGCCCAGCACACAGAATACCTATTGAAGTTAGTGGAGTTACACTGGATTAAGTGTATATTGGTGTAATAGAGCTCTGAATCTAGTCAAATATGTAGGAAGGATGGTTTTGCAATTACGGCATGGGACTGGGATTCAGGATATCTGGGTTCAGTTCCCAGTTCTGCCACAGAATTTGTCTATGATCCTGGGCAAATCACAATCTCTGTGCCTCAGTTATTCATCTGTAAAATGGAGACACTGATACTTCCTTTCTCCTACTCAGTGACTTGTTTATTTGGATTGTAAGTTCTTCAGGGCAGGAACTATATCTCACTACACCAGAGGTGGGCAAACTACGTCCTGCCCGGCCCCAGAGCTCCCGACTAGGGAGGCTAGCCCTTGGCCCCTCCCGCACCATCCCCTCTCCCCTGCAGCCTCAGCACGATGCCAGCGCTCTGGCCCGCCGCTCCTGCCAGGCAGTGCGGCAGCAGCAGCATGGCTGGCTCTGGCCGGGCGCCGGGGCTTTGCTACTCTGAGCAGCATGGTGGGGGGGGGGGGGGCTGAATAAGGGGTAAGGGGTCCCGGGCGCAGTCAGGGAACAAGAAGCTGGGGGCGGTTGGATGGGGTGGAGGTTCGGGGGGGCAGTCAGGGGACAGGGGGGTTTGGATAGGCATGGGAGTCCAGGAGGGAGGGGGGAAACACCTGTCTGGAGGCAGGGGTGCGAATAGGGGTCAGGGCAGTCAGGGGACAGGGAGAAGGGGGGGTTTGATAGGGGTGGGGTCCTGGGGGATGGTTAGGGGCCGGGGGTCCCAGGAGGGGGTGGTCAGCGGACAAGGAGCATTGGATGGGTCAGGGGTTCGGAGGGGGGTGGGAAGTGGAGGGGGCAGATAGGGAGCGGGGTCCAGGCTCTTTGGGGAGCCACAGCCTTCCCTACCCCGCCCTCCATACAGTTTTGCAACACCAATGTGGCCCTTGGGCCAAAAAGTTAGCCCACCCCTGCACTACACGTATGTACAATATCTAGCCCAATGACATCAATTGGTGCTTTTAGGCATAACCATTAGACAAATAACAATTTGTAGCAGAAAACAGCCATTTTGCTTAACTTGCAGAGTTCCGAGTACTGTATTTCATACTGTAATAAAATCCATATATAAGAAAAAAATTAATGTTTTAACTGTAAAAAATATTTTAGTATACAATTACTAACTGCAGTTCCAAATAATGGATTAAAACTTGGCAATAAAGCTAAGTTGCCTGCAGACAGAACTTTTCCTCTATGTAAGTTTAAAATCAGTCACCATGAGAGATGGAAAATCTGTCAAATTTGGGGTGGGGGAGGGTAAAGAGGGATTTCGTTCTGTATTGAAAAATGGAACACTGAAGAACATAAACTTCAGATTTTTAAATTCTAGTCATATGCAGAAATAACTTGATTCTATCCTTAAAATGACTTGAGTGAGATTTCTAGGTTGCAAAGCCAACAAAAAAGATTGTCACGGCTAGAGTACTCCTGGTACTCCACCTCGGCGAGAAGATTAACGCTTGCTGCATCTTGGCTGAAACGCCTGGACGTCAGAGGTGTTGCATTACTGCGCTCTGATCAGCCTCCGGAAATGTCCCATAATCCCCTTAAGTCAAGTGGCCACTCTTGTCATGGTTTTTGAATCGCTGCAGGAATGTGGATATGCCCTTTGAAAGTTGTTTCTGACAGCCGGCTATTTATCTGCTCCGAGACAAAGCAACCATTAGTGTGGAATGCTGTGCATGAGAGAGAGGCGGGGGGGGGGGGGGGGGAGTAGGGGAGGAGCGGGTCTGCTGCTGTCTGAACTTACAGAACAGCATGCTGACATGCTCTCAGCCCCCCAAAAACTCACTCTCTCTCTCCCCCTACATACACACAACACACTCCGTCACACTCCACCACCACCCCCATTTGAAAAGCACGTTGCAGTCATTTGCATGCTGGGATAGCTGCCCATAATGCACCCCTCCCAATGCCACCGTAAGTGCCGCAAATGTGGCCACGCCAGTGTGCTTGAAGCTGTCAGTGTGGACAGACTGCAGCGCTTTTCCTACTGCGTTCTCTGAAGGCTGGTTTAACTCAAAGCGCTCTACATCTGCAAGCGTAGCCATGCCCAAGGTCAGTCTGTGGATGACTGATGCAGTACACTGAGCTGCAGTCAGGGCTTATCTAGAGCTCTTCAGAAACAGCTATTCCTGAATAAATCCATGTGTAGACACTCTTATTCCAGAACAACAGTGCCTTGATCTTGTTCAGCTTAACCCACTAATTTAACTTTCAAAGGGGTTACACTTAATATGAACAAGGCACCTTCACTGCAGAATAATAGTGTCCATACATGGAGTTATTGGAAATGATTCCCACTAAGGCCTGGTCTACACCAGCAAATTAGATTGGTATAACTACTTCACTCATGGGTGTGAAAAATCCACACCACTGAACGAAGCAGTTAAACCAAACTAATTCTCCCATCGACCTACCTACCACCTCTTGGGGAGGTGGATTACCTACCCCCAAAGGAAGAAACTCTCCTGTCAGCATAGGTAGTGTCTATGCTGAAATGCTACAATGTTTTAAGTGTGGACAAGCCCTAAGTACAAGTCTCCCTAACCACTATCCATGAAGCATGAGCTTCACCCAGCTACCAGGTGCCACTTAAAGAGTTGGCAAACTGCCATTTTCCCAAAAGGAAATACCCCACTGGGATATGGGGGAAACTAATTAAAAAGGAGAACATCCGCACCTTAAATAAAGGAGGCTGGGAGCTAATGACATGCATACAAATAGGTCTGAAAGAAATGTTCAGAATTTTTCCAAATATGTACCATAGTAATGTCTCAAAGAAGCTACCAGGCACAGGTTCAAGAAACCATGGGAACACACAACATTGCCTCACCGTGACCACTGAACAGGGTAAAGCATTCATTTCTAAAATTACATAAGCCCTTTTTTTTTTTTTTAAATACAGCCTCCAGTTTGTACCCACAATCAATCCGTCATAGATGTATTTTATAAGCAAAGGAAAATATAATTTAGACATCTACCTATACTCACTAATCAGACTCACAGCACTGGTACTTGAGAAATTTTGCAGACACATTCAATTTAGCAGGTCAGGTCTACGCTGTGGGTGGCACAACTATGCCACTATAACCCAGTAAACACAAACTACAGCGACTGAAGGGGTTTCTCCATTGCTATGGGAACTTCACCTCCCCAAGTCATAGTAGCTTGGTCCACGGAAGCATTCTTCCCTGTAGCTAACTGCATCTACATTGGGGACTATGTCAGCACAGCTATAGCACGCAGGGGGGTGGATTTTTCACTTCCCCAAGCACTGTAACTATGTTGACCTAAGTTTTAAATGTAGACCAGCCTCACTACCCAGAAGACACAAAACGGAAGGGCGGGGAGGCAGCCACCAAGCAGTCCAGGGATAACACCAGCTGTCCTCTACCATATCTATCTGGGGACAATTTGGGAATGGTAGTATGTTCCTCTTCTGTGCATGCTGGAACAGAGCTGCACCGAAAGGTGACTGAGTAATCCCTTGTCACATTTCACTTTTTAAAGACAAAACACACAGAATACCACAATTGAAGAAATGCCACCAGAAGTTGAAACAATTTTGTGTGTTTGTGGGGTGTTTTTTTTTTTTTTTATTGATTCAGGGCTGAAATTTCATCAGCTACATTACAGTCCTGAGCAATTCCAGCTACATTCCAGTCCTTAGTTTTTAGCACTAATTTATAAGCCCTTTGGGAGGGGGAGGGAGTTGAAAAACCACTGACTATTCAGCAGCATTGCGAGTAGGAAAATTACTATATAATAAATAATG
This sequence comes from Dermochelys coriacea, assembly GCF_009764565.3. Lineage (NCBI taxonomy): Eukaryota > Metazoa > Chordata > Testudines > Dermochelyidae > Dermochelys > Dermochelys coriacea. The sequence continues at coordinate 5,648,083 of NC_050089.1, forward strand.
AAAAAAAAGGAAACATGTTGCTGGAATCCATTAGTATGTCACATTTGGTTTACGAAAACAAACTGCACCCAGAGATTCAGATCAAGTGGACAGTCACGAAAACAGAGCTGTGTCCATCACAGAGCAGTATATTCCAGTGGGGTTAGACATTGCACTGAATTCACTTGCTAAGAGAAACTAAACCACTAATGTTGTATGCGTGAGAGAGCAAGAGAGAGCTCAGCGTACAGCAAAGCCATCATCTTATCTCAGCAAAAGCAAAGGAACATTTGAGATCACTCAGGTAAAACTGCCTCCAGCCTGAATTGTCTCAATTAAAAAACAAAATGTGATGTGAAACAATCAGCATGCTGCTATAAAGAGGGCTTTTTCATTTTTTAATGTTATGACAAGTGTCATGTTAAAAGGTTTAATTTCCTTCTCTAAATTTGATTAGCCAGAGATTTTAATCCTCCAGGGTGTATTCAACTAACCTACAGTACTTGTAAATACATGTAATCCAACTAGCAGTAATGCAAACTTATCTTCAGCATGCTTCACAAGTTTACCCAACCATGCTGCTTAATAAAAGGGAATTCTTCAAGACAAGAGTGCTCTCTACCAGCAGAGCAGGACTACGCAATTCTCTATTCTGGTATGGCAAAGTGGAAACCAAGATGATAATGCAACACAGATCATGCAACTAAATGCTATTCTGGGCCCAACTAGCTGAATGGAGATCATACTCCGCTGGATGTTCTGCTACCAACCAGGACAACTACCTCCCTCTATTTAGTGCCTTCTGCCCTCAGCCCACTGAAAGGACAGTATTACAGATGAAATATAGGACAAGTGTCTGCTTAAAAGAAAAGCTGTGGTGATGTCTCTGAGCAATGCCATTTTACTTCTCCTTCCCAACAGGAAAGGCGAATGACACAGCCTGGAAGGGAAAGAAGACGAGGAAGAGGAGAGAAAGCAGTACACAGAAAGATAGGTCTTCAATCAGTTCTCAGCTACCTTTCAGGATAGCCAGCCCCATTATATAATTTTAAAACCCGTGCTCCGGTCCAAAATGAAGTGCTGGAACACACTTCCGGTAAGTGGCCATACCAGAACTACCCAGAATGCTGTTGTGGATCCCAAAAATATGCCAAAACAGCATCCCAGAGCATTCCAGCACAACTCGAGGCCTGTTTAAAAGGCACAAAGAGAAGTAATGAATTGGACTTAACTGCAAACAAACTTTAAACTGTGGTGTTCACTGGAGAAGCTGAGTTCAGACTCTTTACCCTTTCTCCCACATCCCAGCTCCTGCCATGCCCTGTTACTTCTGCCTATATCTATTACCAGTCAGATGTATCCTTTCCGCTCTGTCCCAGCCGCCCAATCCTCTGTACATACCTTGGTAATTTCTCACCTTCATTATTGTGACCTCCTCCTTTTCTAGCTCACCCTCGCCTACTTCTTCCTAAAAAAGAAAAGGAGTACTTGTGGCACCTTAGAGAGTAATAAATTTATTTGTGCATAAGCTTTAGAGAGCGTGAGCTGTAGCTCACGAAAGCTTATGCTCAAATAAATTTGTTAGTCGCTAAGGTGCCACAAGTCCTCCTTTTCTTTTTGCGAATACAGACTAACACGGTTGCTACTCTGAAACCTACTTCTTCCTGCTTCTCACTGACCCGCTCGACACCACAATCTTACTTTCCAATAGTTCCTTCACCACCTCTTTGCATCTCTGATCTTGCCTTCTCCTATTTACCCTTCCACTCCTTACATTCCTCCTAGTCCTCTCTCCTTAGATCTCTCTTCCAGTCTCAGTTCTGAACCTTCCCTGCCCACTATACTTGAAGCACCTTCTTACTTCCTGTAAGTCAAGTGATTTCCTTCTGTCCTTCAAATATTAGAGTCAGCTGACAATTTTCTTTGGAAAAGTTTTTGCAACAGAAAATTTCTATTTTCTTAACATGGTATTATCTGCAGGAAACATCCACTTGAGATTATTTTGGCAGGTACTTGTTGAAAACAAACATTTTCAAAGTTTTTGGGTTTTGGCACCCAAAAAATGATGTTTTAACCAGTCAGGTGAAAATTTTCAGGAAAACCAAAATTTTAGCTTGATTGGCCAAAACAAAATGTTTGTTGCCAAAAATTAGGGGGAAAGTTGTTATTTTTGTATTTTCAACAACTGAAGAATTCTGTTTTTAGCTTCCCAACCAAAAAAATGTAAAAACATCATTTTCACTCAAATTCTTGTTTTTGTCAAATTTTTCATGAAGGAAAAGTTAATGTCCCAAATAGCTCTCTCATATATATTTTTAAACTCCACCTCTATTAGGAATCCATCCTGTTCTCCTTCACAATAGTTTCTACACACCACACACATCCTTACCTGAACTTCTTTCCCACATCAGGTTTTGTCTGTATCAGATTATAAACTATTCAGGGTAGAGTTCTACTCTGTGTTTGCAACGCACTGTATACTATATAAATCAATAATAATAATAGTTAGAGATACCGAAATTAATGGATAGTAGACAGGGCTCACCAGGCAGCCACTCCTATTTGCAATGCAGGAACAAGAGGGCCTTTGATATTTTAGCAATACATTTAAAATATCGGAAGGGAAATAGTTTAATACAAATCTATAAATTAACCCATGGAACTCACTAGTGCAGGATATTGAAGCAAATGGATTAGAAAGATTTAAAACAAGGATTAGAGGCCTATGAATAACAATAGCATCTGCTCTCACTAGCTAGTAAAAAGGCACAAAAGCTATCAATCCTCATGGCTTTAAACCTATCATTAGTTGGGATCAGGAAGAAATTTCCTTTTGTGATACAAATGCTGTAAAACTGGGTGCAAATATAGGTGAAAGCTTCGAGATTTATACCTTCCTTTAAAATATCTATCACTGACCACTCTCAGAGATAGATACTGGAATATCATGCTCTATTCCCGTAAGCCAACACCTGTGTTTCTCTAAACTTTTCAGATGTAAAGAAACAATACAGTTTAATAAAGAAAAATTCTAAATTGGTAAACTCGTAATTTAGTTTTAAATTACTAGTTTTCTTTATTCTCTACATTAAAGTGGAATTTTTAAGCCACATAAAGACAACCATTTGATTGTTCACTGCAAAAAGTACACTGCCAAAAATGTTAAAGCACACACACACATGCACACACTGAAAAGGTATACGTTTCACGTTACAGATCCATAACGATAGTAAGTTACCCTCTCTTTCAATATTTGTTTTTACTAGTGATGATATTGGAATACTTTTTCCAAGAAAAGCACAAAGATCCTGAGAGGGGAAATTCAGAAGAATGTGTAGGTACTTCTCACCAGTTAAATGCAAGAAAATAAAGTAAGGAGGAGCAGGGGACATGTTCAGGTCACAAATAAAAGCGAGCTCAGCGGTCTCAGGGTAGGTCTTCATCGACACAAGGCCACATCACACAAAGCATCCCACAACTTGGCACATATATAACATGAAATGCCAAAGACTGGCATTAGTGTCAGGTGTTGCAAGTCAGAAATAAAGCATACTGCTTTGTTGCAAGAGAGAAACTTGGGCAATCGTTGCCTGCACTACATCTGGCCATCTTTTAATAGCCGTTCCATTCTTACCAGCACCAAGTTTACACCTAAAAGAAAGAAAATATTCGAAACAATTACTACGTCTGGACCCCATCCTTCAGTCCTAACTTGTGCAAGGAGGAGGGGTTTTTTGCCCAAGTAAGGTCAGGGAGGATTAGGCCTTGAGTTTGCACTATTTAGCATCATGTCTCTGTACCAACCATCAGAATTCCCTAACACACAACAGCAAAACAAGATGTCAGCATCGGGAGCACAGGATGGGCAGTGCAAAAAGTTAAAAATATTCCCATAATCCTTTCAAATTGAATCCTGACCAAAAATCAATGCAAATTTTTACCTATACTCTGAAAAGCAGGATGCAGGAGGGCCAAAAACGCTAATTCCATCATATCTTGGACTATTTGCACAACAGAGGAAAAAAAGGCTAGCACTCCTGGAATTAAAACAGATTTCACCTATAGACAACCCTGAAATTTGGAATCCATTTAGATGAATGCTGAACATTCTCTATAAGGAAAAACAGACCTCCAGCAAATAACCACATTCTTGCACCTTAAGCAATGGAAACAGTATATCATAACGTAACACTGTTATCTGCTTGCAAACAATTGCTGCCTCATTTAGTACACAAAACTATGCACCTAACACGTGCATATCCTAAGGAATTAACATGAAACAAGAAAATCCCATGATGTTCCTATCACAAAACCCTGCACATTGGTGTGGGCACAGCAACCTGGAATATGTAAAGTACTGCATATTTATTATTACACGGCCAATGGAAATTAGGAAATGTGGGGGTTCCAGTATTTTTATCTCTGGTATTTGTGTTTAGGTTTTTGCCAGGCTTTTCTATATAAGTGAATAAGGGAGCCTATAATGGAGCCAACGTTATACAACATCCAATCTTCTCATGGTATTTTAGTTCCTGGATGGTTCAAATACTGTATGGAGACTACATTAAGAGTTCTCACGGGGGGGTGGGGAGGGGGCCCTATGAGAAAACAAATTCAAAGAAATCTGGATTTATTTGGGTTCCTTTGCAATGCTAGTAGGAATTATCCACTGCACCCCTACGGCTGTGTAAACCCAAGTGGGTGGAGTCAGCATAAAATAGCTAAACTTTATTTATATGCATCATACATTGAAATAGGAGAGTCCGAGTCTTCTGCTTCCTGGAGCTATGTTCGTAAATAACTTTTGGTTTTGCAAAACAATCTGCAAACCAGGTAGGAAGCGACAGCCATGCCAGAGAAGGCAAATTTTAAATAAAACTGCCTTTCCACCCCTCTTTCTCAGCAAAAAAATATTTATGTGCTCTTAGCCCAGAAATACAAAAACCCAATTGGACTGGAACAGCAATAGGCTTATTTCATATCAGCCACTGTATAAAGCCAAGGGTGAAGGAGAAGATTCGCCCTGAAGATCATCAGCTCTGCCTCATTCCACAAGAATTTTAACTACATGATAACCTGGACCTCCAAAGCTGGGTTTCTAAAATAGTACAGTGGCAAAGGCAGTTAGTTAACCAAGAAAAGCATTAAAAGTACACTGAGAACACCAACCACTATTGCTCTTTTAATACAGTCACAGAAAGGATTATGTATTTTACCCTATTTAAGACAGCATCACACAAAACATTTTATTTTTAGATTAAATAAATGCAAGTTTCAATTACACTAATTCCTACATTTCATACCAATTTTACTGGAAAAAGCTTCAGAAGAGACTATCATATAAAGGGTGAGGGATGAAGAAATACCAAATTATTATACCCGACTACGTTTTATATGCTAGTATAATCTATAATAAAAATCTGACTGCATGACATAGTTTACCCTTCTTCCATACCAATATCCTATAACTTAAATTCTGGATAGTCTTAAATTTAGACTCTCTCTCTGTATTTTTAAAGGAACTTGCATTGTCTAAGTGGTAATGACATGCTCGCTTTTTAAAAAAACACTGTCATGCTCTAATTTTTTATTAGACATTGTTGGCTAAGACAGCGTGAAATGATTCTGTTCCTTGCAGCAGCTAAAATATCTGCCTAATATTCTTTTTATGAGAGGAGGATTAAAAAAAATCTTCTTTCAGGAGCATATATCTGTGCGTGATTTATTGCTAGTACTGACCTTTCAGATTCATCAAGATTGCTTCCAGTTCCTAGCGTCCCTGCAATGGAAGCAGCTGTACAGATATTGGTAAAAGCAGCAGCAGCAGCTCCAGTCCCTCCTTCCATGTTGCGCGCACGCATGCACACACACGCTCACTCTGCAGGAGCAGCTGGCTAAAGGCAGTGAGAGAAGGAGAACGCGGAGGAGGCAGAAAGAAAGGGCTAAAAACTGAGGTTGTTTCCCCACCCGACCCCACACCCCTTCTTTAATGATACAGTACATACAGACTGCTTTCCACCTCAGGCGGGCTCAGAAATGTCAGTTGTGTGCACGCACCTCCGAAAACATCAGAAGGAAAAATCAGCAATGAGAAGTACAAAGCAGCTTGCAAGCCTGGGTTCCCATTCTTTCTTTGCTCACTAATACCAATTCATGTTTTGCTGAGGCTGACACAGGCATTTCCAGCTGTAACCCTTTCCAAGCCGAAGCAGGAAGGCTAAGAGACAGTTTCTGTGCCATGTAGCACCCAGGCAGGGATGTGCTCACCTGGGTTGGACATTCTGATTCCTAAATAATTTTTAATAATTTTGCAGAAAATGGCCAACTAGGACTAAAAGGTATGAAATTTAGCTTTTATTCCCAGCTCTGCCACATACTGACATAACTTCTCTGCCATTCTGTTTTGGGGATATTTACTTGCTTCCTCTGAGGCTTCATTCATTGACACTGGTAAAGTACTTTGACGTCCTAAATTTAAGGAACTGTGGACAAGCAAAGTTTTGTTACATTTATTAATTTAACACTGAACCATAAAGTAGGACGCAAACATCAATTTAATTTAGAGCCTAACGTGCAAATCCACTCAAAAGAGTGACGACAGACCATTCATCTATGGGAAAGTGATCTTCTAACAGGCGATTAAATATATATAAGAGGCAGCATGGTCTATTTATTGACTAGAACTGAGGACAGCTCTACAGTACAAATATATCGGTATAATCAAATCGCTCGAGGTTGTGAAAAATCCACACCCCTGTGAATTGCTTGCATTATTACCATCATCAGCTGAGACCCTGGGTCAAAACTGAAAGCCATTACTTTAACGAATATTCAGTGTTTACATTGCAACAGCAACAAGAAGGTCCAATCAGGAGCAAATGTTGATTGTGCCAGGGCTATACACACCACATACAAAGACATGTCCTCTTCCAAGCAAAGTTTACAATCTAAGGGCTACATTCTGCCTTTCTTACTCATGCCAATTAACACTTGGTGACTAGCCCCATTGATTTCAATGGGATTACTCTCAGTGTACGATGTTACTCAATGTGAACAGTGACAGAACTGTTCAGACAGTGAGTACAATGTTACTCAATGTGAACAATGACAGTGACAAAACATCCCTGTGACAGAAACTGGCCCTAAGGAAGGCGCTAACAACATACGTCAGGTAAGCAAAGCCACCAGAGTGCTCAGAGAGCATCATCTCCCATGATATCTGAATTATAACACCTGGCATGCATCAGAATATTTCATTTGAATAGAGAATGAAATAGGTCCAATCATATAGCACCCAGCTCCTTGCATGTTGCAAAACACTTGATTAACCCTAAAATTTGCTCTCCACAATGGTCCAATGGAACAAAAATCAGGCATCTTTTTTAAATTCTACTGCTGCTTTGAAAACTCTACCAAAATATGCCCCAGAGTCTTCTAGAAGAGGTAACGTGATTTTATTTGGCAGTATTTTAATCACAGAGGTGCCCCAAGGGTCACTGGACTCCATGATAGTCATCGGAAGTTTAGAAAGATGAGGGATATACAGACCAAACAAAAAAACAAACACACACACACACACACACACCTATCACCACCGTGGATTAAAAGCCCTCCAAACATCCCTGTGGGAGCCTACGCATTCCTGGATTATGCAATTTAGAAATGACTGAGAAGATACTCTGGATAAAACGGGAGTTTGACCATTGCCTTCAATGGAGCCAGGATTTCACCCTCTATATTTTTTTCACCCTTTCTACAGACAGCTAAAATTCATAAAAAGACAAGAAGATAATCTAACACCACAGGTGCCCCTTAAATTATTAGCTGGAAACCAAAGAAACTACAGCATCCCCAGTCTGTTCCAAACAAGCTGTTTGAATGGCTTCTTGGAATCTCACCGATTTAAATACAGATTAAACTTCAAAGTCAACTACAGGACAACATGGAAGGAGATCAAATCTTGCAATGAAAAGCCCGCGCAGAGTATGAGCCAAGTAATGAATACTGCTAGAACGCTCATAAACAGGCACCTCTGAATCCTCATGCTGCTCGCAGCTACTTCCATGGACATTCCTGGGCCCTTTCTTGTAAGTTGTATCACCTTTTTGTTGCCACAGCACACCAAAATGAAGAGAACCTCAAAACATGGTTAACCAGAGTTGCAAAATAACCGTCAGTCATAAGGAACTATTAATCATTTTTCCCCTACATTACAAGCCAATCAAAGTCATCCTCACCAGACCCAGTATCAGAAAAAATAAATTCAGGGTTGCTTCAGTGTACGGGCTGGGGGGGGCACTGGTGCTCATTATTCATCTAGGCATTTTAATACAACCGCCATCACAGTACTTGGGAGCCAAGTGAAACTACTGTGTAAGAAGAGTAATTATTTAGATCTAAGAACCCTAATGCCACAAAGACAAGTAACTATACTCACATGAGCAGTCCTTACAATTTATTTATTTTTTTGCAGGACCAAGCCCTTCCATTCTAGGCTCTTTGGGGAAGGAAATAAGTCTTATTTATGAATCTGATGGTCTGAAAATACTTATTACTGATCATAGATCTGATCACAGAGTATAGTCCAACTGCAACCATTTCAACAGGACTGTTAGTGGAAATAAGCATTACACTCAGTTGTAAAGATTAGCAAGATTGACTGATGTTTGCAAAGTGTTGTGTAAATGAATAGCAATATATTTCTTTAATAATTCTAATACCTAAGCATGGTCTTCTTAAACATTAGTTCAATAGGTTGCAGGAAGAATGGAGGCTAGTCGATTGGCAAGGTTTGGTAGAGGTGAACAGCTGCAGGGAAAAACAATGAAACAGGTTAGACTGGTTCAATGCCTAGAGAGCCTGATTATTGTTCTTAGGGCCCTTTCTTCCAGAGTCTGACCAATACAAATGTATCTTTGCTCACCAAAACAAGTATGCACAAGTGGGATAGGCTAATCCCGACTCCACTGGAGAAACAAAGGATGCATAGGAAAGGAAAAAAACGGACATGTGATGTAAATGCAAATAAGAGTCCTAGACTAGGGAGCTACACACTTCGTTGTTTCATTGCACAAATCAGGGCTCCTTGCATCCCCCACATGCTCCCTCTATGTGCCCCCTACCATCCCCTTCTATTTCAGGGACTCTCTGCAACCCCCCACCCCCACCACCCTCAAGCTAGAGGTGCTGTGTGCCCCACAGTCCTTCACCATTATTATTTACCTTCGTTCTGTCCAGGAGATAAGTCATCCCGTGTGTCAACATGTTAAAGTCCACTGGGAGGATGGGCAGAGATGAGATAGGGAGTATTGTTACACTGGAAAGCATTACTTGGGGCCATCAGCCAGTTCTTTGATCTACAGACAACTACAGAGGTGCTTGAAGGGGGTTCCGTCCATGTGGCCCCATTTTCTCCCTTCTGGTATTCCAATTTTCCCCAAATGAATAGGATTCTTCACATTGAGCCCTAGAGCATTCCCTGAAATTTTAGAATGGATGTGACGTAGTATTTAGAAGTGATTGCATTACATCCAAACACAGAAATGCCTCACCAAGCTCAGCTGAAGATGTAGGATAAATGGTTTCACAGATTGTATGGGATGAGATAAGAAGGTGATGAGTGATCTCTTTTGGGGTGTGGTGGGGGAGCCAGGTTTCAAGTTTTCAAAAATGGATTCTTTAAGAAATTATTAAATATTCTAATGAACTTTAGAACGTTCACACAAATCCCATCTGTTGCTTAGCTACCTCTTAGGTGAGGAATATATATTAAGGACCTACTTATCAGTATTCAGAAAGCTAGGATCCTCTGGCAGCTTGTACGTATTGTAATGTACATGTCGCTACTGCAGAAAGGGGAAAAAAGTTCCTTGTTTCTATGATGGTATCACCTAGAGACCTCAGATAAGATTAGGACCCCATTGTGCTAAACACTGTGCAAACCCTTTAAGAAGAAGAGTTTTTGCCCCAAAGCACTTGCAACCTAATTAGACAAGATGGACAATGGCTGGGAGGGAGAAAAGGCATACAGCAAAGGTGACGAGATTTGCCCAGAGTCACACAGCAAGTCGTGACAGAGCCAGAAATGGAATCCAAGTCTCCTCAGTAAGTGTTTCCCAAACAGTGGGTTATGGGAAGGTTGTAGATGGGTCACAGGCCCAGTACAGAGGGGGGATGGTTGGAAAGCAAGCCTGGCCAAACCTGAGTGGCGCTGTGACTCCACACACTAGGTCGCAACACCACTCATTCACACTTGGCCCAGCCATCCCCCTGAGAGGTGTATCTGAGATAAACCCAAGTGGCACTGCAATCCCATGTGCCAGGTTTCAACACCCAGACTGGGGAGTCAGACCCAGTGCCCAGCTTCTGTCCTGTGGCTGCAGGATGAGTGTGGGGTGGGGTTGCTCTCCAACACCCCATCTTCTGGCACCTCCCTCTCAGCACTGGGTTCCAGTGCCAGGGTGGAGGGTGCTGCTTGGAGTGGCTGATGCAGGTGCCCCTTCACTGGGGCAAGGAGAAGGACTCTTGCCTATGATTTTTACAACACGCACCCCAGCCCCAAAAATTTGGACACTGTGTGGATCACAGAAAAAAGGCAAAATGCAGTTTCAATGTCCTTAGTAAAAAGTTTGGGATCCACTGTCCTAGGTCAGAATCTAGTGCCCTATCAGTCAGAGTACAATGAGAATGAGGTGAAAATATCTGAGATTCAGCAAAAATGTATGCTGGAAGCTAGAAGAGAATACTCTTCTGCACCTCAAAGTAGCTGCAGGACAGGGGTTTTTTAGTAAAGGATTACAGAGGAACTCACAGCAGTGAAACTAAACCCACCTTGTCAAACCAGCTACAATTTCCAATTCAAAACTGATGAATAACAATATTACTAAGCAAAGAAAACTAACGTGTATTTTATGAAGTGATAAGTTATAGTAACAGCCAGCAGGTACTCAAATACCTCTGTCCAAAATCCATTGTTATTAGAACTCCCCACTGTTGCTACCATAGGTTAAGGTCCCCTGATGATAGTGTTGCAACTACAGACAAGATGTCAGTAGCTGCTAGCGTTTTAGGCACCATATTGTGAAGACACTATACAAGGTTAGAGGCCAGTGCTTAAAATGTCAGCCAAAGCCAATCTATATCAGCATTTGCATCATTACATTTTTAAATCAGCAGGTCCAGATAACCTGAATTTGAGAGTTTTAAAAGAGCTGTCCAAGGAACTCTCTGAACCATTCATTTTGATTTTCAGTATCACTGGGAAGACTGGGGAAGTTCCAGAAGACAGGAAGAAAGCTAATTTGTGCCAATATTTTAAAAGGGGAAATGGGCTGATCTGGGAATTATAGGCCCATCACCCTGACATCGATCCCAGGCAAAACAACAGAATGACCAGTCTGGGACTGACTATTAAAGAATTCAAGAAGAGGAGTATATTTATTGCCAATCAATATAGGCTTATGGAAAATAAATCCTGTCAAATTAACTTGATATCTTTTTCTGATAAGATGACAAATTTGGTCATTCCAGGCAATACTGTTGATGTAATATACTTAGACTTCTATGAGGCGTTTGACATAGTACCACACAACATTTTGATTGGGAAAGCAGAAACAAATTAACATGGGAGACATGAAATGGCTTGAAAACAAGCTAGCTGACAGATCTCAAAACGTAACTGTAAATGGGGAATCATCATCAAATGCGTGCGTTTTTATTGAGGTTCCACAGAGATCGGTTCCTGGTCTATAACACGCAGCACTTTTATCGATGACCTAAATTAGAAAACAAAATCAACACTGATAAAGTTTACAGATGACACAAAGCGTAAGGGACTGGCCAACAATGAAGAGGACAGGTCACTGATAGAGTGTTCTTCTGGCAAACTGGGCACAAGCCAACAATGTGTGTTTTAATATGGCCAAATATAAAGTTATACATCTAGGAACAAACAATGCAAGCCATAGTTACAGGGTGACAGGGACCCTAGCCTGAACAGGGGTGATCCAGAAAAAGACTTGGGGGTCATAGTGGCTAATCATCTGAACATGAGCTCCCAGTGCAAATCTGTGGCCAAAAGGGCTAATGCAATCCTTGGATGTATGAACAGGGAATATCACGTTGGAACAGGGAGATTACATTATCTCTGCATCTGGAACTGGTACAACCACTATACGAAATCTGTGCCCAGTTCCGCTGTCCACAGTTCAAGAAGGATATTGATAAGCTGGAGATGATTCAGAGAAGAGCCACAAATAATTAAAGGATTGGAAAACATGCCTCATAATGATAGACTCCAGGATCCCAAGCTGTTTAATTTAACAGAGGTGATGTGACCATGGTCTAGAAGTAGCTACTTGAGGAACAAACATTTGATGATAAAGGACTTTTCAATCTACCAAATAAAGGTATAACAAAATCTAATGGCTGGAAGTTGAAGCTAGACAAATTCAGACTACAAATATTATGCTAATTTGTAATTGAGGGTAACTAACTATTGGAAAAATTTACCAAGACTTGCGATGGATTCTCCATCGCTGGCAGTTTTTAAATCAAGAATGGATGTTCTTCTAAAATTTATGCTCTAGTTCGAACAGGAATTAAATTCAGGGAAATCCTATGGCCTGCGTTATGCAGGATGTCAGACTAGATTATCACAACCGTCCCTTCTTGCTTTAAAATCTCTGAACCTCTGACTAGTAGAGTTTAAACTGTGCTGGTAGCAGTCACAGAACTTTTAGCAAACATATCCTTGCAAAGACACCACCAGGGGCTCTTGTCAACTAACACGAGCACACACATTGAGAAGAGATTCCAATTACATGGCAGTCTGAAATTCCATAATGGTAGCATCTGGCCATTCAACATACCATACAGCATACAAGATTATACTTTAATGTCCCTTTTCATGCTAGGAGGACAGAGTATGACAATAAGACTGGTCTGCAACACATTTCGGGGAAAGCCAGGTTGCAAACTCCAATTCCTGAATTCTGTCTGCCTTTATGTATTCGTGAAGTTAAACTACGTTCTGCACTGGTGTAGCTATCCCCATTGCAATGGGTAATTTTTCCATACAGACAAAGCCTTGACTGCAGGCCAACTGTTTTTCACCTACATTTGTGCTGAAATAATTACCATGGTGGCAAAACAAAGCTAATCTTTTTGCCCTTGGAGGCTTCAAAGAAGTATCCCAAATTGTGATTTGTTGGGAGGCAGCATGAAGCAGCAGCTACAGCACTGAACTGTGACTCAGGAGACTTGGTTTTTATTCTTAACTGCCATGAATCTGCTGGGTGACTCTGGGAAAGTCACTTGACACTCTGTGTACCACAGTTTCCCATCTCTAAAAAAAAATATTGACTTCCTTTGTCATGCACTTTGAGATCTATGGATGAAAAGCACCATCAAGAGCTAAGTATTTACAATATTAACGCTGACCACACCACTGCGCTACATTCCAAGGGCATATTTAATTGTATTATGTGAAACTCAAGAAAGGATCAGAATTATGTAATTAACTGCAGGCAGTGACTTGCTGTTAAATTAGCAACAGATTGGGAAACCATTTATCTTTTAATCCTGAGGGGGAGAAAGCATCAAATGTAAGAACTCGTCTCCAACCCAGAAAGCGGTTTTCTGGCAGTCCCACTCATACCCAGCTTCCGGGTTTGTATCTCCCAACAACGATAGTTCCCCGAGTTCCATATCGATTCATCTTTATACCACTTCAATAACTGTGGGGGGGAGGGAGGGGGGCTGAACCAGGGCTCCTATCACAAACAGAATTAATTCTTAAAAACAGCACCTGTCATCTTCATGAAGAATGGGACTATCAATCTTGAACAGCATTGGTCATCTTTGTCAATACATCCACTCTCCTTAGATAATTTCCATGAGTTTAAATCTTGCTCCATTTAAAAAGATACAAACCCAGAGCTAGACTGCCAGATTTTAAATTTAACCTCGAGCAACCACTGAGATTATCTAGGCAACAAATGAGCAGAATGCTGAAAGACAAGCTTCCTGCTTTGCTCTTTGCATAATTTTTCATGAAATTAAAAATGGATTGTAATTAATAATTTATGCCTGGCAAGATAATGTAAGACTGCTTTTGATACCAAAAGCAAACCAAATTTAATGGGAAAATATTTCAAATTTCAGAGTAGAATATTAAAAAATGTTTTAAGTAGAGCTTTCTCTGATTCCACATTCCAATTTCGATTTTAGCTTTGCCATAATTTAATGTACACGGGAACAGTTTCAGAAAACATGACAATAAATTGGCCAGCTAGAACAAATGTAAACTAAATATTTCCAAGAAAATCTATTTAGTAGTCTAGAACATCAAAGGAAATTTCACCGCCAACAGGTGACAGAGGTACAAAATACCTCTCTTATGAGAGTACATAACAGCACATTTTACCTATTTCGAACCATGCTAAAAGCACATAGTCTTTCATGGTCTGTTCAGTCTCTCATGCCCCCTAAAACATGACAATGGAAGGATTTCAGCTACTGGCATTACAGGGAGAGAAAAAAAGTTATCCTCTGACAAGCTACACTGAAATTCTGATTGACACGGACTGAGTCCAACCACCTCACTTTGTTACCATGCCAGCCACTCCTTTGGATGATTACATTTTAGCCCCAACCTTCAATAATTCATATAAGCTACACCCCCAGCCCAAAAACAATGGAAATGTTGAGCAAGCAGCAGCATGAAGCTTTCAGCTCTCTTCAAAAGAAGGTTTGAATTTCTGGATCTTCTCCCATCTTGGCATATAATAAGAACGATGCACAGAGCATTCGGCTTTTGCCATCATCACTCACCTCAGCAATTAATCACCTTCAAAAGCCATTTCCCACTCTCTATTTTTACTCCACCAAGACAAGTATCCCCTCGGTAGATCTCCTGGTATAGTCTCAATCACCTCTATGATACAATAAGCAAACTTACTGATGTCTCACAGATTTGTTGAAAAAACAAAAGAAGCCATTAATAAATCTAAATAAAAAGGTAGGTAAATAAACCCACCAACCCTTCTAAACACTTAGGACCAAATATGCTTAACCCTGCTTGGGTGCATGATGGAGAAATGAATGTGTAATGAAGGACAGCAGCAGGCTCCCCCTCACCCTTGCACTCGTGGGGCCTGACTCCACAAGAAGCACACACAGCACCATTGTAAGGCTGAGGCCCAAAAAGGACAAAAGGGTTCACAAATCTAGCTGGTACTAGAGAGTTCTCGCAACAAATTTTTCAGTGGCCTCAGAGTTTAGCCACCAACTCTCGCTGATGGCCGCTCTGACATTTTTCCTAAAATACTTAATTAGCTTTAGGGGGGAAAAATTACACATACACACATCCAAATCATTGTAATATATTTATGTAGGGTTTTTTTATTTTTTGTTGTTGTTTTTTTTTTTGCAGACTCAATATAAATATAATCTCCAGTTGTCTCTATTCTTTACTGGACCTAAACAGAACAGAAACACAAATAAGGTGCTTTGCACGTTCTTGTCTTTTTTCTTCTAGTTTCTTTTGCTTTTTTTGGTTTTTTTAAAAAAAAAACTTGCTAGCTATTAAGTCTGCTGTGAAAAGTGATATTAACAAACATACAAATATCACTTTTCACAGCAGACTTACTCAGCCCCGGCAAGCCCGGGTACAAATTAAGCCCAGGATGGGGCGCTAGGTACGGAGACAGAGGGGGCCAGGGCCAATGGGGAAGGCAGCAGAGGCCAGGAGTGATGGGGCGGGGGGGAGGTGAGCTCTGAGCCAGAGCCCGCCATTGCACAGCCAGGGAATGGAGCCTGAAGCCACGTGGCTGGAGCCTGCCTCCTGCCACCTGCCACCCCAGGGCAGAAGCCCAACCACACTGTCCCTCAGAAAGTGGAGAACTCACACCTCCTGCCTGCTCCTCCAGAGGGAAGCAGGGCCCAACCAATGCCCTAGGGAAGGGTCTGCACTTTGCGCCTCCCCCCCACAATCACCATCCAGGAGGCTGTGGTTATAAGAAAAGCCCCTGATGGCCACATTTGAGAAACGCTGTGCTAGACACACAAATGCCTCTCCTCTAGGTGGGCAGAGTAAGTGTGGGGTCACACTTATCACCCCTAACTGGCCAGGAGGTCGGGTCCCTCTCAACCAGACAGCACTGTATTGTAAATCCTTACAATGGTTGTAGCAACAGCTGCAGTCTTAGAGGCATCATGCTTGCCTGAGGCATACAGCTTGTGAGAGCTTCCACTGAGATGCCCGGCCTCTGCAGCACTGCAAAGCTGAAAGCAGCTGTGCAGCCACAATCTGGCCACAAGTGAAAGAATATATGTTAAAAACCATACTTCCCAAAAATATAACAAGCAGCTAAAACAACAAATATCTAGTTTAGCTGGACTAAAACCAGCACATGGAAGTAGAGTTAGCAGGTAGCCAGTTCAGTTACTGATCCTACACCAGGCATTTGACTTAAATTGTTAAAGGAAGAGGACACTTTTCCCTGCCACAACCACCAGTGGGGCTTTGAAGAAACAGCTACTGTAACATTTTGCTGTTGAAACATTATTCCAGGGCAAAGAGAGACCAAGCCTTGCAAAGTAGACACTAACTAGATGACTAATTATATTATTTCCACACGACTTTTCTCTCCCAGCAACGCAGTCTGAATAAGCAGCCATTTGGTACAGGTCTATACTTGTATATTTTGTAATACTGTGTTCAAGGAGCGTCTGTGGTATCCACCTGCTTAGTACTATAAAATGTCTCAGCCACCTGCCCTCTAGGGAACTGAAGACAAGGATTCATCTTTCTTTATCCTACATAACAGGGAGCAAAAACGGAGTGTAAGTTTGAAATACATTTGCCTCATACAAGTCTCTCTAATTAGCACAATGACAATTCTGTGTTATCATAGTAATAATGCAGCTTTGCTTCAGATCTAAACACCAAGCAATCAGATGACCAGAAATGGATCTTCGACTTTAAAAATGAGGAGTATTTTGTTCCTTACACTGGCTTTTCTTCAAAATCTTTCTACCAAGGCTTGAAAAACCCACTTGCCGTGAGTAAGAAAAAGATTTAAGATCCGCTAGAGGGCTGAGAGGAGAAGACAACCCTTTCCTAGAAAGGATAGTGAGATGTGGAAGCAGAGACCCCAAAGTGCTGCTAGTTTTTTCCTCTCTCTAGATAGACGGGAGAGCCAGGGTCAGGCAGCAGCCACCTCCCCTCAGCCCTCAGGAACAGGTGGTGAAGAAAAGAGTGGGGAGGAGGGGAAGGTTGTCAGGCAGCTGCTGCGGCAGCAACAAGATGCCCTCCAAAGAATGAAGTACAAAGGAAAGGGAGAGCAGAACTGGTTTCTCTGTGTGCCAATGTAAATTAAGTGTGTGGCTTTCAGGGCCGGGGGGAAACATGGCAGTGTTGCTATTTTGCAGGTAATTTTTCTAATCTCGGTTTTATACCATTGATGGCCAGAAATGGGCACCAATGGCCTAATTCAATCTTCGATCAATAATTGTGCGTAGAGGTTGGGAAACGGATGGGAGTGGGGTGGAGAGAAGGCTGGAAGGAGGTGGCAGAGGGAAATCTAGAACTGGGGCAAGGCTAGCAGTGGGGTGGGGTGGAGTTGAATGGTGTCTGGAACCAGAGGGGGAGCTGAACAGTAAGAAGCAGTAGAGGAGGGCAACTGAAACCAGGGGAAAGGAGGGCTGAACTCAGCAGGCCCTCTGCTCTGTCTCACAACGCTGATCATCCCAAGGGCTCTCTACAGCTTCCCCAGTATGCATGCCCCAGAGAGAGCACTTCTGCCACTAGGGTTTCAGAAGCATTGTGCATTCTGGCATGTGAATACCAGGGAACTGCACACTGCAGTTTCAGTGGCGCTGAAGAACACCTAATAGAGCCCATGCTGTGCCATTCTATTCTATACAGGTTCTTATACTAGTTTTCACCACTGTAGTATCTAAGCACCTTCCAGTAGTACATTAAGTGACATGACTAACATCTGTCACATGTGGTTTGTTCTCTCTCTCTCTCTCATCCTTTCCCCAGAAGGAGAATTCTATGTGTGGTGTAAGGGTTTTGCTTGGGTAGGGTTTTGTTTTTCAGGGAAAATTGGGGTTTTTTTTTAGTTTTGTTTTTTAACATACACGCTGCTTTGTGTTTATACCGGTGAAGGCAGGTTGGAGAAGTGCCCCATGGCATGGAAGATGGTCAGGTTTGTGATGATCCTTAGTTCTTGTGGGAGTTTATTCCAGAATCTTGCACCAGCTCCCAAGAAGGTTCTGTCTCCTGCACAGACGAACTTTACCCTTAGATTACAAAGTTCCATTGTGGCAGAGGAGTGGAGCTGTCAACCAGGGTTCTCACCCTGGAGATGAGATCATTTATATGTGCTTGGTCCAGATCATTGAGCACCCTGAAGAAAAGGGCTGAAACCTTCAATTTGACTTGATAGTCTACAGGAAGCCCGTGTAGAGTGGAGGACAAGTGTGATTCATTTGCAACCGCTCGTGTTGCTGAGGCGACACTACAGCATCCTGTATCAAGTGGCATTTCCTAAGGACAAAGGGCTTTAAGCCCAGGTATACTGTATCGCTGTAGTCCAGATGGGAGTCGACAAAGGCATATATAACTGAGGCCAAATTAGCATCCGCCAGGATGAGATGGAGTCTTCTGACCACCTGAAGACAGTAGAAAGCATTACTCAGACACTGCTGTGAGAGAGCTTCATGTCAGTGAGGAATCCAGGGGCATTCTTAAACGAAAGACTCAACTGACTAATGTGAGTGTGTAACCTTCAGCCAAAAGGAGAGTGCACCGTGGATGCAAACTCTTCAGTGTTATTTTCTCTGCCCACCAGAATTACCTCTGTCCTGCGCAGGTTCAGCTTCAGGTATGGCTCAAATCATTTTTAGCGCATTCCCCTTGACCCCTCCCATCTCTCACACTTGGGACAGCAATATCCCATGATGAGGCAGCTCCCATGTGATTATAATGCAACATTCACCCAGATATTCAGGTGTTTGAGGGTTGGTTGGTTGGTTTTTTAGTTTTCGTTTTTTCTGGCACACAGACACCAGCAAAATGCTATTATTGTTCATACATTAACCAACTAGGACTCCAACATTTGACCCACTGAAATAAATTTTAGCCATTACGAATAAAACTATTCTACATGTCTTGCCTCTATATTCAATGCTCAGTCTCGTGGAGACTATCGTCTAAAATATCTCATGGATCCAAAAGTTCCCTCATTTCAATACATTAAAAATCTTTAATTAGTATTAACGATGATATAATCACAATAGGATCCAGGTCCATGACTATGATAAAACAAATAAAATACATAATAAATAGCAGCAACCACCACCACCATTTATATAGTGCCATAACATTGCATGGTGAGTCCCAGATGTTAAATAACGTCAATTTAAAAAAGGACAAAAGACCCTGCCCCGAAGAGCTTATATGAACTAAGGCCCTGAGCCTGCAATTGGATCTGCGAAGGTGGACCCTTGTGCCTGTGTGAGGCATCACTGATTTCAGTTGGATTATGTATGGATCCAACTGCAGGATGAGCAGCTAAATCTTCACCCACAAAAGAAAACAAAACCCCACCCTGCTGCAATATCTACCTATGCTGGAGTTCAAAAATCTCATCTTCAGCCACTTCAGTTGACACAAACCAGGCAGCCCATCTGATCTTCATTTTGCCTTACTGTTCACAACTTCCTTCTCTTTGCTATACACCTTACTGGATTCCTACCCAACAGCACTTCCTTTTTAAAATTCTCACTCTTTCATTTCATGCCATAATTCTTACTACTCTCTACTCTCCTGTTTATACCTTTCATCTCACTATTATTTTACTGTTCATTCCCATTCCTAAATATCTACCTCTCTCTCTCTCCCTCCCCGAGCCTCAAATTCTTCTTTCCATCTCTAGGACGTACTTCATCATTTCAAAACTTGTGTTTTCCTCTCCCAAACACTGTTACTCCTAGTGAAGCAAAGCTCATCTTTTTTTTTTTTTCCCCCAAAAATTGGTATCTTGTTCTCACTTGGGACCACCCGTAGCCAGTGCTTTGAATCTAAGACACTTTATAGACAAATAAAATATACATTACTCCCCACTGAAAATTAAGTCATGTAGCCAAGGTCCTTATTAATGCAAAACTGTCTTCCTTACCATCACACACGCTTGTCCAGAATGCTTCAGATTAAGCACAAACAGCTATTAAGAAATATTTATCAGATGGTTCCCTGAGATTTTTGTTAATAAGATTCTGAGGATTCTGTCCTATAAGCAAAGCACATCACTGTGAATCCTGCAAAGTCACTCGTGCACCAGCATAGGAGTTAATTTTATGAGATACTGCATGTGCCAATGCACCATGGGCAGAACCGAGACCTAGAAGTACTGGTTTAAATACAGAGTGACAACCAGGGCTCAAGCAGGTCTCAAATATAACCAGGGGCTTTCCCCAATAAGGACTGGACTCTCTCCAATTTGTCCACATTCCTTCTGTAGTGGGGCGACCAAAACTGGACACAACTTCAGGTATGGCCTCACCGGTGCCGAAGCATTGATAATCCCTCTCAAAAATACCACACACACACACACACACACACACACACCCCTGGGTTTAAGTAATCAGGACAGACAAGACGACAAAAATCACAGGTGTTTTGGTACCCAGGAAACCAGAAAAATATTAACACAAATGGTGGTGAAATCTGAGTGAGCATATTTCAATGAGTATATATTACCCACACACTCCCCACATAGTGTCCATATACATGGATTTATAAAAATAGAATGCATAATTTAAGTTGAGAATTTTGTGACAATATAAATAAGGTTTTACTGAGACTCATAAATCCTATTTTCCAGAGCTTACGAAAAACGCATAAACATTTGCTCAGGGCTGTAATTCCATATACAAAGTCTTATTTCAGGAGCATTATTTTTAGACATTTTTCAGTTTTGTACAATGCAGTTTTTCCAAGAAAAAAAATTTACTGGCTTTGCATAGCTTTTCACACTCTCCTCCAAAAACATCTTTAAGAAATGTGACTTAGTATTTAAATGATCCACAGTATGGCTTAGTCACTGTATTTTGAAAATAAAATTAAAACTTAGCTACAATATGGTTTCCCATAAATTTGCATATAGAGTTCGGGATTGTTTCATCCCAAGAGGTGGTGAAATGGGTTCTGAACCCATTCAACCACATCATCTACCTTTAGTCCCAGCCTCCCTCACCCATGGCTCACCATCCTTTGTTCTGACAGAGAATAGCAGCAGCATCCAGAGCTTATCAAAGCTACTCATGAGCCGGAAGAAGTGAGTCACTAGAAAGTAACACGCAATCCCCTACTCCCATGGGTAAGATTACTGCTACTACAGAACTCCTAGATGGGGAGCATGGAAAGTTACTGAAGTCCTGTGTTGATCCCCCTGCCAGTTAGGGACATGCTCTCCCCCTAGAACACTGTGTTGCCTTGTGGGGATTTTCATGATGGAAAACTTTGCCAGTTAGATCACTGGATAATTAAACGGAACTCAGGGAATGGTTCCTACTAACTGCAAATTCTAGATTTAAAACCATACCAACCATACCAACAAGTATTTGACTAGAGACACGCAAACTCTGTTAACACCTTCAAAACACAAAAAGGTACTGATCTCAATCCAAACACAGCAGAGACCCTCACTAGTTCACACTTCACAAACCCATACTCAAAATGGATTTTAGGGCTTGCTGAAGAAGAGGCCATTCAGATTCTGCTGGTGTGTCAGGAGAAGCGCCACTGTGGATTCTTCGTGTACTGGCATTTTTATGGGGAGGAGACCGTCAGTACCTGAGCTCCTCAAAAACCATGAGTTAGGCCTCCCAACACGCATCTGAACTGAGCACTATCCCTGTTTTGCAGATGGGGAAACAGCCTCAGAGAAGTAAAACGTCTTGTGCAAGATCACACAGTGAGTCTGTTGTAGAGCTGGGAACAGAACCCAGCAGTTCTGACTCTCATGCCGAACACCTTAACCACAAGCCCATCCCTCCTCCCAAACCCAACACAGTAACACCATGTAACCTGGCACTCAGTAATACACAGAGACCCTGCACTTACAATTGGCTGGAAGAAGTAGTACTCTTTCTACACTGCTGGCACTCCCTCACTGGTCAATGTGAGTAATCTAACACCCTCTATTAGGGTAAATTAGTGATATGAACAAAGTATGACATTACATGAAAGAGATATGAAGCGAAAACACAATTACATGCAACACCCTACACTGATCACAAATTGAAACACTCCTAACCAGAAAGAAAGGGGGGGTAGGAGGGGGAAGAAAGTGAGAAAAAACACACACTCCAAAAAATGAACATTGGTGACTTTCTAAAGCAAGGCTGACAGTCTCACTGATATATTCCAAGACCAGAAGGGACAAATGTGATCATCTAGTCTGACCGCCTGTATAACCCAAACCAAAGAACTTCCCAAAAATGGATTCCTAGAGCAGATCTTTGTGAAAAACATCCAATTGTGATTTTAAAATTGTCAGTGGTGGAGAATCCATCACGACCCTTGGTAAGTTGTTCCAATGGTTAATTACTCTTGCTGTTAAAAATGTTCATCTTGTTTCCACAAGCGGTGCCAATGCCTTGTGCCTACCTCTATTAAGAATTCTTTATCAGCCTTAATACTGTATTTGTGACTTTTTCCACTGGCGTGCAAGTTTTAATTTTAATATGTACATACACCAATTTCATATGAATTTTTTTCTAAAAGCCTCTTCTGTAACTATGATTGCCATCACTCAGTAAACATGTCTTCCCAGATGATGAATCAACGTAGCCGATAGCAGACATCAGCCGATGATATTTCAATATTTTTTACATTGGAGTCGGTGGTTAAAAAGGGAAATTTACCTTATTCACATACAGTCCGTAACAGCCATGAAGCAGCAGACAATGATCAATTCACTTTTACCTGGGAATGTACCTGAAATTTAAATCCTAGCTAACGGCTTCACTTTCAAAGCGGAAGACTAATCCCCCCCTGAAAATCTAGACCATAAGCACGTAAATAGCTATATGTTTGTGATTATATATTTCAGAAACTGAGAGAAGTGGGGAAATTGTATAACCATGTACATAGGTACCCAGTCTGAGCACTGTCGGTAGAAGCCTATGTTAATGTGCATTGTGGATTGGAAGGATGGATTTCCAGCAAGTCTCCAGATGGTAGCACTGAGCAAGACAAATTCCCAGATGTGTAGAGTAGGGCTGGCTCAAACAACAATTATTTTCTCTGAAAAATTTTGGAATGAAAAAAAAAAAATCAGATGTTTTGACAAAATTATTCGAAGCAAAACATTTTCATTTGGAGTAGAATCAAATAGAATCAGAAGCATCTCACTCCCCCAAATGAAGTGTTTCCCCTCTCTTCCCCATTTTCCCCCTACAAAAAAGAAAGAGAAAGGGAAGAAAAAAACAAAAACTTAACATTTTTCATTTCAATTCCATGGGACTGAAATAGAAATTAATTTCTCGTTTTGTCAAAAATCTGAACATTTCACACTATAGGGAAAAATATGAACTCGCACAAAAATTTATTTAAAAGCAAAAAAAAAGCTATTTGATGAAAAACTTCCATCAGCCCTAGTGTGGAGAGAGGACAAGAGCACCCCAACAAGAGCAGGTGCATATTACAATATCAGACAACTTAAAAGGAAGTCAGCAGTGAGGTCTGGAAGTTAAAATGTCAAGCATTGTTTTCAAGGCCCAACGTCTAGAATAAACAACACACAGTGGGTGCTGAGGTGGGTAAAAAAATATTACAAGTATTTAAGAAACCAAAGAACTGATGCTAGAAAAATAAAAAGAAAAGGAGTACCCGTGGCACCTTAGAGACTAACAAATTTATTAGAGCATAAGCTTTCGTGAGCTACAGCTCACACGGGTACTCCTTTTCTTTTTGCGAATACAGACTAACACGGCTGCTACTCTGAAACCTAGAAAAATAAACTCAGCGTGCCATGAAATCTGTTAATAGGTTGCCTCCAAAATAGTTCAGTTAATAGCCACAGAAACTCAACATCTCAAAGCACTGGGTCCTTAGATTTCAAGGCCCTACTGATCCTTCAGCTCCTGAACCTTCATCACTGAAAAAAGACAGCAGAGATCTAACAGATAAAGTGGAAACAGCCCCCACAAGGCCAATAGGTTGTTTCCTGATTAAATTTAATCAGTTTAATGGGCATGAAAGATGTTAAATCAGCAATTAAGAAACAAATATATCCACCCTCTTTCATCCCTACAAGATACTATTTACAAATATACAGAAATCCATAGGTAACATTAAACACAAACTTGGAAAATGTATTTACCACATTTCACCAGTAATTGGAACTAATTGAGGATTTCACAGCTACAGAAAGAACGAGCCTTTGCTTCATGCCCTGATTTCTGCTACACAGTTGTTTTTACAGGTTTCAGAGTAGCAGCCGTGTTAGTCTGTATTCGCAAAAAGAAAAGGAGTACTTGTGGCACCTTAGAGACTAACAAATTTATTAGAGCATAAGCTTTCGTGAGCTACAGATGAAGTGAGCTGTAGCTCACGAAAGC